>NC_056518.1:18274678-18336960 GCF_014905685.2 Nematolebias whitei
ACACACACACACACACACACACACACACACACACACACACACACACATATATATAAAATATTAATTACACACATTTGAGTAGATGTAATAAATTACTTTAATTCCTGTTTAAATGCAATTCATCCTGCCATACCTGCAGTATCTTCAGACTTTGCCAGCAAATTAAAAGTTGAAGCTTAATCATTAAATTATTATCTTTGTGTTAGATTTATGTATAAATCACATTTAAACACTGCTTGTACCAATTAAATAAAATAAAAAGTAACACGCACGTTCTCTATCACTGTCATTAATCAGATAACAAACAAACAAACAAACAAACAAGCAGCAGCTTCAGCTACAGAGACACTGACGTTACGTTTTCTCTCTTGGAAACAGAACAAATGTGAATATTGTAGAGACTCACCTGCCAACACATGACGAGTTGTATCAGCTGTTCAGCTCCTTCATCCTCCTCGTGACTCAGACATATTTACGTTTCATCAGCGTGGTTCTCCCATGTCGTGTCGTCACTTTTTCAAAGCTGCATGGTGCTCCGTTTTTATCTTTGTGAAGAGCTCCCACACTTTGTAGGACTTGGGTCGAACAGTTTTCGCTGCGTCGGTCATTTGTAAAATTTACTTAACTTCCTTTGAAAACACCGTCTCTGCTCTGCTTCCGCCTCCCCCCCCTTGCTCTGTTCAACTCGCGCTGCAGAGTTTTGTTTTTTTTTCAAAACTTTATTCAGTCAGTCAGCATTGACAATGAACTGCAGGTGAACAAAATGGCTCCGCAGTGCCGTGAAAGGCATAATCGCGCAACACAACGAATCGATAATGAAATTCGTTGCCAACACTTTTGATCATCGATTTTTATTGATTTTATCGATTCGGTGTTGCAGCCCTAGACGTATTTCATACAGTTGGCTGTGTTGGGTATGTTTGTTGTCTGTTCTGTATTCAGTCAGGAGATAAACTAAAACTTAGACATTAACTAATAGATGGTTGTTGTTTTGTATCCATGTTTTTATTTTGTTCTTATTAAACTTTAGACTGAAAGGTGTTCAAATCAGTCACTCCCCTGCAAATATTTTAGTTGTACATCATAAAAAATGAACTTTTCTGTCAGTTTGTTAATTTACAGTAGTAATTACTCATTTCTAAGTGTAAGAACTAGGGATGTATGATATTGGATTTTTGGCCGATATCCGATATGTCAATGTGTTAAATCTTATTTGGTCGATACTTGATACCAATACCGATTAAAAAAAAAAAAAACATTTTTCCCTTAGACCTACTTACAGAGACTACATAGCTTTCTCTGCTGTGGAATTAAAATACTACATTATTCTGCATGGTCTTTGTCAATCTGGTCTGCTACCAAATGCAGATGCTAAAAAGGAGGCTGAAAATTATGTAACACTTCAAGTTGGATTAAGTTTAATGTCAAATTTATTCATGACATTTACTCTTTTTCACACAATTTATTTTATATATTTTTACTTACCCTTTATTTATACAGGTAGTCTCATTGAGTCACGAGAACTCACTTTCAAGAGAAACCTGTTTGGGAGCAGATGGTGGGGGTTAAGGGCCTTGCTCAAGGGCCCAGGGTGGGGCAAATGAGGGTGGAGACAGGTGTGGGTGTTTCACCTTTTTCACCCATATTTTGATGTTGTCAATCCATGGAGTTGAACCTGCAACTTTCCAATCACAGGCCCACCTTCTCTAACCTCTGCGCCACCTCTCCCCAATGACAACGACAACACTCGAACAGTGCAAATTTGTAAATTTTCACAAATCTAAACTCAACCTGTTCACAAACGACAAGTGAAAAGCGCATACAGTAAGTAGTAGTAGTGCATTAATAGATCTACTTGACAGTTTCTTAAATTAAAAAAATAACTTAAAACAGAAGTCTTTTATATCGGTGAGTTATTTTGATGGAATGGCTGATGTCCGTTATTTAACTTTATTTATAATATCGGCCGATACCGATACATGCCGATAATATCGTGCATTCCTAGTAAGAACATGTGCTTGCTCCTGAGTATACAACATAGACTTCTGTTTGTGTGTGTGTATGTGCGCGCTTCCGTCTTGGCTGCAAAACATGTCCACATTAAAACGTCTTCGTATGAAATCACCCCTACAGCACTAAGTGGAATAAAATGGTCACTCTGAGTGACTGGCTGTTGAACCTGTGAGCATGAGATGTTGTGAACTTTACATTACATGTTTAGATTGCGCCCCCGCCTCCCGAAAGGAGACGCATTAATTCAGGAAATATCCCCAAAGTTTAATTATTCCTGAATGGTTTGGTGGTGGACACTGGCGTATAAATCAGTTAAGCCCACCCGCCTTTTTATTACCGGCACTATTTATAGAGAATATGTGGCAGCTGGTAGAGATGAGCCTGTAAAAAGCTTGAGGCTATTGCTGTGACTCTGTCGACTGCTGCGGCGTGTGGCAGTCATAACAATAGAGTTTTTTAGTAAGATTAATTCATTGTGGAGTTGTTTGGTATGTGCGCTTCAAACTGCCTTTTAAAGTGAGAGAAATTAAGTTGCAATTTCAACTGGATGAAAATGTTATATCGCATTTTAATCGCTCCTGGGAGCCATGATTACACAGTGACTGTGAGTCTTTGCAAACATCGACACGTCTGATTGTGTTTAAATCACCGGCTGATAAACCTGCACATTTTGGCCTGTTAATTTTGCACGGTTTGTTTGTGTGTGTGCTTGTGTTTGTGTTTGCTTTTTTATGTTTGTATCTTATATGGAAGAGGATAATTTGGGGGGGGGGGGGGGGGGTGTATTGAGTCTTTGTTTTAGGCAGGTAGAGTTTCCCCCCTAAACAAGGACGGCCTATCAGAAGAAGATTAATGAAGTAATTTCATGCATGGCTCTATGCCTCCTACCCACTGCATGCACAGTGACTGTGTCTAAACCTGTGATTTACATTCCACTGTGTTAAATAGCCTTAACCTGCTGTAATAATATTTCTCTGTTTGTGACACACACACGGTAAAAAAAACAACAACCCAGTTGAGTCCCACTATTTTCTATTGAAAATATTAACTCCTTTCTGTTAGTACACATCTGTTTTCACAGTTCGCACCAAATGACTATAAATATGTCACTGACCCACCTTTACTTTCTGAAAGTCATGTTCTATAACTCTCTATTGTTGGGTTGTGTGATATTAAAAAAAAACAAAAAAACAATAGTGATATTATTGTTGAATGTTCCAGTAATGACTTCGCACTTGCTATTGTCATTAAGACAATCAAAACAGTTCGTTCTTTTATCATCTTGGCCTCTACCATCTACACTTGTTGTGAACATCAAGGGCAGTGAGAGTTCATCTGACTGTCCACATTTTTTGTTTGCAGGCAGAGCAGGAATGTGTGACATTTAGAATAGCCTACGATCTTTTGCAGATTTTTGCAAAACAAATATTCGGCCCAATGGGAGAAAAAAAAATTCTATATAATGTGCATCCTTGCTTTAATTTCATATTTAATAGAGTAGTTTTGTGAAAGTGCAGAAGGTGTGCTATTTCGTTTGTATGTAACAGTTTTTTGTTGTTTATTTTTTACTCGCACTGGTTCACATTAAGTGTTAAGTCACTCATGATCATGGTTTAAGATATTTATCACATGAAGTGTAATCTTTTTAAAACTAAATAAAGATCATGACTAGGCCTGTCACGATAACAAATTTTGCTGGGCGATTAATTGTCTCAGAAATTATTGCGATAAACGATAATATTGTTTGAAATTTGACAATAATTAGAAATTATTGTCAAATTTAAGAAGAAATGTTTAATTTATTTTGCATGTAGTACATTTTTTGATCGCTAGATGACAGTATAAGACTGAACCAAAGGATGGATAGTGAGGGAGCGAGCAGCGTGTCTCTTTAATAAAAATGGAAGGGAGGCCCCTTGACGTGACATGGGTTGTCTCGTGTTCCTGTTTTTCGGTTCTCAAAATGGCGAACTCTCTGCGTGGTTTGAGCTCTTTAGCATAGCATTTGTCACACAAAGCTTTTAATAAAGAAAACAGTAAACAAGTTCTCAGCTTCTTTTTGCAGAGAAAAACAACTTTTTAGATGAAGGCACGGGTTTCAACTGTGAATTTTGGAGCTTCAACAAGACAGAGGTTTTTCCCGAGGTTGGCCTGTTAGCTTAACTCGTAGCTTAGCTTCTCAGCTTAGCTGTTTTTAGCAAAGAGAGAAGAAAAGAAACGATTAGAGCTGATAAATGAAAATGAGGTTGATAATTTTCATTTATCATTCGATTAATTGATTTGTTTATCGCGACCGGCCTAATCATGACCTTTTTTTTTGTAGATTTTTTAATTTCTGACTAGTCCCTCAAAGGCTGAGGAACTTCACGTTAAACTTCCTTAGTGAAGGAAGAATGCACCAACAAAGTGTATCAGTGTTCCAGGAAGAGGTATTGAGATATTTATGGCGGTGCATCAGTAACACACGTAGTTAATCACTCTGGTTTTCATGCGACAAGCTTTGGAGGAAACTGTTTATTGGTCGTTTTTGTCAGTTAACTATAATTACTTTTTCTTGATTTCGAGAGCCGTTGTAAATTTATGTTGTTAAATTATACCATGACTGTGCTACATAATGGATATAATGAAAACTAATCTTTTTTAATGAAGAAGCAAAATTAGAAATTTGATCCCAAAACGCACTGCATAGCAGGCTGGAATAATCCCTGAACTTCTTTTTTACATACCGTATGATGAACTAATTCTGCAGAGGGCTTTTCCTCTGGGGTCTGCATAAAAGATGGTTAACTCCTTGCTCTCTGTGCTTAGACAACGGACAGCTCTCACAATAATCCCCACTGACAGTAGCTCTATCATTAGCCACTTACTTCCTTCAACATCCTGAAATCAGCCCCTTTGAAGAACTAGATCTGCCCAGTGCGCCCCAGACGGTTTACGTCAGTCGAACAGCAGTGCCTGTATCACCAAAGGTCCTCTCTTTCCTCCCAGCAGCATCTCTTGGACAGGAAGGAGCGGGAGAGGGATCAATAGATGTGATCTTCTTCTTGGCCATATGTCTCGATGTTCTGCTGGAGCATGGGGTTCATGTTGTCGTGGGGTGAGCTCATAGCTTTATAAAGACTACAATGACATCGCTGTAAAGCAGCTAAATATAATCCTCTGCTGCAGCCTTAAAAAAAATAAAACTTCACCAAGCTTGCAGAGCGGCATGGTCTCCTCAAGTGGTAACCCTGCACTAAGTCCCTAACCTGCCCTCTTATTGATCCAAGGACCCTCGTGTCCCGGTGGAACGCTAAACACAGCTTTCTATTCTTTTATGCTTCCTCTTTATGTTTTTCCATCCCCTCATCTTTTTTGTTGTTGTTTGCCTCTGTAGTTCTGCACATCATAAATCTCTGTCAGCTGCTCCTAAGGCGTCTGGCATATCTGTTAATAGAGAGGCTCCTCCCCTCTCTCTCTTCAGGTCCACCCCCCTCCTCTCAGTCATCTCTCTGCCGGAGCAGCACTAATGAATGAGAAACTCCAAAATTAGAGGCCTCTTTGTCATAGATTAGAATTGGTCCCTCTGGAGTGCCAGGTTTGCCTCTAACCTAACCACAGCCGTCAACCAGCCCTCCTCCCCCATATCTCCATTTTTCATTTTCTGTCTTCAGCACATACACACTCAGACATGAGATGAGACACAACAGACACACACATTCTCACGTCCTAAGAGTCTTCTGGCCTCTAATTCCCGTGATGGTTATTAACCTGGAACAAGTTACACACAAAAAAAAAGCTTTTCTATTTTAGTGAAGTGTGTTTTGGAATCTCCACCAGCTTTACAACTTTCTCACAAGCTTCAGTGCTTTTTAAAAAATATACACGTTCTGCTGCGGCGACACACACCGAGCGCTCCAGGTGGCATACAAGCTTCTGAATGTATTTCTGTAGATTTTGGACTCTTTTGTCCCCACCAAAAATGAGTCCCTTGGCTGTGGCTGTCGGAGCGCTAAAAGGCAGCAGTGGCCCCTGGAGGAGAGGTCAGCATGGCAGCTGCTGGTGAGTCTGTGTGGTGGGGAGGCTGAGCAGGGCAGAGAGAGGTCTGTCAGGAGCTAATTGAGTTCGTCCTACCAGCGCTGACTCTGGGGCCAGTGGCTTATCAGGCCACATCGCCTGAGGTCCTCAAGACAGATTTGCCCCTACTGGGGCATCTGATATCACCATCGCCCTGACTTCAGATGTCAACCCCCTGCCATCAACGTTTTTCGCGTCACTTACACAGTCTGATCAGGTTGCAGGGATGTGACACTCTCTGGGATGAGGTGAGCAAATCTTATAGGATGATGTTTTTGACTTCAGGTGGCCCTTAGAGTGAAACATTAGGAATTTAATATAACTTTTGGAACAGAGTTGTTTTGTTTGTTTAAACTTAAACTACAAGTATGCTGCAGTCACACAGAGGAGGATGTCTTTACACACTAAGCTCAAGGAAGACTACCGTATTTTCCGGCGTATAAGTCGCAGTTTTTTTGCGTAGATTTGTCAATCCTGCGACTTATACGCCCAAGTGACTTGTTTACTTTTTCATATTCATAACACAATTTTTGACTGATGCTTTAAATTTCGAAGAAGTGCAACAGCGAGTCCTCCCATTTGCTCTCGCTTCACTCAGCTGGTGCAGACGGATGAACGCTGGAGCGCTAATGGCTTCGGCTGCGATGGATGGATAGCACCATGCTGCTCAGGCGAAATTAAAGCTGTTTTGACCATTAAAGTGCATTTATTTAGGAAAAGTTAAACTGAGACACACATTTGCTATAACGTCGAGCAAACAAATAAGTGTTAATCTTGTTAAATTTCAAAGAACTGCAACAGTGAGTCCTCCCGTGCGCGCTCACTTCACTCAGCTGGTGCAGGCGGAGGAACGCTGGAGAGCTAGCGGTTCTGGCCACAATGGATGACACCGCCCAGGTGAAATGAAGCTGTTTTGACCATTAAATAAACGCATAATAAATGCGACTTATATATGTTTTGTTCCTCCTCATGATGCTTTTTTTGACTGATGCGACTTATACTCGGGAAAGTACGGTACTTACAAATTGACTCAATTAGATCCTGAATGTGCCCACACAACAGTGACCCAATGTTCAGAAATTCGCTTGCAGGTGAGAAAAAGTGTTGAGACGAGAAGAATAAGAGCTCCACAGTTCTCTTCTTGAAAGAAAAGACACGGAGAGCGCGGACGAACCGCCAGATCGTTAGGCCAGCTAATCCTGGTCACAGCAGCACCACTGGAATGATATTAGGGATCTGAAATGCTGTTAGGAGGGCCAGGTGGAATCAGATTAAAACCAAACTGCGCAGTGTGCGTTTGCGAGCCCATAACCTACTACTCAGCATGAATTTTGATCGGTACAAAGGGAACAAAAGGAGGAGGAACAGAGAGAGGGGGGAAAAGAAAGGGGGAGATACTGTGTCTTAGAAGAGAGCTGTTCCTTTGGGCAGCCAGGCAGCAGAATTTGAAAAAGCTCTTACCTTGAGGAAGGAAGAAAGAACTATAGATTTTACAGCATCAAGTCTCAGATAGTTCAGCAAACCCTTTCCTGTCGGCTCTGTCTGTGTAACACACAAGCTAATTACTACCTGCCCTGCACACTGAATTATTTATTGCAACTATTGCTGCTGTCAAAAAAATGTAATGCTCATAATTCATTTTCCTCGTACAGTTGTATTTATAGATTTAAATTGGACCTGTCCTACTAGAGATTACAAATATTTATAGAAATATTTTAGGCTATTTGATTAATATGCCAGGTTTAGGTGGTTAGTATTCCTCCGTATCATTAATCAATATAAGCAGCCTTGTTAAAAACATAAGCATAGTGGTCGTACTAATGTGTCATAGCAGAATGAGTTAAGGAGATTCTAGTCTGCACATTTATTATAAATGACCATATTGAGCTGGAGGGGAAACAGTTAAGACACTTATGCAATTATGCTAAGTGTCACCCTAAGGATGGCCTTTGAACTGAGGTTAAGCTTACACTGAATTTGTGAAATAAAAGCTAAATGGAGCCATCTTGCGCGTCTACGTTTTAATATATCGCCTTTAATAAGCCAAGTGCAGGTGGCCTATCGTGCAGGTGCACATATCCATCTGAAACGTGGAGCATAAAGCAGATGAACACAGAGATGTGCGTTAATTTATAGGGATACAATCTGCATTCATTATAGGAGAGACTTTTTTTTTAACATATTTTAGAAAGAAGAGGAAGCACTTTCTCCATTACTCCATTACTGCATGAGCATTAAAGAGAAAATGGAGGCTTATATGCATTGTTTAACCTCAGAGTTACTAAAAAATGCAATGGGATTACATTTTCTCCAGCAAGAAGGAGGTTGTGTATCATTTTATACAGTGAAGATTGAAAGGAGAATTCCAGGACGCCTCATGCACAAGGGCTTATCCCACAAGGTCAACAGTTTTAACTGGGGACATTTTTTATTATTTATTTTAGCAGTTAACCTTTTTGTGAATTTCCAGAAGTGGTAGGCACCCAGAGCTGCAATGAATATACATGACAGCAGGGAGGGGAAACCCAGGAATGAGATTTAATTTGACACGCTGACCCCCATCTCTACGGGCCATGGAAGCCAGGGTGAGAAAATAAGGTTGACCCACTGACCCCTGGGCTTGAACCCCTCTGTCACCCATCCTCGCAATTAAATCAGCCTGAGAGAGCAAGAAGATGTCTGGTCAACCAATAGGGGCCACTGCAGCTGCGTACTGCCATTTCCTGTTTTGTTCTAAAGGGGCTCTAGACAGAACCCAGTTGGAAACATTACCCTCTTCCAGTTCTGATGGTAAACTGACTTCTCAAATATGTAAACACTATTTGGCAATATGCTAATGGCACTAGAGCACAACCTGGGTTGTCTAGTTGCCACTCCATCAGAACTCCTGTATCTACATTTGCATAAGCCATGCAAGGCTCAATTTTGCTAATGCAGGCAAGTGCAAGCAACCTCTTACCCTTTCCGTGGTGCCTAATGCAAACGGGTGTGCGTATTTGTTAATGTGTGACCTCGCCTTAACCTTAGGAGGTTACTGTGTCTACACAGCGTCCCCAATACACCGAGTAATTCATTTCTTCTCCTTGTTCCCCTCTTCAGTTCACTCCGTATGCACATTGTAGGGTTTAGCCGCTGCCACCCCCAGCCCTTTCCCCCCACACCCACTGTTCACTCAGTGCAATTTCAAGTTAAAGGTTATAGAGCAGGACTGAAATACATTTATATGGCCAAGGAAGGCTTCAGAGTGCATTTTGTGGCCGCAGTCAAAAGGCTGCACTTTAGTCTGCACACGTTACAGCATTAGATTACATGTACTCCAAAATACAGTTATTAGACAGACAGTGAAAAAGTCAATATCTTGCCATCATGTTTCCTTTTGGTTGACTGCTGACTCAAGGAGACAAGCCAAGGTCCGCTGTGCTCTTTAAACTATTGAGATGCCCCCATCTTGATTTGCTTTGTGTTTGTGTGTGTGTGTGTGCGTGTGCTTTTGTGTTAGGTTATTTCAGAGCGTTCGCTTTCTGTGCCGCTGTCTCTCATCCTTTTCCAGTTTCCTCTTTCTGTCTGTGTGTTTGCGTTGAGCTGAGTGTGTGTGCAACTGTGTGTGTACTCTGAAGGACTTTTAACAGCTGCCATAGTGTGTAGCTAATGAAGCACTTAGGATTCTGGTTTACTGGTTGATGTAAATGTTGGAACTGCTGATTAGAGCTGCACAGTGTATTGATGATTTATCGTCATTGCTCTATCAAAGTAGCACTGTGTGAAATATCGATGTTGCAAATGACTTGAATAAATCGCAGAGCCAAACTGCTCCTAAACTTTTTTTCTCATTGAGTTTGGCACGATGAAATTGTGAGACGCATCATATTTGTTGCGAAAAAAAAAAGAAAAAGTTTTTGAGTCTGTAAATGTTATATAAACAGTTTGTTAAAGCATGCATTGCAATTGTACAATGCTAGACTTTTGTAGAGTTCACTGGTAAATAAGATGTATTACCTTCTGAAAATCTCTGCTCATCATTCTTACCTTCTCTTTCTTTCTCCTATCATCCTGACTCCAGGCTGCTGAATAGAATGGCAGCTGATGAACGGCATCTACCCTCCAGCTGTGGGTCCTACATCAAGACCGAACCATCCAGTCCCTCCTCAGTCATCGACACGGTTAGCCACCACAGCCCCAGTGGCAACTCGGATGCCAGCGGCGGCTATGTCAACGCCATGAACAGCCATTCGAACGGCTTGGACTCTCCGCCCATGTTCACCCCCGGCGGGCTCGGTGCTGGCTCCTGCCGCAAGCGCTACGACGACTGCTCCAGCACCATCATGGAGGACTCATCCATAAAGTGTGAATACATGTTGAACTCCCTCCCCAAGAGGCTGTGCCTGGTCTGTGGAGATATAGCCTCGGGGTATCACTATGGGGTAGCTTCGTGTGAGGCCTGCAAAGCCTTTTTTAAAAGGACAATACAAGGTATTTTTCTCCTCTCCCCTACCTCCAGCAAACACTCAGTGCAAGTTGTTTCATCCCGTGTTGACGCATCACCTAACACAAAAACACCGTACATGAAACATTTGGTCTCTCAACATCAGTGAAACACACTCAATCGTTGCAGTTTATTAAATGTAGATACATGCATATACATTTCTACCTCTGAGACCAGCAGCATCCAAGAAAAAATAAAGAATGCAAACTTTTAATTCTTGAACTTTTTTTTTTTTTTACAGGGACAGAATATTTTTGACATAAGACCCAAAAAAACCAAAACATGAGAGTATGATGATCTGTCATGCTTAGTGTACATCATTGCATAGATTCCTGATAAGTCAGGGAGTGAAAGCTGTTTGCTCAGATGCAGATGCAGAAGGGCCTCAGAAACATCTTTTATTATGCTTGCCCTGTGAATATGTGCATGTGTGTGCTTTGGAACCGACATGGCTATCTGCAAGGCACAGTGTTGTTGCTCCTCATTACAGAGGCAATGAAAGACCCCCCACTGTGAAACTGTGCGCTCTGCTCCAGATTAATCAGCAGGAGGAAGATATAGTTGAGACTGGGGGAAAAATCTTCACAACAGGCACAGCTGTTTAGGATTAATCTCCATTGGTTTATAAATGCACTGTGCACTGGAAATAATAAAGACAATAGCTTTGAATGAAATTAAATGCGATTTTTCAAAAGAAAATATGAATTTGTCGTTTTAGCTCTAAAACTATTGTCAATTGTTCTCAGTATTTTTTTAATCAGTAAATGATTGCAGGAATTACAGAGCAGAGACTGCCTGTCTTGATACTAGGTGTTGATTTTGGACCTTACAGCCCTATCAGCTTTAGACAGTCTATGTACCTTTTGCAGGCAAACAAAAGCATTAGGCCAAATCCTCCTGTTTACCCATGCTGCCATCAGCAATCGTGTCTATTGACAAAAGATGAACTTTTTTCCTCAAGTAACATAACTGAGCTTTTGTCCCCTCAGTAAAAGTACACTGACAGCAACACAATTGAACATTAGGAAAGAAAGAGACATCTTAAGTGGAGCATTGGTCCAAACAATTAAGTGCAAGGTACATGGAGGAAAAAATTGAAAGCTCCTCTTTTTTCCCCCGTTCACTTTGCATTGTCGATTTGAAATCCCTCTCTTTCCCTTCTTGGAGGGCTGCCTGTAATGGAGCTAATCTGCCGTCGTTTGTCCGAGCCACAGGAGTTTTGTCAATAACAATCAGCGTTTGGAAAGTGTAATTAAGGCCGAGGCTTTTCATTAGGAGGAAGGGAGGGGGCCGTCTCCAGGGACGGGCATGCCAATTAGAAACTCAGGCACGCGTCGCCGGGTAATTTCAAGGAAAGGAGGGGAAAAAAACCAGGACTTCTTTAGATTGGAGAGGGACCCTGCTGCTCTTTCCGAAGAGAGGAGGAGAGGCTTAATGGCATAATAATCAGACAGGGGTCCCGAGCAGTGGAGGCAGGAGGAGACTTTTTGGGGGAGGTGAACCCTTCTGAAATGATGAAAGAAGCACATGCAGTATTGCTGGAGGAAAACGCGTGCAGTAAATCGCACAATGTAGTGAGAGCTCTTGAAAGAATGAGAGGGTGCCGTTGATGAGAACTGATTAATTAAAGGAATAACGAGGCAGTCAAGGGTGGAGTGTGAGACGGCCCACTCTAATGAGAAGAAAACAAAGGAGCTGTCTTTCCCAGGCCTTTATCACGTTTCTTCGATAACACTCAGGGCAAACATGATAAGTTAATGTTAAGCATGTACATGACAGTTTCTTCACCTTGTGCTCACCTTGTGATGCAACAACTTATTCTTTGTAGCAGATTCGTGCTTTCAGATTTTAATATTCCACATACGGTGCTTTCTCTTTGAATCTCATCCTTTTCTGTTTGGACTCCCATTTCTTTAGCTGATGGTGGATGCCTCTTTCTTTTAAACCAAAGTGGATGGCAAATCCACCTCCTGTCACCTAGTCATACAGTGAAAAGCCCTTTGAACTTATACGTGGGGATAGTTGCATTAGTCAAGGCCAGGTCCAAATGAATGTCTAACTTTATCTCTATCCATCCCAGAAATACCCTTGTTCTCATTGCTTCCTTATCATCATCCATCCCAACGTCTCACGTGTCCCACCAATCAAAAACATAAATGCTTTATTGAACTATGCTTTCTTCCCATTTTGAACCCAAGTGTAAAATTGCTTGAAAATCAACTGAACTCGGTGGCCCTCTTTCATGTGAAGTAATAGACCTTGACAGTAAGCCTGTAAAAGTCAGTTTAGATTTTGATGAGAAATACTTGCCATTTTACTGTAATTTACTTACAAGACCTGACTTTCCCCTCTGTGCCCTGGCATGGGTCCTGAAAAGCCATAAAATAGATTGAGACAGATACTTATCAAGAGGGGAAAAAGGAGGGAAATCTTTTTTCTCCATTCACCTTGTAATGTTACGGGTAACCATACCGTAGCCTCTCTAAAGACAGATAAACCTGAACACGACTTTTGGGTTGAAAGGGTTCCGGTCAGTGTGCTTTATTTGGAAAGGTGAAACTTTCCTTGCTGTTCCTGTCACGGCTTTTCTGGACACGATTCTGAAACTCATTTGGTGCACACGTGCTACAAAAGATTCAGAGAAAAAGAATACAAATTGAACCGCATCTATAATGTCAGCATATATATGTAAATATGAATACCTGTTGGATTTTATCTTTAACGCTTGTTTAATATTTGGATCATAAATTTGACCCATTTTTGTCTAAATCACATTTTTTGTTTGCTTTTTAATCAGGTTTTGATAAATATAAGTTCTGATGAGTAAATGTGTATAATGATTTTGGGACTTAGTGATGTGGGACTTCAGTGTGTGTATACTGATACCGAAACACTCCCAGCTCTAAAAATAAACCATATGCAGACATGAGGAATTGGTTAATCCACCTATTGCTCTGTAGTGAGCCTTGAGAATCTTGATCCGATGGAAAATTCAATGAAGCTTGGTGGAACAGGTGGATAAATTGAGAATGTAATTTTATTTTATTTGTAAAGGTGGAAGAAAGGACAAGTAGGGAAAAAATAACTCTATTGGCAAAACACCCTCATGCTGTCAGGTTGGAGTATTCAAAATGTATATAGGGCACTCATAAAATACTAAAATCCTAATTTACTTGACATGTATTTAGTATTTTACATGGCAATTTATTGGTTAGTGTATCTGGACAAACAAAATAAGACTGAAGCATTAAGTCCCTGCAGGACTGCGCTGATTACCTCCTCCCACCTTGTGGGAAATGAATTGGATTATTATGGGCTGCTCTGCTATGACAACAGAGAAAACAGACAGAGGGAAGGCAATCAGAGCTCATCAGCTGCCTCTTTCACACCTTTATTTACCCCAATCTTGAAGAGATGATGGGAATTAGCATAATGATTTTCAAACCCAGATAAAAGGAGGAATTTCTAATTATTTATAACATCTTGGGACCCTCCTTTTGATCTGTCCAATAATGTTAACATAATTGCATAAGTTGTCAGTGGGTGTAGCAGGGCTGGTGGAGGGACGCTGGTGGAATAATACACAGCTTTCTTACACAAATGTGGAGTGAGGGTCAAAGTTGAAGAGCAGGAACAAGATGTTTGGATGCAATCCTGGTATATGTCTGTGAACGTTCACCACTAGAGGATGTACTAGATGGACATTTTGCAATAAAGTGAAATTTGTTGCTTGCTTACTACGTGTACTTTTCAAATGATAATGATTGTCAGATTTGAGCACAGTGCTGGAAAAGACACAAGAAGTTGAAAGAAAAATCAGTGTCAAAAACTAGGAAGCTGGAACCCACTCAGGATGAGGACAATTCAAATTCCTGGGCTTGAAGCAACTATTAGACTGAAACCCTGTATTGAGACCCTCTGAATACAGTTAAATGTAGGGAGGCGGGCAGAGATGGGACTCGTATATCCTGCCCGCTGTATTCGTAATGCCAGAGCAGAGCTCTTTCATTGTGTAGCAATGAAACTCTTTCAAGATGCTGCCATTGAATAATGCATAAGGCCTCTTTGCCTGTACACTATATAAATAGTCAACAATAGCAACAGTGGTAACAACAGGTTTGGGTCTGCAGGAGTATTATGTAAAGTGGTCCGTGGCGGCGTGTCTGGCTCTCTAGCCTGCTATTGAAGCAGTGGCAGGCCCCTGTGAGCGCAGGGGGACATGGCCAGCGCCGAGGCCTGGAGGGGACATGCACAGAATTAATGAGGCCAATTTAGTGTTGGACCAGAGTGGCATCTACTGAACAGTCCTGAAGGACCATTGTAGCTTTACCTTAACCCACCCCCACATCATTGCACTTTGACCCCACCTCTCCACATGCCGGGGCTGAAAGATACTCACTGGAAGACTTTTCATCCACCTGCATTTTATTAGATTTTTATGTCTAACTGGCTAAAATAAATATTTATTATCAACTGTTTTATGACGGCAGACACATTAGTGGTTGTTGCATAATTAGCAACACCTGAAGTTTATAAAATGTAGTTTCTTATTAAGAAAGTGTTCACTTTTAAATCAGTTTTTGTGTGCTAACCTGCTCCTTCTTGTACTCCGCAGGTAACATAGAATACAGCTGTCCAGCTACAAATGAATGTGAGATCACAAAACGGAGACGCAAATCTTGTCAGGCTTGTCGCTTCATGAAATGCCTCAAAGTGGGGATGCTCAAAGAAGGTAAGAAGAGTAAGCACATTTTTTATTATTATTCCTACACCCATGTAAACAACATGACAACATCACACACGTTCTCTGAGGATGATTAAGTTCCAGATTGTTGCAGCCGTCACTTCTACTATAGTTTCTTTTTGTGCCTACAGCTTGCTCCGTGGTACTTCCCCTACCTACACAGCAGTAAATAATGTGCAGTTAAGCTGGGGGGAGGGGGGGGGGATGCTGAATAGGTTGATCCAGCTGTCTGACAGTAGAAATGTAACAGTATTCCAGCTGGAGAGGCTCACGCCGGGTCCCTCAGCACACACTCGCCACAATCTCAGCTCTCCTGACATATCGGTCCACTAAATGTTTTCCGAAGCGATCTTCCTGTGGAGGGTTTTTTAAAGTCATGCCACCAGGGAATTCAGTGACAATTAAACATGCTTCAGCTGGATTTATCTGGCCAGGTTTGCTCTCTCACTAAATACTGCCACTAACAGAACCCCCCCAAGAGAATCTGAGTTTTTGATTCTCTTTTAGTGGAAGCACCTTTCTGCTTGTTTTGAAACCCCACTGTATTTTGCAACTACTGTATGGCAAACATTTTCATAAAATCAGTTTGGCATTAAGATGAAATGGTTTAAACATCAACAATAAAATTGAATCAGAATTAGATCATTCAAGGTTCTTTATTTGTCATACACACCACATGTGGCACATGTGGTGGAACGAGATTGTGTACACAGGGTCCCATTTACATCCAACAAAAGTATTGCAGTGTAGAAGAAAAACTGTAATAAGATCTAAGATATGAACTAAAAAAAGTGTTGGCTTCAAATACGTTAAGCACTATAGTATAAAAAACAATACGCCAAACAGCAGCACGAACATGAGTCTGTGTGAGCAGATGAGTACGAATGAACACAGCAACATGAAATAAATCAGCAGCATAATGTTTTTTTATTTTATTTTTTTCATAGTGATTATCCTTAGATATTTATGAGTCTAACAGCCTCAGGGTAGAAGCTGTTCCTCAGTCTAGTGGTTCTACACTTAATTCTCCTCAACCTCCTTCCTGAGGGGAGCGAGGCAAAAAGTGTGTGCTGGGTGAGTGTGGTCCTTCATGATGCAGGTGGCCCTTTTCCTGCATCATTTGCATAAGAACTAGAACAACTTAGTCATTACATCAAAAATACCAGTAACTCAACAGGACACTGTGGATTTTTGGTATTTGAAAACATTTTTTAGGCTACATATAATTTGTTTTAGAATCCGCATTAGTCAAATATTTTACCGTAGAGCTGCAGTGCAGAGACTCAGCCCATTTCTCTCTGTCAAAGAGACTGGCATGCTCACATTACATCGATCCATCTCCTCTTAATGTACAGAAACACGAGCAGAAAGAAGTCTCTTTGGGTACACTGCTTTCTCCTGAGCACTTTCCCCCACAATATTTAACACTTTCTCAGACTCTTTAGGCAAGGTTTATATTTAAAGGGACATTTTGAGAACCAGCTTCAAGATATAGACCTCACTTTGCTACAGAAAGTAATAAATGAGCTCGAAGCCATGAATTGTATCGCGTGGATATTTGAACTTATTTCTAATAAAGTGAGGTTGATTCTTTTGAACAATGTTTCAACAAATTTAATTTCTGCCTCTCTGATTACAGACTTGAGCCATGGCAGCTTCTACTAGCTTCTGTAACAATGTGTATATTGACTATAATTGAATGCATAAAAACACATGTACAAAGTATTTTGATGTAATTTGTCTAAATTATAATATTTTTGGCCAAATCACCCAGCCTTATGATGGTTCTTGGTCACATTATTGTGTTTTTTAAGTGCTAATTATTGTTGTGCAAAGCTCAATTTCCTCTAAAATACTCGTATATATACACATTTTAAAAACGCCACTTTTAGATTATCTGTCTAACTTAGTCTCCCTTTTCTTCCTCTCATTATTCTCCCTTTGGAGTGCAGGATTTATAGATGCATATATATGCAGTCACCACCTGAATCCAGAGTTGTAGACTGTATGGATCCCCACACAGTAACAGAATCCCCTGGACTGCATGCAGCCAGATAAAGCCTCAGTGCCAGAAAGACAGAGTAATCGCATTACTATCTGATGAAAAATTTATGCCAATATATCATCCTGGAGAATAAGAGACTACAAAAAAAATGTGGCCGTGGGTATAAATGAATGACCAGTGTCAGGTCAAAGTTAAGAGAGTGTGAAAATTTGCACACTTCAGCTAAGCCTTGGGTTCTAATGCACTCTTCTGTGAATTCAGCAAATTACCAAAAAATAGAGTAACTCGTCTTTTAAATAGTGGTTTTCCTCACAATGCTAAAGCTGTGCCATTGTCCTTTGCAACTCTTAATATAGACTGATCCTAAATTACTGGTAGGCACAGTTATTAAAGACTTCGGTCATAATTTATAGTGACAGAAAGCACATTTTTCTTGAGCTCTGACATGGAGCCTTGCACTTTAAAATATCACAAAGACTAAATGGAAAGAAAAACACATGGTCTATGTCCACTGTAAGCTCTATGAAGCCGTCAGCTCAACACCATGCTCAGCCTCATGATGTAGAGATGGCCACTGTTCATGTGACTGAGGATGCCGCTTGCTTTCATTACGGAAGAAAGGTCACAATGTGTCTCAATGGAAAATCACCTAATTATAACTTTACTGCTCTAACAAAGTAGTGCTGCCCCCCCCCCAACGAAACAGATATAAATCCATCACTGCCTGACAGCACCAGTTTAATGAAATTAAGCCTTAATATTGCCCACATGTCGCATTTTTTTGTATTTTTATATCTATAAATGTGGCAAGAGGAGGAATAAGCAAAATGTTCTGCTTAAGATAAGCAATCGGATTACTGGAATCACAGGGCACTGGCTAAACTGAGTGTTTAGCCGCTCCACTTTCCTTTGACTGTATAAAAGAGGAAGTGATCAATAAAAGAATCAAATGTCAGAGGCAACAGGTTTTTCCTCTGATCAATGGAAGCGGATCAGAGCTTAGAGCAAGAGAGAGGACAAGATAGTATTGAGAGATTATACACTGACATCATTCAGTAGATGTTGCTTGCTTCATGTCCTTTTTGTGGTTCGGTCACATTCAAGTTTCCTCACATGTGTAAGTGTATAAACTCAGCAAAGTCCAGGAATGAATCTACAGTAATTTTATTCCACTAATGAAGCTCTAGAGAGGCGCTTCAGGCCTCTTGATAAAGTTGATGAGGTACTGTGGGTTAACTTTAGGAGTACAATGCATAAAATATTTATTCTCTGCCTAGAAAACAATTTGGCTGCACCAATATAAAATACACTCTGATAAAATTGCAATGTCTTTACACATGTGTAGTCTCTGGAAGATTATTATACTGAATCAAAGTTGTACAGCATTAAAACAAAAACAATCTGCCACCAAGATTTAGTAATGACTAGGCCTGTCACGATAAACAATAAATCAATTAATCGCATGATAAATGAAAATTATTTACCTCATTTTCATTCATCGGCTTTATTGTTTCTTCTTTTCTTTATTCACTAAAAGCAGCTAAGCTGAGAAACTAAGCTACGAGTTAAACTAACAGACCGACCTCGGGGAAAAAAACCTCAGTCTTACCGAAGCTCCAAAATTCACGGTTGAAATCTGTGCCTTTTGTGTACAAAGTTTTTTTTTTCTCTGCAAAAAGAATCTGAGAACTTGTTTACTGATTTTTTTTTTTTTTTTTTTTAAGCTTTGTGTGAAATATACTATGCTAAAGAGCTCAAACCACATAGAGCATCCGCCATTTTGAAAACATGGAAGGAGAAGACACCCCATGTCACGTCAAGGGGCCTCCATCCCATTTTTCCTAAAGAGATGCTGCTCGCTCCCTCACTATCCATCCTTCGGTTCAAACAGTCTTATAGTGTTGTCTGGTGGTCAAAAAAGGTACTACACGCAAAATAAATTAACCAACATTTCTTGTAAAATTTGACAATAATTACAAATTATTGTCAAATTTCAAACAATATTATCATTTATCGGAATAATTTCAGAGACAATTAATCGCCCTGCAAAATTTGTTATCATGACAGGCCTAGTAATGTATAAAGTAAGCAAAAAGAGGCATTTTTTTGTGGCAAAACTCCCTAAGTTTTTACATCACAGCAATTTACGATCTGAAGTAGATTTAGGTGCCATTTAGCCTTTCTAATTATCAGGACATGTGAGGATGGTAGCTCAGCAGGGATAGCGTAGCTAACCTGTAAATGGAGTATCTGTTGGGGGTGTCAGTATGGCGGCCTCCGGGGTCAGCAGATCAAGAGAGGCAATGTGTGACAATTTTTCCTCTACCCTCGTTCATCACCACTTGTGATTAAAAATGCTGTGACACACTTGCAAGCATGTGAAGCTGGCAGGGCCCCTTTGAAATCGTGCTGACGGCAGTTTAGTGGGGCGGCTTCCTTGAAAGGCAAGGTTCACCATGCCTTGCCATGTGGCCTTCTGATTTTCCTAGCTAAAATAGGGTCTGCCTAAGCTCCCCTTGGCATTGCCAACCATCCCAGACATCCTGACACTTTCCCCATGGAGAGACACCCTGAACAGGTGAGCTACTCAAAATAAGGGCCCCTACCACACAAAGTGATTGAAGACGGGCCTTTTTGTCGGAGTGTGCTTGGAAGGGGATTATTATTGTTTTTGGAGAGAAAGAAGAACCCCAGGTCAGCTGGCCCCAGCCCCCACCTCGAGGCCTGTGTTAATCCGTGTGCAAATGCCAGTCGCCTTGGCCAAAAGCCCCATCCACAAGCGCCCTTCTTTGAAGAGATGATACCCGAGCTCACCCACAGCTACCCTCTCTCCACTGTATAGTGGGCCATAAAACAGAAAGATGACTTTGGATGAGTGGATACGCAACTCTGTGCACATTTTAAACACACCTACCGTTTACTCTGGAGGGAGTGCAATAAACCTACTGGAGTCGGCACCAAAGTTCATGCTCAATAATCCAGGTAAAAATCCAACAATGTTCAGTCAGGTCATCTGGACAGCTTCTTTTTTTTCTGAGACGTTTCAGCATACGCCATAGTGGGAACAAAAAACTGTTTGCTGGTGCTAAGATGGTCTTTGGGGTTCACTCTCTCCCCCGTCAACTCCTCTGAGACAGTCATGTCCAAGTGGTTCAAAACACCAAAGTTCATTTTCAATAATCCAGGTAAAAATACTGAAATAAACTACTGGAGGCAGATCACTTAAAGTGCTAGCTACCACCAGAGACCCAACATAGTGCCCTATAAAGTCCAGCCTGTACCTAACAACACAAATGAATGAGCCTGCCTAGTTGCTCCTAATCACTCCCTCTTCTTCTTTGCTTCTGTCTGGCCCTGTTGGACAGTAAAATGAGACAGGTTAGTGCCAAGCTTTAATTCCTGTCAGCATCTGTTAATTACGGCCAGGACTGTTCTAATTAAAAGAGGCACTGATCTACCTTCCATCGCTGGCTGACACAGCCACATGACTCAACTGGCAGAGAGGAACATGGAAAGTTGAAGCCACCTGGCTGAAGCCAGTCTCACCTGGAGAGCCGAAAGAAACTGTAGAAAGTGGTGACATATTTGACAATGAGGCAAATTTTCCATACCTAAGGTGTTTTAGCCATAATAAAGTAGTTTTGAAAATGCTCCAAAAATGTGTAAGATACAACATCAAAATCTATTTCTTCATATCTTGGTATTTTTGTGTGCTTAGGTCTGTGTGTGCTTGCATTTGTGCATGCGTGTAAAGAACAGGTAGTTCCTTGGGTTCTGGTGGGAAGGATGAGACTCTGTTGGGAATTTGGGGTAATTAGGTTAGTGGGTTGTCGGTGTCAGGAAATTGAAAGACAATCCTAATCAGATTTGTGTTTCTAGGGAATCAAATCATCTATATAAGTAGACAAAATCTGCAGTTGCATGATGATACATTTTCCTGAAACGCTGTGCCTACATTTATGTGCTCTGATCGTGTAATGGTGAAAATCTAGAGTTTTGCATAAATCTTTGTTGAATTCCTCTTTGCTAAATGAAGCCCTCTGCTTTTCATCATCTGATTTGCCTTTCGCTCTCGTTCACTGGGCGACCTCCAATCGTTGTGCATGGGACACATCCAAATTCATCCTCTCCAAGAGCACTTGCTGATGGGCAAATTGTATTAGGCTCATTTGCAGTGGCCACACAATACCCAGGTTTGACACCGTCCTTCCGGTTATAAAGTGATGAAATCATCAAGGAAGTGCTTTGGCTGCGGGTGTTCTTCACTCAGAGGACATAGGAAGCTGACAAATTAACTCCTCCTCCACCTCAAGTCTTTTATCGAACCTTTTGTCATCCTGCCTTTTAATATTAAATTTGTTTGCGGGGTTACATTATGTATACAGATTGAAGGGATGCTCCCTCTTGACAGGATTAAAATTTAGGTCTCACGACTGCGACGACACACAAATACAAGGACGCAGGTTTTAAATGTTTGCACACAATTGCATTAAACAACCAAAAACCTGTTTAGTGATATCAAAAGAATAGAAGAGCATAGATGAAATATGCTAACAATGTTGAAAATTAATACAATGGGAAAAAAGACATCCAAATAGAAACATTCTTATCAAATAATGAGATAATAAATAACTTATGTTACGATGAGACTGGCTTGACATTTACAGTATCAGTGTGCAACCTGCCCCGCTAGGTGTGGCTGGGGGTGATAAGGCCTTCGTGCTCCTCCAGTGAAAGAGGGGTGAAATAGGGGTCTTTTATGGGAAAGCAATACCTAGTTATCTATCTGCAGTATGACAGTAGAAGCTTTGTGCATTATGTGTGTGGCTATGTCTTTGCTTGCTGGCTGGTGTAGTTTTTGTTTGTGCCTATTGAGGAGAGCACACCTGAGTCTATGAGCAGGTAGCTAGCAGCTAATTAGTATGCAGTCTGCCTTACCCCAAAAGCTAAATAATTAGAGGGCCAGTCTGTGAGATCATTGACCCTGCATTAAATATTCATATGTTTAGACCTGCTCTGGGCTCAGCTGTGTCACAGTAGACCAGCCAGGCATAGACCACATATGGGAAGGCAGCAACCCCACTGACACACACACACACACATGCACACACAGGAATGCATGCTTACATAGACATATGCCACAGAGCAGTTCTTTTATTTTGCTTGTGTGCATAAAAAGGGACCAACATTACTCATTTGGGATTTTGCGTTGTAAGTGGGACATTTTACCAAAAATATTTTGGATTTGTTAAGATTGTTCACATGTTTTAAATTGGGGTTTTGTGGAATGATTATGAACGGTTTATGTCTTACCTCTTGTAGACAGCTTTTTGCACATCAATAAAAAAAAAAGCTCAACTTTAACCAGATTTATAAGCTAAAGACTAGTCCAAATAGAACCGAAAGTAGATTTGTTGCCATTTTTAAGCTGTTCTAATAAGAACATTTTGTAGTAGTTTAAATTATTTTTAAAATGTCCTGATGCAGGTAGATGCATCTAACAAGGTTGAGTCAGGTCCTCTAGACTGATTCTTCTTTGTTGAAACGTTTCGTCTTTATATCCAGAAGCAAAGAATCCATCCAGGACACCTGATTCAACTTTGTTAGAGCTATTTTGAAAACCTTGACATTGCAGTCAATTTTGCATTACATAGTGACTGTGGCTGCTCTTATTTATTACTCTTGTAAATAATCATAGTGTTTTTTGTAATTAACCATGTAATGCAAAACTAACAGCAATGTAGAGATTGGAGTTGTTTTAGAATAACAATCCACTTTGGAAAAGTTCTGTCAGAATAAAACTTTTTTTTTTTGTAGAGCATATAAAATTTTAATTGTTCCTAACTATTCCAGAGCACCCCACTTTAAAACATTTGACCTATTCCTGTAATGTCTGTTTTTCCTTAAAATTTCGTCAGGAAAAAAGACACTTTTCATCTCATGTCCTTTCTTTCTCTACGTCAGGGGTTCGGCTCGACCGTGTGCGAGGGGGCAGACAGAAGTACAAGCGAAGGCTGGACTCAGAAAACAACCCGTACCTGGGCTTGACGCTCCCCCCTCCTACCAAAAAGCCTCGTGAGTACTGCTCCGTCACTAGCCCATTGTCTCATTCTTCTGTCGCCCCTCCTCTGCCAGGCCAGCGTGCAGGTAAAGCTGAGGCACAATTCTAGGCCAAACTCATGTTTCCCTGTCTCTCAGGCTTGAACAGGAGAGTTTGTTGGTGTGAAGTATAGGCCATGTATTGTTCTGATCAGAGCTGAATTATATGAAGTCTCTGAGAAGGTGACCAATATTGGACAACTGGAGACTACTGGAGGCACATTTTCACTCACAATTTAATTTTCCTCATATTTATTTATTCTGGATTAGTTGTAAACGAAATTATAAATTATACATGATCATTCTTTTGGATTTATCATGTTTATCGGTGACACTGTGGGTTTTGTGACCTCTGACCTCTGCTTTTCTTTTGCACCCTCCACTCCTTTCTATCCTCAGTCACAAAGATAGTGTCTCACCTGTTGGTAGCAGAGCCAGAAAAGATCTATGCCATGCCTGACCCCACAATGCCAGAGAGTGACATCAAGGCTCTTACAACGCTGTGTGACTTGGCTGACCGAGAGCTGGTGGTCATCATCGGTTGGGCCAAACACATCCCAGGTAGAAAAACACATTTCTTCCTGTTACATTAAATGTTCAGGTCTCTTGTAAACGAGTCCCCAAGGCTCAATGGGATTAACCTATATAAATAAAGGTTGAAGGAATATTATATATTTTGCCTAATGATAAGTCACTGCCTTTGTCGACCTCTATGCATAAATGTATTATGATGTCATTGTATGTTGCAGCTTTATGTTGCGAGGTCTTATTTTTTTGCATCCTTTACACTGTTTCAGGACATGGTGCGAGACATGATTATTTTTTGGCTTCCTCCACCCTCGTGTTCTCTTTTTCTCCTCTGTCTATATGTTGCATGTAACAGATCTCTCTTGTAAATGAGTCTTCGAGGCTCAATGGGAACTAACTTGTATAAATTAAGGTCTAATAATAATAATAATAATAATAATGCTGTATGTAAATGCTGTAGAACTGTTATCTCACTTAATTTTCTTAATGCACAACAAACATTCTCACTAGGAAAATTAATAGAAGCATAGCCTTCGGGCATGTGGAGGATTGAGAGCCATGAGTTTTTTATAAAGCAAATTCAAAATTGTGTTTTAAAAATCACTGCTCTGACAGGGAACCAGACCAGTGTCAGTGCACTGTAAGCTCTAATCACCTGGGAGATTAAAAACAAAGTTTGGGACTCGACCAATAAAATAAGACATCGTATCACACACACATCCACATATGCACACATGAATGCACCCAAGAGCAAGAACGCACAACCATCCATTGAATTATTGATGAGCATAATCATGTTTCTTCCTTGCCCCATAGACGTTGTGATAGACGAGGTGTTAGGTTATAAGAGGCTGTTGAATTAAGGACACACCGCTGAGAGTACACCGCCTCATGTCAGCAGAGATTTCGCTTCCTTCGAGAGTTTTCCTCTGATTTTGACAGAGAACACGTTGTTTAGCTGCTCTTTTTTTTTTGCAACCCAGGCAGATTCTACTTGATCTTGACGCTTGACCCCTATAACTCTAAAGCATTACGATGCTGTTGCCATAAAAGAGTAACAAAATAAATGAAGGTGTCCCTCAGCGGCAACTCCATAACCACCTCTTCTCATCAGCATAACTTGAACAGGCACACAGCTGTCAGCGTGCAGAATATGCGCAACATCACTACAATACTGGTCTGTACACCCTCAATGAAACGCACAAATACAGATGCAGCTACACATATGTCGGTTATTTCAATCATTCAAATTGAATTGAATGGATTAGGATTTTAAATAAAATCAGGTGGAAATGAAGCTGACCTTTTTTATAGTGCTGAAAAGGTATTAGAGTACTTCTCAGAAGGAAGGGTATTAATCAGGTACAGATCTGATAGTAAGAAGATTAGAGGTGGATATGCTCGCAGCGCCTGGCCTCGGCACCGGTGCCTTGCACATCTAAACTGTTTGGATCACTCTCCATGCGTTCGTGCATGGTCAGCAGCCTGAGAGTTTAACCAAGGAGCTTACTCGAGACTGGATCACAGCTGACCCGATAACACACTCCCATTGTTGTGACCCAAAAACTACTCCAGTGCCATAAAATGTGCTCAAAATTCCCATGAGAATAGACTGTGCAAGCAGCGTTCTGCAGGGCACAGACAGGAAAATAAAAGTGAGGATATATTTTGTTTCAACTCACATTCGTAGTCTTATAAGTAAAATGTTCTGTAAGTATTTTTATGCGCTAAACCTTATTTTAAAAAGTGTTTTATTTTAAAGTGCATCATTTTTATAAAACATTCTGTATTTGTGCCATGTATTCAGTTTATACCACCACATATGGTACAGGATGGATGTATGAAGAGTACTAACAGGGTTTGCCTCACATCCTGTAGTTTCAAATGTGTAAATAATAATCATTTTGCCCACACTTCAAGGCTATAAGCCCCCCCCCTTTTGTTATTGTGTTGAAGGTGCCTCCAATTTAAAGGCTGCACAGAATAAGCTGCACAACCTGTGAGATGATAGCATTTAAGATTATTCTGATTTGTTTCTGTGTAAGCAAAACCAACTCACAAATGCATTTGTTTCACTGTTTATCTTATTTAAATGTTGTCACTGTTGCATCATACATGCTATCTTTATATTAAATAATAGTTTAAAATACAAAAAAAGCCCTCCACTTCAGCTAAGTGCTTGGTCTGCATCTGTCCCTGCGGTGGCGTTTGTATTAGGACAGTGGGTGTCCTCTGGCCATGAAATGGCTGCATAATTGAGTTGTACATGGCTGAACCTGATCAGAGACGGTTCACTGGTTGAGCGAGACTCCATGCACTAACACTCAATGCATCAACGGGATCCCAGGCAGTCTACCATGCTCAGCTCCTGCTTTATTTCTCCCTCTTCATCCACTACAGGACAAGACAGGAAACGGGAGAAAAAACTGCTGATTGCATTCTGATGGATTTTTGTGGCCTTGGGCGATGGAATTAAAAAGATTAACAGTTCATTATGAAGTAGAGCACATTGATTAGGGCACTTACAGATGGGCCTATAACTAGAGTCTAAATGCAACAGTTTAAATGTCACAAAAATTGGCACTTAGCTTCTCCCAGTTGACTTTTAATTTCCTCTATTCATAGCTAGCTTTACAAAATGCGTTTCAAAACTGGCATAATGTGGAAAAGAATGGCACCATTGAATGTTAATGTGAGGGTGAGTGGAAGATAAGCACTGCATCAGTAGCGTTGATGATACCTTTACCTTTGGAGGTTCCAATGTCAGATTTGTTTTCTTGGTTGTGAAAGATCATTTTACATACAAGAAGCTCTTTCCAGGTGTAAGTTTCTTTGGCAGTTTAGATAAACAATCAAACTGCTCAGGTAGGTGTCACGTATCAGATTTGTTGAATACAGGTGTGCCACTGCCAGACTGCAGCTTTGCCCTCGTTCTCAATCTGCCTTTGGTTAATTGATAACCACAGCAGAACTTTTGGACATTACAGTCAATGCTCCAGGTACCACTGGGAGGCGCAGTCTATCTCGGCTTCTGTAGCTCGAGGGGTGCAGGGTCGTTAGGAGCAGTGTTAGGGATGCTGACAGATGGTTTGTTGCTCCTAAAGTGCTAACAACCTTTGACACACTTAGCAGTCCGCTGTCCACCCCCTTCTGGCACCCCCTCCATCATGTACAGCTAAATTCCACTTTGTTCAGGAGGTTTAAGGAGGGACTAAGTATACTCAAAACTTCAGAGCACAGAAACCCTTTCACCACCTTTACACTGCTGCCTTCTTTAAAACGGATTGTATGGAATCCTGCATGCCTCCCCCCGCAGTCAGAATGTCATATGTCATATGTAAAAACTGTCATGCATGTCGGAGTGTGTGTGTGTGGGTGGGGGGGTGGCTACTATCCAAACTTGCAGACCTGAGTGTTTTCAGCTGGGAATTCTCTCCTGCTGATTCACTTGATTTTGGGGGCAGCTGTGGCTGAGTGGTTAGAGCAGTCATCCTCCAATGGGACAGCTGGGGGTTTGATTCCACCAGCAGTCGCATGCTGAAGTGTCCCTGGGCAAGACACTGAACCCCTCATTGCCTCTGATGTAGGGCTGAGCCATATCATATCGTTCACGATACCGGTAAAAAAAAAAAGGTTGCCCGGGAAAATAAATTATACTCTAATTTCATGACGTAAATACGTCAGCGTTTCCCCTATCATTATACAAGCAGGGCGCCCCGCCCATTAACAGAACCGAGCGCGCCGAATTACCGAACTGAACTGTGCACACACCCCCACCCCCTACACCCACCTGTCTGTACTGGTGTAACTTTAATTAGCTGCGTGCGATACTAGCTAGCTAAAAAGCTAAACGCAAACAACATGCAGCTCAGCTGTGTCTCTTGAGTTCCACAGTCCATGAACCAAGAACAGAGTCAGGTGATCAGAGACAAAGCATCAGAGAAATTGAATCATTCCTGCAGGAACAGAGGAAGCTGAAACATCAACAAGCTTCAGGGTCAGCTGATCACCTTCTTACAAGTTCTGGAAGTTATAGCTCATTTAAAGGCAACATATATTTTGTTGTATGTTACATTTATGCTCAACAGATCTTAAGCTTCATTTTATTTAGTTATTTTTGGGAAACTCCACCTGCACTTTAGTTCTTGTGGTGGATTTTTTTTTTCTTCTGTTCTATATTTTGTGCAGACTTTTTCAATCTAAATAACAGAAGGGTCTTTTTTTATTTATATACTTTGAAACTGAATACTTCACTAAATAAAGTAATTTCAGTAAAATTAACCCTTGTTTTTTTTAGTTTTTATATAATAGTGCAAAGAAATATGTTACATTAATTTTGTCAAATGAATAACTATGATTTCTGTTTTTTTTTGTTATATCAATGAACTTATCATTATCATCAGAATGCTCTGAAATATCACAATATTATATTTGAGCCATATCACCTACCCCTACTCCCATGCGTGTCCCATCAGTGTATGAATGTGATAAAGCACTCATTAGTCTTTGTATAGATCTAGTAGAGTTATGCATGAATGGGTAAATGAGGCACAGATTGTTGTAAAGAGCTTTGAGTATCTTGATGAGAAAAAAAGGTGATATAAAAGTGCAGTCCATTTACCATTTGATTTTTAGCTGATATATTAGCATCCTGACGTTATATGTTCTGCATTTGTTGTTAGATTTAGGCCCGAAGGAGCTAATGAATCAAGCTTGTTTGCATTGTTTTATTTGTGGCTTGTGTTTTGGGAATATTCATTATCTGTGCTTTATTGAATTCCAGCTCATCAGCCGTGTGTTTGACAGACAACTGGCTGGCGTATTGCTTGTTAACATAGAGGCAGTGATGTCGAAAAGAGATCACACCTCTTGTATGTTGTCGTGTTTGTGTCAGCTCAACCCGGTGCCATAATCACCTACCCTCCTCGAGCCCCCTCAGGGTTCCTGTTTTCTCTTTGCCATTAAATTGTGAAATCTACTTACTGTGTTGCCAGCCTGATCCCACTCAAGCTGCGTAATCTCCTTGTAATAGAGTGTGAATACTGCCCAGCAATAAATCAGCACCTCATCAGTGCACTTTATTAAATATAGACACCAACAGACAGCTCTTAGTATATTCAATTTACCCTCTGACGTAGGCTTCAGCACGGGAGATAAAGATAGATTGAGCAATCAGGTGGATGCTGAGGCCTGAACCCAGGTAGAAGAGCGAGAGCAAGGTGGAAAAACTTAAAGATTGAAATGGGGGTATGTCAAAGGGAGACGGGCAGTCAGGAGTGAGTGCAAAAACGGAGACAGTCACTAGGCACACTGCAGGAGGGGAGCAGAATCTACTTTATCTTACTGATTAAAATGTATTAAAAATATATATAAAAATTGTAACATTTGTATTTTTGGTATTATGTTTGAGTCAGCTCTGATGTGCCTTTAAATAATAAATTGTGGAGCACCATCCCTCATTAAGCAATGTTACACGATGGCAGAGAAGATAAATTATGTGTAATTACAGCAATGATTAAAGCTTGATTCATCCTGGTCTTTGAGGCTCAGCAGAGATATGTAAAGTAAAGTATTGGCCAGTGGGACCCAGGGGAAGACTGAAGACTTCTCTGCTGGGGTCAGGAGTACTAGGGTGCAGATTAAAACAAAGGGATTACCGTATTTAATGTTTCTCAGCCTTCTAACATTCACAGGCGGCTGGTCAAATCAGCCATTCTCCAGCTACTTCCAATTGGGATAATAGTCTGGCTATCAGGTCAAATGTAGGCAAATGGGTGACTCCTGAAAGCGAGCACTGGAGCGAATAATTTTCACTCATCGGCCTCTTCTTCACCAAGTCAATTTAGTTTGTATTGACATGACTTTGTTCAATATGAAACAGCCTTTTGACTCATCAAACTGTTGTCTGGGGAGAGCTTGCAGCAAAATGAACTGTTTGTGTTGCGCACGGATATCGGGTCGAATTATTTCTGTCGAGCAGAGCAATTTTTTTTACCGAGGTGTTATTGATTAGATTTACTTGACACCGTCATGTAAATTCAAGAAGATTCACGTTCTGTAGCTTTGAGTCATAATCACAGACGAGCCTGTAAATGACTCGGAATTGAGTTTATTTATCGTTACACTTCTAAATTTGGCAAATCTATAGAAATTAGAAGTGTGTACCGTATTTTCTAGCCTATAAGTCAGTTCTTTTGCATAATTTGCATGCCCTGCGACTTATACACTGAAACGACTTGTTTATAAAATTTTTCCCGTATTTATAAACCAATTTTTGACTGAGATATGACCATTTTCATTCATTTTGACTGAAAATATTGAACACTACCATTTTCAGCCGCTAGATGGCAATCAAGTGGTATGGCATGCCCTTGTGTCATGTAATAGGTAAACATGGCTATTAATGACACAATCGGCTTGCCGTAGACTGCTACCATCTTCTGCCTGGAGCAACCAAATCAGCTTTATTTCTCTGTGCCGCCCCGGCGAAATGCAGCTGATTTGAAATGAATTTATTAATTAAAAGTTCAACTGCGGCACACCTTTACTATAAAGTCGCGCAAACGAATAATTGTTTTTAAGTGTTTAGCTTGTTAAATTTCGAAGAAATGGACAGCAAGTCGCCCTCTGCATGATGTGTCTGCATATCTGCTTTTGAAAATGCAGCTGATTTGACCGTCAAAGTGCATTTATTAAGGGAAAGTTGGACTAAGACACACCTTTGCTATAATGTCGAGCAAACAAATAATTGTTTTTTAGTATTAATCTTGTTAATTTCTTGTTAAAGTCTTCCCGTGCACGCTCCCGCAGCCGCCATTTGGCAGCCAATCGATTTTTGGCACAACACTAGCCCACATTTCCGGGTTGTCAGCAGTGACGCATAACAAACGCAACGCGACAGCGGTGACGCATAATAGATGCAATGTATACGACAAATCGACTTATTTATGGATTTTTCCACTTTTTTTAGACATATTTGGACTGATGCGACTTATAAGGCGGTGCGATGGATACGGTGGAAAATATATTTTTTTCTCCTGGTCTTTTGTTTTTCTATCTGGCATCTGAGCTGAAGAGAAAAGCTTTGATCTGCTCATGGCAGTATGATCATAAGTCCCAGTGTGAGGTTAGAATAAAAGATGTGCTGAACCTCTGGGGTCCTGTTAGGGCAGTTTTACTTCAACTGGTGCCCGGAGAGCACTTGACTTGGCTGAGGTGAGATTGCCGCTGGGCAGACGTCTTCAGGGCCTGCTTGTCCTTCTGATAGCTGACCATGATAGATCAGCCCATGTCCAGCCAGAATTACTCTCCTTCCTCTTTCTATCTCCCAGCTCTTTTTCCCCTCATGCTTTTGGTCTTTCCTTTCTTTTTATCTCCCCCTCCTCTCCGTCCCATATCTTCTCTCTTTTATCCCCCATTTCTTTACCTCTCTCCCCTCCCGCCCCCCCCCCCCCCCCCCCCTTTGTCTGCTCTGTTGTCTGATTGGTGGTGAGTTACGAGGGGGCTGCAGCTGGAGGGGACCGCCGCGCCTCGTAATTACATCTCTTTTTATTACTCGCGCTAATGGCCCTCGGGGAGAGAGAAACAATAATAAATTAATAGAATATGAACTCCAGCTCAACAGAAATTTCTAGCATTTCATTTTGGACCGTCCTGTGCTCTGGCAGATGAAACGGTGCTCTGATTAATCTTTGCAAGGGGTTTGAAACGGCCGTCTGTGGGCTCGGGCTGCTCACAGCTGAGGGCTTTTGGGAAGATAACTGGAGAGATGATGGTTTCTTCTTCTGTTCTTGGTCTTTGGTGCTCTTGCTTTTAACATAGGGTAGAATATTTGTCACCTGTGTTTGTTTGTTTTTTATCTAGTTTAGAATGGAGTAGTTTTCATAAAGTTTATTTAAATGTAATCAGGGAATTTTAAGAGAGGAACCCTAAATGTGTGATCTAATTTTTTTTTTTATCAAGCTGCTGAAGTCAAAGGGAACGTTATCGTTGCATTCTCGCTGCAGAAAATTTCAGACAGCCGGTGCACTCAGCAGTGGAGTGGAAAAGGCCCTTCAAGTGCACAGACAGGCTTCTCTGATTTGGTCAATATTGTGTCATGTTTGGTCAAACCCCACGAAGGCAGTGGGCTGGAAATGAAGATGTAAATATTGATATTTCATTAGGGGAAATCACCCACTCCGACGGCACTTAACCGGGCCACCTTCAGAGCGCGGGCGGCCGGAGCACCGCGTGACCTGTGGAGTCGGGAAGTCACTTCATTACTCGATTAAATTGAGTGGAAAAAGGCGAGGCAACGACACAAGATCCCATTTGGAGCAATAATTTAGGCTTTGAAGAGTGCAGATGGAGCAGGGAAAAACACTACCTCTCCATCTCACAACACTGGATTAAATTCAAGGACTTTTAGCGTCAAAGGTAATTGCAGGCTGCTGGGATGCAAGTTTGCATATGGCTGAGAGGTGTCTGTTGTATCAGCACAACTCCAAAGCCACTTCAGCAAGCCCTGAACAAGGCCTTCATGTGAGCTGTCATACTGGGAGCAGCGCATTAGTTCCGCTTCAGTCCTCCTTGGCATTAAAAGGCTACACAAAGCCTCGCCTGTGATTGTGATGCCAACCTGATGCGGCAATCAGCGCCACGTCCATGCTTGCATGGCAATTTCTCTCCGGCCAGTCCGTATTCTGTCCAACATAATGGCTACGTATGCAGACAAGGAAATAACACAACGAAGCATTTTAAGATTCTGCCTGGATAAGTATGCAAGCCATTATAAAATATGGCTTATTGGCTTCACTGATAATAGTCAAGTGTTTTGAGTGCTTTTGGCTGTATGCTTTGTTGGGTCTAATTTAGGCCCTGACCAGTCTACCTGGGCACCAGCACCTTTCACTTAGCACTCTTTTCTGCCTACTATTGATTTCCCTTCAAAATGTGAAGGCCCTCAACTTCTGATCACAATCTGTTAATTAATGTATCCTGCAGCTCTTCCCCTGCCGTGGTCATCACCACGATAAGGGAAATTGAACACTCAGGTACCTCTCTTCCTGGCTCCTCTTTTTTCTTCTCTGTCTGCCTCTACCTCTGCGCCGTTTCTTTTCCACTTTCGCTCACGCATCTTGCGTTTTGTCTCTTGTTCTTTTCCAGCTGCATGTGTGTATGGATGTGAATGGACGTGTGTGTGTGTGCGTGGCAGGAGATAAACATCAGGCTTGTGGCTGCCCCTTAGTAAGATCATTTATATTCAAGAGAAAACGTTTGATGTGGGTGCAGTGAGTGCCCTGGTCAATAATGTAATCTATCGCCTTTTAATCACACAATGGCAGCTAGTGTGGCACCAGCAAACTTGTAAAAAGCAATCATATTAATCAGGGGCGGAGCTGAGGAGTCTAATTCACTGTCAGAATGAGCTTCCTGCGGGAACGCCGTGGGGTGGGGATGGAGTGGGGACTGCTTGCGGGGCTTCGTGCAGTTTATTGACAGCTAAAAGGTAAAGGAAAAGGAAAAAGGAATGAGATGACTATCTGGCTGCTCCCCACTCTCTCTCCTCTGTATTTGTGGCTTAACGCTCTTTATTTTGTTTGAATTTCTCAGAGCTCATCTGTGTGTGTGTGTGTGTGTGGGGGGGGGGGGTATAGCAGTTTGTTTAATTTAATGTTCTATTCTGAGCATATGTAGAGGTGTTGGAGAGGAAATAGAGGTTTGATGTTCTCGTGCCAATTTCAGCTCATCCAGCTGCTGCAGAATGAGGTGCTGGGTTTAAGCAGGTCTCCCGGCTGGGCTTGAACCTTGTGACCTCCCCAGTGATGTGTGTGTACTTTTATGTGTATGGATTTATGTGCATACATATAGATGTCATGGGCCTGATGTGCACACGTGTCTTGTTTGTTTTCTGGGTTGACACGTTTGTGTCTGCTTCCCCTCATCACCTCCTTCTGTTTCACAGTGCATGTCATGTCCTCAACCCTTCCAATGAGAATGTGTCTCGGTGCTAATCCCCCTAACACCAATAGAAGAGCGCTAGGATACTAGGGGTAACCACATGGCTTTGTGTATCCCAAACCTTTGAACTGATTTACTGTCCTCACTTACAGTAAAGCCCACTCAAGTGCGCCGACACGAGCTTCAAAGAAGACCTTCCACCGTGCATTTAAAATTAACCACATGTGCATCAGTGTGTGCTCTCAGCTACTGCGGCTTGACAAATAATGTTTGTTTTACTGACGAAAGCCGCAATCGCACAGTTCTGATTTAATATCCGCTATGAAATGCTCAGTGGCCCACATGTTTTCATGCCATCTTCACCATCATGCTGCCTTCACACAGTTCTCCATTTCCTCCTCCAGGTTTCTCTACGCTGTCTCTGGGTGACCAGATGAGTCTACTGCAGAGCGCCTGGATGGAAATCCTCATCCTCAGCATCGTGTTCCGCTCACTGCCATACGAAGACGAGCTCGTGTACGCGGAGGACTACATCATGGACGAGGAGCACTCGCGGCTGACGGGCTTGCTCGACCTCTACGTCTCCATCCTGCAGCTGGTCCGCAAATACAAGAAGCTCAAAGTAGAGAAGGAGGAGTTTGTGACCCTCAAAGCCATCGCTCTCGCCAACTCAGGTGGGATATCACCAGCACACCGACACAACTAATAAATAAGAGTAAATGTAAAATTATGAAATACCTGGAAAAACACTTTTTGATTAATAATAATTTAATTTATAAAACTTTATTCTAGAAATAGCTAATTTTTGTAAATAATCTGGCTTCATAATAATTTTGGAAAAATGTTTTTTTAATTATAGGGATGATTTAATTTCAGATTTTATGTTTTCAAAGTATAAAATAATCCCAGTGTTAAATGAAATCAACTAAATGGCATAAGATTGTTCAAATTACATATATTTTGTCCTTATGTGCATAAACCACATAAAAAGATTGAAACTTTTTTAGCTTTTAGTTACTGAATCAAAACCAAAATAAAATATGCTCAAGGCAAAAATTAGACTGAAGTAAATCATTACTTTTCAACAGTGTAGTAACTGGAAGCTGTACTGCTTCATGTTTTCAGCTCATCTTAGTGTTACCTTTAGTTTTGAAAGTGAAATGGAGCAGAAAAGAGAAAATAAGGCCAGCATAAAATAAAAGCAGAAAGGAGGAGGATTTTTCCCCCCCTTTTTTTTAATTGCACACCTTCCATGTTGTGGTATTTCTCCAGTGCTCCCTCCTCCTCCTCCTCCATAACAGTCGCTGCAGGGCACAGCAGCCATGTGAGGTAAATTTAGCATTTCATTAGGAGCGCAGGCCTGTCAATAAAATGTGTTAAGTCGAATGGAGTGAATATCAAGGAGTGATGGGCCTCGTTTGTTCCAATGCGGAGACTACACGTTTGTATCGACAAGGTGCCTTTTGAGGAGGCAGGGCCTGTCCCGCTCTGATCAATGCACACCTGGGTCACCGGGCCTCTTTCCCTCGTTTTGTCCGACGCTGAAAAATGAAAATGCTGATGTAGGGACTTTGCTTTCAGACAGCAGAGCTTTTGGGAGGCAGGTATGGTGGGGGTGAACAGAGCTGGAGAGCGAGGAGAGGAGGAGGAGGAGGGTGTCCGAAATCTTAGAACAAGGTCTCTGGGAGATCGCTCTCCTGGGAGCCCCTCTGTCTGACAGCTGTGAAAATTCATAGCGATTGATTTTGTAATTAGCAGTTTATCAATTCGATCGACGTGGGCTCAGTGATGGATTACGAGGAAATTGTTTCTTCAAAGTTGTTGTTTTTTCAAGTCTACCCCTCCTCCACTGAAGGAAGCAGCATGCGCTGCCCTCTTTTCATTCCGATCTGTTGAGATGTCTCCATCGTTCTTTTTATTTTCTCCTCTTTTTTATTTTCTTTTTTTACCTCTTTGCAGTAAAACATTCCAATAAAGCACCGTTTGGATCTGCGCCATCACAGAAACGTGTGTCTGTGTAAAAAGTGTGAAAAACAAAACAAAACATTGGATTAGATTTTGAAAACTGGTTAAAAGTGTGAGCGCAGCCCCTGTGAAAATAACAGGAGATAATTATGTCATGCCACATCCTCATCTGTGACTTTCTTTTTTTTTTGGGCTTTTGTTCTTCCACCCTCCCTCCCATCACCCCCCGCACTTCCCCCATTCACTTTACAAAACGACCTACTTCATTTTACCACAGCGGATTTGAAAACCGTCAGGGTGAGAAATGTCTCAAGGTCTTGGGAATACAGTTGTTCCAGTCAATGAATTTGGGGCGAAGCCTGAAATCTGTTTTGCCTTTTATTGTCCCATGTGGTGAAATATGCACTGCCAAGGTGAGACGAGTCAGGCGGCCAATGACATGCTGTCTCCGGAGCGCAAGATGCCAGTTAACCAGTGAGAGAGTGTGCCACCCAGGACGGTCCCTGAGCGGGGCTGGGAGACGAAAGCAGAAAGAAGCAAAGGAGACTGGTACCATGCACAGCTGGATCAGAAAAAGACAAACTGTGTAGCCTTATGTTAAAATGAGAAACATGGTAGGAAAGCCAGACTGAAACCGAAAACCGCTTTAAAATTATTGATTTCAGTTAGGGATGCACGATATTATCGTTAAAGTTCAATATCAGACATCGGCCATTCCATCAAAATAACTCACCGATATAAAAGACGCTGTTTTTGTACGACAGCCCAGTGACAAGGATGCCTGCAGCGCCAGCACAACGTGATGACGTCACGCGTGCCTACCTGATCTCACGGCGGAGAGGAAGAAGTCAAACTGTCGGCAGTGTGGAAGTTTATTTTGTTGTTGAGGATGTCATATTCCAAAGATTTTTGGACTACGTTGAGCCTCGCTACATCGTCCCCAGTACGAGATATTTTTCCGATGTAACCTTACCCGAGTTACGAGCCTTCATTTCCGACGTCATTGAGAAGCTAATAGCCGATAGCACATGGGTGAGTTTTACCACAGACATTTGGACATTGTGTTAGCCCCGTTAGCATGATTAGTCTTACGGCACAATGGATAGACAAAAACTTTGAACTTAAAGTCTGTCCTTCATGCACAAAAGTGCAGAGGATCCCACACTGCAGCTAGGAACCTGGAACAAGCCTCCACAAGTGAGACAGCATCGCAGGTGACTAATGCTAATAAATAACATTTAACACTTTTCATTTAATATAAGTTAATGTACTATGCATATGGCTGTTACTGAATATATGTCACCAGCTCTTACAGCTGTTACACAAATTTTGTGGCAAATAAGCCTAAATAAGAGGAATATGTTCTGACAAAGGAAAGTATATAAAAAATATTGGTATCGGTTATCAGCCAGATAAGTTTTAACCTATCGGATATCGGCCAAAAATCCAATATCGTGCATCCCTATTTTCAGTTGCATTTGAATCCATTTTTATGGTGCAGAAAACATCTACTTGCCTTGAAAACACCCTCTAAATTTTTAAATTCCCCTCAAGTGCTTTCGTTGTGTCCACTTCCTGTAATGAAGTTGCTTTTTTTGGACACCATTCTGTCTTTTGGAACAGTGCACTGTCAGATGGTCTCACAGGTGAAATTCATTACATTGTTTACTAAAAGTCAACGATGACTTTCAGTTCCAGTGGTGAGCAGCCGTATGAACACTTCACCCCACCCACCACAGAGTAATTATATAAAAAATAAGGAAGATGTTCCTTCTTTTTCTTGTTTTATGATGTATTTTTATTGTCTTGTCAGGATGTGAGTTATACTGATAATTTTCTTCTGTACCCCGCTTCTACTGACGGGAGCAAAAAAGATCATGAGATTTAATTTTATTGTTGAAAAATCCATTTCTCAATGTCTACTGTTATATTATCACTGTAGATAAGTGCTAACTAAATTTCTCTCAAGTCCTCTTGTTTCTTTTATTTGGAAAATCCATCATGCTTCTTTGCTTTCTCTCGTCCTGACAGACTCCATGCACATAGAGGACATGGAGGCGGTCCAAAAGCTGCAGGATGCGCTCCACGAGGCCCTGCAGGACTTCGAGAGCAGCCAGCATCAGGAGGACCCGCGACGGGCTGGCAAACTGCTCATGACGCTGCCCCTGCTGAGGCAGACGGCCACTAAGGCTGTGCAGCACTTTTACAGCATCAAGGTGCAGGGCAAGGTGCCCATGCACAAACTGTTCCTGGAGATGCTGGAGGCCAAGGTCTGATCGGAGGTTGAGGGGCAGCTGATCGGCCGTGGTGGACTTGAACTTGGTTCTTGGGAAGGGGAGACCCAGATTAAGAGAGCAGGACAGAGACTGGCATCTCCTGCTCCTCCTCATCCTGGAATCCTGGGACACAGAATAATAATAAAATAAAAAAACAAGTGGAAAACTTGGTTATTAGTATAAATATTAAAATGATTCAGATTAATTTAAAATATATAAGAAATAATATGTACAGTAATTTTTTTTGGTAATTGTCAGTGGTCATGCTTTGTATGAAGGACCCTTCTGCTCTTCAGCATCTTCAGAAGAAGTACATCTTGATAACAAGATGAAGATTTTTGTTTTTCCAGAAAGCGAAAAGATCCTAAATCATGTTCATAAGAAAGAAAAGGTGTCAACAACCTTCCACAGACTCACTTGTCTCACTCTTGTGGTGGTGGTGTTTTTAGGGTTATTTTGCCTGAACTCAACTACGACATGTAAATATTTATTATTTGGAAGGTTGAGTGTACAGTTCAAAGTCTGGCAAACCTGGCGGCCATGTTTTCTTGTTCTCCTGCAAACAAAGGGAAAAAAATCGAGCTGAAACGAGGAAAGTCGTTACCTAAATGTGAACTCTTATCAGTTTAAATGTCCTTGGATATACCTCTCCAGAGCAGTGGGATTTTTGTATATTTGTCTCAGACTGGAAGATTTTCTGGTCACACGTTTAACCAATAGACAGGTAAAAATAGTCAATCCTCATGTAGTAACTCAGCAATAAAGAAAGCTGTTGGAAAGTCAGGCTAAGTCCCTATCATTCATGTGCTTTTACAATGCTGCTGTTGCTTAAAGACAAACTCGGTCACATCCGTGGGACACATATTTCTCCTCTACTGCAGGGGTCCGCTTTGGTGGTTCTCATGCACTAAACCCCAGATCTGGCCGAGGGTTAAGCCTGTGGAAATTGCCTCTCGACATGCAAATAAATGACCTGATTCAGCCTAGGTGAAAGATAATCAGCAGATTGGGTCTGGAAGTTTCAAAGGATTTATGCCGAGTGGCAGAAGTCTATGAGATTCCGTGTTCAATCAGAGGTCCACGTGTCAGCCGGGCTCTATTTTTGGACCCCTTTAAGCCTGTGGCCGAGTCATCCCACACAAGGCGCAAGGTGTCCAGCATCTGCTCTCACCATTTCAGACACCTCCCATCTTTTAATAGCCGTGCCTGCTTTTATAGGGCTTCAACCAAACGGAGGTAAATGGCAGGTGCAACACAAGTAGCGGCACTTCGTGGTGGGTTAATTTTTACACAGCGGGAGACTGTTACCTGCAGGGAGTACAGTAGACGCGCGGAACAACACTTCTTGACCTCGTGTTGACACAGTGGCCCGTGCAGAGTAACACCCTCCCTGCTGGTCAGGAGGCAAGCGAGCGTCTGTGATGAGAACTCGGAGCACCCAATCATGCACATGTGAACAGCTATGCAAGAAGCAAAGTGTCAGCAAGCCTCAAAGGGAAACGGCAACCTGCCAGTGTGTTTTTACAAGGCGTGATCTCCGGTGGGTGAAAGATCTCTCCCTGTCCTCCCCGTGTTCAGCTAAGCATGCCGTCCGCTGCTCTCCACGTGGAAGAGGAGGGAACTGCTTAAACTACGGTCGAATTTTATGACGCAACAAACCTTGGTTTCATCTCAGTAAGACAAAACTGAGGAAATGATTCTCTAGGTTGAAGCCGTGCTTGTATCCAAAGCAGGCAGTGCTCAAACGGCCCGCATGCCTTTCTGTTCATACCTGATTGGCCACAAATGGAAGATGACATTATCTTCCCTTCATCCTAAACTTAAACTAGTCACTGTCCAGTTAACGTGCTCCACTGTAGAGGGTAAAACTAACTTATTTTACTGTTGTGCAATACAACAGGGACCAATTCTGAGTCAGTCGTGCTTTTAACGTAACTTCATTTACCATAATTTGGGAGAAAGAAGCAAATACTTTATATACCAGAACATTTTGTTCTGTTTGGGACTCGATCTTGTTTGATTTGGTCGTGTTTCAGAAAAAATTAGCAGTGCAAATTAAAAAAAATAAAGCAAGATTTTTACACATTTTGATTGATTTTCATTTTACCTTCTGTAATAAGTACAAAGACATGTCTTACATTACAAATTGTGTCCGTAGGTGTTCTGTAAATATGTCTGCATCGGGCTGTCGCAGTTGGAAAACAAAAGTACGCAGCACCTGCTGACTACTACCTCATTATCATAACGTCAGTCTTTGTCCGATTCAACTTTCTGCTCTGTAATAGTCTCACATCTTTGAAATACCTGAGCCGCTTTGTTTTTTATGAATATTTGAAAGAAGAAAAAAAAAATCTCCTCCATTGCTCTAGCCAAAACATTTGTAACTGCAGTTCTGGATCTTCTCACCCTGCTCATCCACAACAAACTGTCCGTGAAGGTAAAAGCATGCTTCACTCTGACCATACGACCTGACCATCAGTGGATGCAATCCCCATTTTGGTTACTGTGTGTGTATGAGCATCAGTGTGTCAGAATTGGTCCCTTGAAGACAAATTTCAGACGGGGATGGGTAACTGAGTTCCTGCTCCTGTGCGACGAGTATTTATTGTGTGAAATATATCATTTGGCAATGGTGTACATTGATATCTGATTGTCGAATCACCAATATCTGTAACTTCTGTTTTGATTTTCAAAAGGGTAAAGGAATCAATGAATTAAATACTCACTGAACTCTGTGATTCTTTTGTGTTTTGTGTTCAAACTAAACTTTTCAACATATAGCACCTCTGAGGCTCCGAATGCTAATGATTCACTTGTTTTTTTAATTGTATTTATAATGCCACCAGCAATTAATTTCTGCTTAAGTTATTAATCCGGTGTGACAACTCCTAGCCTAACCTCAGCCTGGTATAAATACCCATTCTGTTGTGGCCAAACATCTACACAAAGTGCAGAAGCAAGATGGGACAGAGAGCAGATCCGGGGATCCCAGAAGACCAGAGATTGTTTGGCTGTGAGTGAGGCAAGCCCGTCAGAGATTCGCCCAGGCTACCCGACCATCCAGCAATCAACCACGACCGCTGCAGGGACTGTTGAAAATGGATCCGCCACAGGAAACAGGCAGACAGACACGCTAACACTGATGGCGGTGGAGGGAAATGGGAAGGGGTGGGGGTGGGGGGTGGCACAGCTCCATTATTTCAGGAAGCTGATATTCCAGGGAGTTAAAGTATTCCCCTCACTATATAATTATGAGAGCCAATTTCCCTTTTTGAAATAATGTCTTGCCAACCAATTAATTGTAATAATCCTACGTTGAAACAAAAGCACCGTAAGACGAGAAAAAGGGGAGATGAAACGAGGATGGAGGGACAGACAAAAAGGATGTAGATGCCAAGCTCTGCTTTTAAAAACAACGTCCTCCTCGTTCCTCATGCAAACCGCACAGCTGGACCAGATACAGGCATCAATAAGTTCCTCACAGATACAGTAGCGAGGCAATCATTTACCTGCATTGGCAGGTCAAAACACCTTTCATTAGAGTTACGCGACATCTCATCAAGATGTGGGCCCCCCCACTCGCAGCCGTACGACTGCTGTGTATTGCTTAAGTGTTTTTCATTATTCCCGAAGCAACGTGATGATGGTGAGGGAAAGGATTACACGTCAGGGTGAATGATTGCGTTTGAACAGAGCTGCTGCATACACTTTGTATCAACCCAGGCCTCAAATTACACTTACGTTGAAAACGGAGCACGTAAATGCCCAGGAGAGCTTGTGGCACAGAAATGAAGAGTGGGCCACCATCTTTCTGCCTCTGCATCGCTCTCACATGCGCACACTTTTCATCCCTTTTGTCAAATTCTGCTTTGACCTCCCATGTCTGGCTCCCTTCGCCCCGCTCCCCCCACGCTCTGCTCCTTGTTTTTTGAGGCACAAACGTTCTTTATAGACATTCTTATTGTTCCACTGATTCTGTTATGTGTATTTATTGCTCCATTTGTGAAATTGGAGGCATCGGCCGACAAGCCTATTACTATTCAATAACAGGAGCAGGGCATTTTCACAACCATAGAGCTATCAATGTCCCAGACAGAAACGTTACGTCACATCAATTTCAAAAGGCAGACAGATTGCTATATTGTTGTTGTGTATTATATTGGAGAAGAGAATTCACTCGTCTTGGCAGAGGAAACTGAATGCCAGCAGTCAACAACATGTCTGGTCTTTAACAAAAGGATGGTGTAATGGGCTCAAGAGTAGATCTATTTCCTAATAGATCTTGGTTACTGCTGTGCTGTACCTGTCCCACTGGCAGTATCCGAGCCATGCATCCCCACACCTCTGACCCTGCCCAGAACTGATCAATAGGCTGTCAAAGTGCCTAGCAGGCGCACACATCAGGCCATCTGAGCTTTTGCCCTCTCACTGTCCATCTTCACTGTTTTAAGTGCATTTATCAGGTTACACTCCTGCACCACTTAATGCATGGATGAGCTGCTGACTAAAAAAAAAAACCTGATGCGCATCAGGAAGACCTTTACTCAGTTTGTGAAAATTACTTCGAGTACATTTGCAATCAAACCATGATGCAATCATAAAATAAAGAGTTTTTTTTATTTTTTTTTTTATCTCAGTCTGCTTTAGCTGTCCAGCAAAAATCAGGTTCAAAAAGTGAATGACGACATCCAAATTTCGATCCATCCACTAAATTGTTTTTATATATTTTTTTGTTTTCAGACTGTTTCAACCAACGCATAAATTATGCAAACCCATAAAGTCCCAAAGGATACAAAGAAAAAGCATCGCACGTGACGACGTCTGATGAGACGACACTGACCCACCTGAGGTGCGAAAGAAAACTAAAATCATTACGCTCGTGTTCTTCACACTTAAAGGTTGTAGGAACACAAGTGCTGTGAGAGAGCAGGCATAAACTATATAAACACACACAGATAAGTGCATGCTAAAGGTTCTGCCCCTTCATTTCAGATTTATTTACCTGTACTGTATCTTTATCAGTGCTGCTCGCTGATAGGAGCAGAAATATTTCCAACTATCTACCAAAAGTATCTTCTTCCACCCGAAGACAGTACTGTTGTGAAATGTGTGTATGAAGAAGGATGGCTCCTCTTCCAGCTGTTTCATTACCACTACCATGTATTCATATGTTCTTGTGGGCTTGCCCAGTTTAGCCACTGGTCTGAGATATGGGGCATTGATAAGTATAGATGTGTCCATCAAATGGAGAAAACTTGTACAAGGTGGTGTGTGTGCAACTTACAAGCACTTAACACAGTTCCAGTGCTACTTTGTTAGTTTTGTGTTTTGAATTGTACTGCTTCATAAGAGTGTGCAGATGGAATTATTTCTTTAAAGGTGTTTCATTTAAATGGACAGGTTGTGAACCAATACTAGAATCTACTGGTACACAACTTTCTGAAAAAACCTGTTTAGAGAAATCAGGTTTGATTCTGACTGTATCGATCCTGCTGGTGCCCTCTTAACTTCTTAAAGAATTCAAAACCATCAGTTTCACCTTACGTTTACAGAGTATTTTTTGGTATTTATTAGTGCAGCAGCAGGCTGTAGCACTGCGAGCGCAACTGAAAAGCACTTCTGGAAGAAATACGTATATTTTTTGGGAGAATATTCGGGTAATGAGAAATTAAAAAATGGTGGAAATGTTTTCAAGATAGCATTTGCATGAACTTCCCTGTCTGTTTCTTAGCAAATATCTGCATTTAGTGGATTTTAATGAAACTTTCAAAAAGTAATCCTTGACATCTACAGTACAAGTGCTTTTGAAGTCGATGAATTCAACATGGCTGCCACAATTAAACATTAACCTAGACAAAAATTATTCTGAATTCTATAAATAAGAGCTAATATTTATCGTGGTTGTAACTGTCATTCATTACACATACCTGTATTGTAAGAGCTAACAGAACATGAGAGGTAGCACAACATCAAGGGGACTTATTATTCGCATCACATGTGGTACATGTGGTGGAACAAACTTGTGTACTCAAGGTCCCAGTTACATCCAAAAATATAAATTATAAGAAAAAAACAAAGACACCGTATACAAGGATCCAATATAAACGCTAAACAATATACAGTAAAGGGAAAAGTTCATAAAGGTATTAACCAGGTTTGATTAAAATATTTAACTGTCATTTATCAATATAAGATGATCTTAGTCTAAATGTCTAACATAAAAAAACAGAGATTGACCTTCTGACAAAAACCAGAACACAGACAAGGGGCAAGTTCAAAAATATTTAATAAACTGCTTCTGGTGGAGGTCTCAGTCTTTGGGCCGGCACAATCCGAGAAGATAATCAAGGAGAGTTCTCTGGGAGTGTTCAGATGATTTTCCACAAACAGGTGAGGAAGGGACTCCTTGAAGTTTTTGGTAAGGGTGACGTGACGTCACCGGCGGTGAAGGGGAGTCGGCTTTGATGCAGAGAGCAGCAATGAGGGAGATCCAAAAAGCACGTCCAAAGAAACAGGCGAGGGTCATACACAGGTGATCAGAGGCCTGAAGCCAAACTTGATTCATGATCCAGAAGATGTAGTCATTGGGGAGGAAGCAGAGGTCGTTACCATGAACACAGGATCCAAGACAGACAAGGAATGAGCAGGACGAGGAACCCTGAATAAGCAAGAGGTCAAAACCATGAAGACAAACGAGAATGTGGCACAAACGCTGGACATTTACTCACTGTGAGCTTTTCTATGATCTGGCACTGGAAGACTGAGGAGCTCAGACTTAAGTAGGGCAGTGAACAGGTGAACGGCATGAGGACTGATTGCAGAGGAGAAAACAAGGGGGCGTGGCATGGAGTGAACAGAGCAGGAAGAGCTGAGGGATGGGTGATAGGCAACACAGGAGCTTGGCAACATAACAGAACATGGCAGGCTGGGTCAGATGCGTGACACATCCATTTCTTTAAGGAATATTAGGCCTTTAATTGAGGGCTCAGAATCCACTTTGGTCTTTGCTCCCCTTGAATTAGCTCGAGTCTGATCATATTTCAACTCTTCTACAACAGATATCCATCCCACAGAAGCAAACCAGGATTTATATTTTATGAGCAAAATAAGTTGATATTGTGTTAACATCATATTTAAAACTGCACCGTTACATTAATAAGCTGTGGTGCCGTGTGCAGAAAGCAGATCTGCTGCTTTTGTTGGAACAACCTGGGCTTTTCGAGGATTTTCTGGGGCAGGAGGACCAGTGAGGAAACGCTCCGACTCGACTCCAGTGGGAAGCCGTGGATGATCCTGACCTTTTCCGTGCGTCAAGTAAAGGTTAGAAATCTCCGATGGCCTTAAAGCAAATGCACTTGTTTGCCATAACAGAGGAAGCCCAGGACTTTTTTGAGCCAAAGACCAGGTCTGGTCCCAGAAGAGTTCCCTCTGATGGAATTCTGTCTTTCTACAGACATGCTCACTCATACGCACCTGCTGTCTTCACCACTATCCGCCCCACTACATAATTTAATCCCAGTAAGTGTCAGGCTTTGCTGTGTCAACCAAACCAAGTGTTTTCTGTAAGCATAATTTACTTTACATCTTAAAAAATGTGCTGCAACATATTTTATACTATCCTTCCTATCATTTCCACATCATTTAAAAAATGAACAAGGAGTCAAGCACCATGATAAGAATGTATGTGAAATGAGAAACTGATACATGATCAGCATGGCAAGACCTCAGCATGGAAATCACCCATCCTTTATCCTCATATGAGCTACACTGTAGAAATCTCATAAATATTGGCGGGGGGCCGCAGACGGGCTGTACACCGTATAACGCATGTGGCCGCTCATAATTCACACATATATATTCATAAACGTGATTTTGTATTTAAAATATGACTCATAAAGCCTGATATATGAAAATTGACAGATCGTACATGATTCCGGAATTAAATATTGTCGAGATCACATGCTTTATGTCCTTTTCCTCTCCTTGCTTGAGGAAGGAAACCTTGACCATGCAGGTAATTTACAGTGTTATGGGAGGAGTGCAAAACATGCTGTAAATAAATAAGACTCGACCCATTTCATTTTAGGACAGTGAGGAAGTAAGGACCCCCACCCCACCCCCCGCCCTCCAATCTCCCTCCCCCTTCCTGATGTCGTGTTGAAACAGTGATGTCCCCTCACTAGGAGCATCTGTATATCACCCGGAGAAGAGGGGACTGCAAATGGGGCAGCAAGCGACACAGTGCATTTGCTAATTTCAATATGGTGTCCGTCTGCGTGGGTATGGCCTTGGGCAAAGTAGCAGCCCCCCACCCCCACCACCAGCCACCCCCACCACCATCCTTTAGCTCGTTCCCCTGTTCTCTCCCCCCAGCGTCCCTTTGACCTTGCACTCAATCACAGACCTAACACAACACATATTGACATTTTAAGAAACTATGCACAAATCACATCTGCTTTGCAAACTCCAGACATATTGCTGTTGAAAAAAACAAATCAAATGAATGTTATTTGTGCAGCTATAAAAGTGTTTTGTTTTTCTCTTTCTTTAAAATCAATTCCTTCAAAACCATCAGCCCTTTCTACTCTGTTTTACTAAAGCTTAAACATCTGCAAGCGATTTAGGGCTTTTTTAAAATTAAATTATCACTTTTATCACTAAGTATGAGTGTTCTCCATCGCTTTCACACAACACATGCACATACAGCAGCTTCCTTTGCTCTATATTGTCCAGCTCTACAGATTAATACAAAATCAGCAAATTATAACTCTTTTTTCTTCACTTAGTTCTTCAGCGCATTGGTTTCACCATAAAAAAAACATTTTTCTCAAATGGTACAAAAAAATAAAATGCCCCAAAACTTTTTTCGTCCCCATATAAACACGTCACTCCTTGATCATATTGTCTTTTTTATGACCTCACATCTGACGGACTGCATTTTAAAGGTTTACTGGCCCATGAATCGTGATTAAAACATCTTCCATTAAACGTTTTACAGTTGTTGCCGTTTGTGAATATCCACAGCCTCTGTCTTCTCTTGCACTCCCTCTCATTTTATGTGTGCACGTGTGTGTGTGTGTGTGTTTGAGGGAAAGGTGTTGGAGCAGGAGCAGAGGGAATATCACACAATCCTCTGTGCATTATTGTAATTAGATTTCCCAGGATAGCTCAATTAAGTCATACTGCTCTGGGGACCCGGTGGTTTGTGGTTTGACACTCACGAGGGGTCCGGTGTGTTAAGTAATGCAGAGACACACAACTAAAATGGACACCCAATCAGACAAAAGTGTCTTTCTATTGGACATATGCTTGTTTTCCTGTTTGTTTGCTTGGCCAGAAGACAAGTAAAAGGAAAAGTCTGTGGAGCAGCTCAGCTTTGCAGACGATGAGAAGCACTGCTCCTAATGTAATGTGATGCATATTGTAATGAGAAGAGCTCCATCTATGGACCACCTGTTGAACTACATTCATGATAAAATGATCCAGCAACAAAAAGTTCCTGGCGTGTGCAGACAGAGAGGCTGAGGCTACTAGATGATTTCAAGCCTTATTTTTAGGTGCAACTGTATAAATCTGGTGGACACTCTGTATTACTGTAGAGGTCAGCTCTAAAGGCTTTCTGTGATTATTTATTTGTATGAACGGCAACAAACATGAATATGTTTGGAGGAATTGCATGTCATGTGTGGTGACAAAGGGAGATTCAGCAGTTTTGATGATATGTGGTTACATTACCACCCTCAAGGCTGGCGCCGAGTTTAAATGCTCCAGTAACATTTCCTTTTATTTATATCCGCAGACCTTGGCGGAAATAAATGAGTTGAGACAAGTGTGAGGGGCCGATGTTACGAACAATTTCTTCCTGACATCGGGAAACGAGTGCACGCAAGACATTCAGCTCTTTCACTGCCACCGGCTGACAGGGCGTCCCAGCTCGGCAGCAGGAGGCCTCTTAAAAAGATTCAATGTCGGCATCAACGTGAAAGTCGTTGTGTCATTATCTTAAATCTTAACTATACAGCAGGATGAAAGTGTGAGAGACAACCGTATCTGTCAGGGGTCGGGAGGAGGTGTTTTATTCTCTGTGTACAGTGAGCACCCCTCTCGCGTGCTGAGATTAGCAGCCCCAATCGAGGAAGTCACTCTGCAAGGGTCATTTTGCTGCCTGTCTTTTATTTATTGCCACTTTTAATATTCTGTCATAGTTAATTTTTTATCGCGCTCTTTTATGATCATATCCTTATGTCCCATGCTTATGAACTTTTCTATGCAAATCACTTACTTGAATCAAAAATCGAGCCGTGCGCTGGTTGTTTTCAGGCATGGGAAGACACTGAGGCTGTCTTGGCGCGTGCTTATTTTTGGGGTTTTGAGGTTGATGTTATTTCCTGTAAGGTTTATTTTCTGTATTTTCTTTGTGTTTTGTTTGTTTCCCATGTCTCATTGTGTTTCCTGTTGTTCACAGTCAGCCTCTGTCACACCCACTCCCACCTGTTCCCTGTTGTCAAATCGCCCAGGTGTCTCTGCTTCACTCATCAGAGTCCTTTTATTCTCCGTGTCTTCACTCACCTGCAGTCTGGTTGTCCCCTTTGTTGGTTTGTATTTATTGCTGCCATGTCAGCCTTTTATTTGTCCCTTTTTATTGGTAAATGTTTTTTAAGCCCCTTTGTTTTTGTCTGCAATCCTGGGTCTGACCCCAGCAGAGACCTCTTATAATCAACAGAAAATCCCTTGTTTTCTAGGGTGTGTGGGGTCTGCCGAATGGAAGGAGACAGCTGCACAGACCAAAAAAAACAACAACTCAAAAGCAAACCATTCTAAGATGTTTGGAATTCAAAATGACGTCAACTCAAATCCGACAAATGTTCACAAGTTTCTGTAAGCAGACGTGTTTGATTACACTGTAAAAAAACGCATCATCCTGAACCAGACATGGTTTTATCTCTGCTTTTTCTTTGTAACGGAGCACATCATAAACCCACCGGGGACTAGTTTTTCAGACCTCAACATTTGTACTCGCTTCACCCCACTGTATTTTCACACACTTCTTGCTCCTCGACGGCTGCCCTGTTCTTGTTTTCTTTTCCTCTGAGGCTTGACAGACCAGTGGGTCTCTCTTCTTCTAATACAGAGAAAAAGAGAAGAGAGGAAGATTTACTCTTATCCTGAGCAAAGATGCAGAAAGTTAGGTAGTTTATTCTGGATCATTTAACCAGACTTCTGAAACACCGTCCAGTGGCCGATCAATATAATAATAGTATGATTGCGCTTTATGGAAACAAGCATCATGGCTGCATTTGTAGTTTCCTGCCTTTCTTTCACTCCCACCTACAGACTGGCATTGATTTTGATTGGGAAAGGTGCATCGAGGAGAGTTTAGCATGACCGGGGTGATGTGTGGATGTTAAAGGGGCCTCTAAGTGCTCATGAATGATCCTAATGAACGTAGCAAATGGAGACATAAAGAGAAAATGGGTACACTTTTCACTTTAGTCTGACATACCGTTGCTGCCCCCCAAAGCCCTTGAAGGGGCATTTGGAGAGGGTGCGACCATGCTTCAAATACTCCTGCTCCTCCTCGGACTAATTGTTGAGGATATTGACCTTGGTAGGAGAAGAAGATGACAAGGGGAGGGGAAACTGGGTGAAGGGTTGAGGTGGCTCACAGTTCAGGGAGGTTGCATCAAAGTAAAAGGTTAAAGTATTTTTTGGCTTTTTGTGTGTTTTGAAATAAATTTACAAAAAAAATAAAATCACACAAGTTAAATAACCTCACAATTATAGCATCATAACCGATGGAATCAATTACCCCAACTTTTGCCCTAATTGTTGACCTGTATCATTGATTAGAAGTACACACAGCACCACTGGATCCATTAGACAGTACGAGGGAGGTCTCACATACCAACAGCCCCATCCCCTATTTCTTGCCCTGACCCCAGTAGACAAGTTCAACATCCCATTCCTCCTCAAGTCCCAGTCAATGAGTGTCAATACTCCGGATTGTTAGGGCGACAGCGACTGTTGAGGAAGTCAATGCGGCGCTGATAAGCAGCGGGAAGCTGCTTTGTTTTAGTAATGACGGCTTAGAACAGGTGTCCACTGGTCCTTCTGTTAACCCACAACGACACCTCAAACAAAAACTTTCATCAATAGCAAAGGCACAGACACAGACTGGTGTTAGTGCCACATTCATCCAATACCTCTCATGAAATCTGTCACAGAAGCAATGTTTTATAGCACAATTTTCAAATAATTTGAATCAAATTGATTTTAAATGTATTTTGTTTCAACAATAATCAAACCGCAGGCCACATTTGGTGTTTGAGCTTTGTCACCTTGAGGACATAAAGAACAAAAAGTTAGAAAATTGTATAAAAGCTGAGAAAGAAATTCTAGAAATTTACCCCAAATGATCTCACAACCAACTCACAACGAAGACAAGTTATTTCAACTTCCAACATAACTTGTTATTTATCAGTTTTTCTATGTTCAGTATTGGAAAATACAAAGTAATGTGTTCTTTCTATCAGATTCTATTGGAAGATTTACCACAAAAAAAGAAAAATATATATATTTTGTTTACCACAGGGGCAGCACGGTGGCGCAACTGGTAGAGCGGCTGCCTCTCAGCGACCAGGTCCCTGGTTCAAACCCCGGTCCAGGGGCCTTTCTGGGTGGAGTTTGCATGTTCTCTCCGTGCATGCGTGGGTTTTCTCTGGGTGCTCCGGTTTCCTCCCACAGACCAAAAACATGCATGTTAGGCTGATTGGTAACTCTAAATTGTCCCTAGGTGTGAGTGAGAAAGTGAATGGTTGTTTGTCTCGTGTGTCTCTATGTGTCCCTGTGATGGACTTGCGACCCGTCCAGGGTGTACCCCGCCCCTCGCACAGTGATTGCTGTACATGGGCACCAGTGACCCCCGTGACCCAAAATGGAATAAACGGGTAAAGATAATGGATGGATGGATGGATGTTTACCACAGATATTAATCCAACAGACTAAACTAAACACACATTTACACTTTTCTTACAAATGCCTTTTTTGTCTGTATTCCATTCATACACCACTTTTCCAGTGTATAAAAAGCATAACTGTGTCACAATGTTTGCCAGCTTGATTTATATTTTCTTGGCGTGAATAAAAATTGAATCTGCACTCCTATTTTTTAAAAACTAATAAAAGAAACGGGTCATAAAAACTTAATCCTAATATCTATTTATCCTCTCAGCTTTTGTCATATTTCAATATTTCCAATGAATCCGCTGAATTGTGGCTGCTGTCATTCTTAAAGTATTTGACTCTATTAAAAGTTTAAAGCAGTATTGTAAAGCAGCATTAATAAAACATTGTTTATTGATAGTTTCTTATTCAAAGTGACTCGCATTTCTATATTTGATGATAGCGTAGAGTTCAGTAGTAAACATGGGGACTGAGGATGGAGATACCAGACATTCATTATCATTTAAAGAAACTGTTGGACTTCTATTATTATTAGATTTCTTCAGTGATTAGTTAGTCTACTGCATTAAAAAAAAAATCCTCAAATTGTATCTTTTTTTTAACATTATAATTTATTATTTTGATATAATATAACACAACAAAACAAAAAATGTACCTTGTCCTCAAAGGTCAAAGGTTACCAAGTTGATGCGTTTCAGTTCAACACGCACTGTAAATAAATTATAACTCTTTAGGATCTAAAATCCTCCTTTTTATTTTTCAAGCTGATTAATTGCCAGCTTAATGGCGTTTTTTAATGTTGCATTAACACTTTAACGAGTTAACATTCTTGCTTCTGCATTGTAATATCCAAAGTTCATTAGAAGTAAATCACATCTCACCGCCGATGAAGAAGAAGAAGAGTGACTGAAATTGTAACTCTGATTTATATTAAACCAAAAAAAAAAAAAAATCATGGTGTAGTGGAAATCAGTGATGCCAACCACCAAACAATAAAGAACATGCTCAACACTTCCACACAGATGTTAAATTTTACATAAGATCACATTTGTTGTTAAATAAATTAGCCTTCATTTTCCTTTTTTTTTTTTTTTTGCAAACAGGTATGGCTGTTTCTTATTGTCGTCTGCAGAAATGGTCCACAGTTCACATTGTCTGAAAACTTCTCTGTTTCTCTCACAGTTCAGTGTTTCATCTCCACAAAGTTGTTCTTGACGGCTTGACTCTCGGCTGTAAAATCATCTTCCTGCACTGTAATTTCCCCCAACTATTAAATGTCATGTTTAACAGACTAATTTACTTCTCCTCACAGTGTTAATTTTACTGTATGCAGACATGCTCTGCAGACACAACTAAACACTAAGATAGCGTAAATCACAACAATATAAAATAGAATCACTGTGGTATATATAATAAATTATTATGTGACGTGGAAGACAATGAAAGAATCTTGTTTTCAATGGACCATTGGCCATGTTAACATTCAGCATAAAAGGCTGTTCCCCTTTTTGCTTTGACCACTCGGTGGACTGCTCGACTGCAAACAAAAGGCTTTTTTTTTTTACAACAAAGCATGCCTCCTCTCCTATGACAGCCTTTTTATGGCATGACAGTTGCACTATACCTCCGCAATTACTTTTCAATTAGCACGATGAACATTTCCTACACTGCGGCACAATTATTTTATAGCCCAGTGTCTTAGCCCATTAATGGTGCTACCAACAGCTCGGGAAGTGATAAACCATCTGGCCAGGCTCCCGAAGAGATAGAGCACACTTAATGGAGTGAAAAAGTAAAAGCAATTAATGTCACATTAATATAATGATAATAATGCCTTCCCTTGCAGCTCTGGCAGGCAGAGCAAGGTGGAATGGGATGGGGCTGTCAGGAGAGCTAAGCTGAGGAAAGAAACTCTACTGGGACTCTGCAAACCCCCAAACAGGGAGGACAACCTCACTGCTGAATAGAAACAATAATCCAGTCAGGGAGAAAACTTCTGAATGGTGATAGAATTGGATATGGCTGCAAGGGAGCATTGCACACGATTCATATAATTAAGAGAAAGGTTGTAAGCTTGAAATGTGACTGATTTTAACACCACAAACCTGCAAATGCATGCATGGATGGGGTGTGTCTGCCTGTGCACATGCTAAGAGACATTGCGTGCTTGATTGCATAGGAACCTATGTGTGTGTGTGTGTGTGTGTGTGTGTGTGGCAGTGCCTGTCTCACCAGTAGCTCCCCTGTCCTATCTCCTGACCCCTCTGTGTTCCCGCTGCCCTGCTCTGTTTGTGTTAATTCCTCTACATCTCCAGGGTGGCTTACATTAGAATATCTTAACCACTGGGCTGCATTAGCATAGCGTGATGGATGCTGCTGAATCTCCATGCCAGATAATGTCCACATTTTGCATTTTAAACTAAGCTACGCTTTGGACGTGCTATCCATTTTCACAGGGGGAAATGAGGTCCTGGTGGGAGAGCGCCTGGCACTCTGTCATCCCAGGCAAAGCTCCCAGCCCAGCTTTTATGACACCTTTGGGGCACCACACAGAGACAGGTTGAGGGTCAATGTCTAGCACTGGTCAGCTGTGATGTCACGTAGACGCTTAGTAAACTTGGGTGTCAGCTTACTCTGTTTTTTTTTTTTTTTAAAAAAGCTTCACAAAGTTGGGGATGGATCAAGCGCTTGTGTAGTTTGCCATATGCCCACCTGTCCACCAGTCGCCATGAACTACACGTTGTTTTACATTTTATAAAGTTTCTTTCACACAAAGCATGACACATTGCATAATTTAAAAAAAATTATACTCACAACTTATGTGCGTGTGTCTATGTGCAGTGAAACAGCTTTGATTGTGAAGGTGTTGATTTCCATTACAAGACCGTCTCAGTCGCCAGCAGTTGATCAATAGAAATAAATCAGTTGACTCTTTTATGTGATGTGAGATAGTTGTACATTTATAAGCCTCTTTATGAGATAGGATCTCAACACTCAAGCTTGATTGAGTGATACACACTAACACCAAGATGCAGGCCCAGGTTCTGGTTACCTATTAGGCAGCAGAACAACACATTTGTTTTTACAGGAAGTATCTACGGATCATTGTTTTATCCTTTGTAGGATGGATGACAACACTCAGGCTGGTTTTTACCACACATCAGCCTTTAAATGTGATTGTAAAAACAAATGAATGGGAAATGACATTACTGTTGTCATTCTGAACCACGATTTGGCATTGCAGTAAAACATCTGGAAAATTTGCTCCTGTGCAAACACTACGCCAATGCAACAGAACGATTCGCTGATTGATAAGTGGTCTCCTTGATTTTTCTTCACACGAGCATGAAAGGCATTGCTCTACAGCCTAATAATTGCGTAATGTTCTGCTAATTACGTTTGACTAATTATGTATCTTTTATGTGGCAATATACGCGGGGAGTTTTCCCTCCTATGGCAATATAAGTGCTGGCTCTGCTTCATTGATCGTGATTGGACACCAAGGCCTTAATTTTCTGTTTATTCTCTAATTAAATATTAGCTTTAACCACGCTGAAGTGAGGGGGAGGCGAGAAGTAATTAAACTGTTTTATCCTCCTACCCGTTGACCGCTCCACAATGTGATCAAGTGAGACTCGAGCTTTAATTAGATGCTTGGACATTAACGTTTCTTTTTTTTTTTTGTTCTTGAAGTTAGAAAAACCAGGCAGGATGCTTTCAACACCAAGCACATTGACTGGGCTCAAATTACATCCGCCTTTAAGTAGCGAATTGATTTGGGGAGGGGTTGGGCTGCTTTCAGCGAGCAAGTGTTTGTGAATAGAGCTGCAGCTCCTCTTTTGTCCCCTCATGCTCCATAAAGAGGGATCCACTGGAATGAAGTGAGGACTGTGTGAAAAACAGTATAGATAATTTAACAACACGTGTAGATGAAAAAAGAAAGGGCGCTGTGGCAAAAGAGAGGAAAAAAAAAAGATGAGTGTGAAGGGAAAGGTGTGTGTGAGTTGTGAGGGGGATTAGAGGTGGAAAGCAAGGTGTCACTGCGCTCTCGTTCTCGTTCTCCACAGATGATGGATAGCAACAGTAGGGAGAACAAAACCAAGCATTCCTCATGCTGTCACCACAATGAAACAGGGACATAACAGGAATTGGTCACAATGCGAGCAGAGCACTTCAGAGAGATGCCTGGCCATCATGCCACTTCTACTGGAAGTCAAAGACTCCATCCATCACGCGTCCCTTTAGCATTTGACTGGAGCTGCTGCTGCTGTCTTCTATGGGACTTCCCAGACTAACTGGAATGTGTGCGAAATCATTTATTTTACTGCTTATTGTTTGGCTGATGTGAAAGCATTTAGACAATATGTTCGGTAGTGAAAATGTTTGTTTCATTCTCGGGAAACAGAAGATTGTTACCGCATTTAAACTGTGGTAAAATGAAGAATGTTGAGCATCTTGTTAAATTATACTTTGGTATTGGTTTTATAAATAAGGAGATAGTTAATCTGTCAGCACATCTGTCAGATTATTATCAGTATCAGGACTTTGAACCTGCTTACAGTAAGGTGGTATGCTCTGATGGGCTGCAGCCTAATCTCATAATTTTATGGCGTTTAATTTTTTTTCCTAGCGTGGCAATGTTTTATGTTTTTTTTTAGCGTGGACCTAAAGTTCTGTCGTATTAATTGACTATTACATTGCATAATTTTTTCATCAGATATTCACTTTGTCCATTCACACTTAACATTGATCTGTTTTGCAACATAAGTTTCTCAATGACAGTAAATCCATGATTTTGATGTAAATATCATCTAATGTGAAACTGACAGTGGTTTGTAAAATAAAGTTTTCATGGCCTGCTATAGATGTTCTTCAGACTGGACATGTTTTAAAACAGCAAAAGTCTGCTTTGGTCTTGGTCCTTAGCAGTTATCTCTGTTTTCCCCAAACTGAGGTCACTCCGATGGTTATCTACTGCAGGTAAAACACTGACTGCTGATAACAACTCCAGAGAGTTCTTAATAATATCTGAACTATTTAATAGATGAATTTGAGCGCAGCATTACAGCTACAATGTAGATGCTCTTCACAAATAACATTAATAATATTTATTGTGGACACACAAAGATGTGCGTCTCCCCACGCCTCAGGGTTCCAGAGCAAAAAGACAAGCTCTATCAATACTGGGGGGCTGTGTCCTCCAGTTCCACTACCATGTGGGAGGACAACATCGGTCTTTTGACTGACTGGTATCAGGTCTGATTGTGGAGTGTTCCTGTTTGTGATGATGTGAATGTGCTGTGAAAAGCAGAAGTAAGTTGGGGGTGGGTGGAGTAGACTATGGAAAATGAGGGACTGGAGGTAGGGAACATTGAAAGGGGAGTTGCATTCTCAAAATTAAAAGTTGTAGCCTATTAGTCTGTGTTTGGTAGCTAAGCACGCACCCATGCCTAGCATGGCTGCTAATAGGAAAAGATGTGTGGAAGTGTATGATTTATGGTTGCACGCAGGCAGGGGTAGAATAATTTGGTGCAGAACGGGTACTTACTGAACGGCAACAACTCGGCTACTTATCCGTACTTTCTGGTGATAAATTAGCTCTTGTTTAAAGTAGCTGGAGACCCATTTTTCATTTTGATTACTACACTTGATATCTCTTTCTTTCCTACTCTCTCTTTGTCAGCAGTGGTTCTCAGCATTTTTGTGTATGGTTTGGTGTATGGTGTGTGTTTTCAGCTCCTGATTCCTAACGTCTCTGTGACTGGACACACCAGCTCATTTCCATGCAAAAACCCGACAGCACTGTTAATTGCAAAGAGACCCGATATGGTCAAAGCAACATGGATTTTCTCATTGACCACGAGCTGTTTTGCTGCAGCTGAATGCAAAGCTCCTGTCAATCAGTGGCCGACCCCGGCTGGGACCTTTCCCTGCTCAGACAAGGTTCTCATTGATCCTTCTATTGCCCCTTTGACAGGAAGCAGCTTCAGCGGGGGAAATAAGCAGGTAAAATATTAAGTTATAAGTCAGCGTCCAATCAATAAACAGAGCCAGGGGGAGAGACAGAGCCTTCAGCCAGAGCCTCACTAGCCAGGGGGTAATGCAGCTGAGGTCTGTGGATAACCCCAAAGACCTGCGGGCAGAGCTGAAACTGTTCATGCTCCCTGAATAGGGCCATCACACAAAGTGCACTGCCAAGTCCGGCAGCATTAGCTGGCACTCGCTCTTATTGTCCTCTGTTTGGCACCGCCACCCATGTCTGTGCCCAGGCAGAGCTGGACACTCTACAAACAGCATAAATAAAACATATGAGGGCTGTAATGAGAAAACAGCAGCAGAGCCAACAGAGTCAGAGTTCAGTGTCCGTTGATATACTCGGACGGACAGCTCAAAAAGAGTCCTGCATAATTACAAGAGGAGGAGGAACAGCTCCACCTTTGGTTTTCACCGAGCACTGCAGTGCCACACCGATTAAAGCGTCTCAAGCCCATTGCCCTGAGTAGTTTGCCCAAACTGGTGAGTCTGTAATCATGGGGTTGGATAGTTAGCAAGTGTCAGCAGTTTTCTCAGTTTTTCTTCTGTGGACAGGACATTGGGGGAGGTGGAGCAGAGCCCCTGTCAGCCCCTTTCCGCTACCCCTAGAGGGGAAGGTGCATGAGGGCAGTAGGGCAGCTCAGAGAGAAGGCCGTTCTCCTGCAGGGCTGCATCTCCAGAGTCTGCCCCTCCAGCCCCCTCTCCATGCTTGTGCCTCTGACTGACAGCTATCTTCCAGCTGCGGGACATGCACTCCAGCAACGTACCGCTGATAAAATGTTAATGTAATTAACAGATAATGGCTGTTGTTTTTAGCTGTCAATACTCGGACTGGGAAAGGATAAAAGACGGAAGCTGCACAAAGTCACATTCAGATATCTGCCAACCATTGTAGAATTCAATTATTTCAACAACACTACCCCCCCAACCACCACCACCACCACCTGTCTGCAGCTGCTAACCTCTATGGCGCAGCACCCCTACTCCTTTCTTATTGCACAGACACCTGCATTTAATCGTCTTTGGACAGGATGTTTGCTGCTGAAGCTGGAGAGTTGTTTGGCTCTACTACAAACTTTGTTATATTTCACCATAATGCCCTGTTCACTGCTTTTAGACCATAAATCAAGTGTGATGGAGGCAAGCAGCCACAGGACTGCTCTCACCTGGACAGCATCTCATTGGACAAAAAGCAGCCAGCCAGCCTGCCACAAGACAAATGTACTTATATTTGTAACCAAAAACACAACGCCTATCAGGACATGGTCAGCTCTGCTTTAGACATCTCCTCACCGACTATTCTGGTATTTTAATAAGTATCGTGCATCCAAACAAGATTAGGTGCATCCAGTTTACGAAATGTCATCGAAGGCAGCACTATCACTCATAATAGATGGGTTTATGCAAACAGTGGTGTTTTTTTTGCCATGCATAAGAGCTTGTTTGGTGTGCACTACAGTGATGCTGCGTGCTGATATGCAATTATGCTAAAGAGTATCAAAGTTCAGGTGTAAGTCTACCATCTTGCTGTAGCAAAAGGGGATGCTCTGAGCAGCTACAGATTACTGAAAGAATATTCCATAAATAAAGAAGGAAAAAAGTGACGATAAGGGGAAGGCAGAGGGTGTGATAAAATGCATCCCATAATGGATGGTTCTCCTTGTATTCATATGTTGTTTGTGATCCAGCTTATGGCTGATATGAGTGATAGTTTTCTAGCCTTAGCTGAATATAGTCCTAAAAATGTCAACCTGGAACTTTGATCAGTCCATCTCAAGTGTTTGGGCTTCTCCTCCATAATTAACCCAGTTTGTAGCACTAATGACACCTAATTATCATTTGTGTAACAAGATTGCTCTCATTGCCATAATGAGAGAAACTCCTACAAATGCTGTGCTGCTAACAAACGGCTTTCTGCTGTTATTAGCAGAGTGTTTATGCAATCACATCTAATTGAAGTGTTAATTAAATCAGGAATACCGTTTTGTTGTACAAAGCTGCTTAGTAGTGGGAGGTCGGAGCGACGTCGAAACGCCTAAACACCCCTTACTGTTCTAATCATGACTGTGGGAACACCCCCTCACACTAACAGACAGGCATCATCTCACTTATTTTACTGCAGCATCATAAAGGAGAAGAAACCAATCAGAGATGATTGGCATTTAGACTGGCGGGTAAAATCAGGAATCCTCCTTCCTCCAAGCAATTCAACAATAATTGCTATGCACAAGAAGGTGGAAGGACTGCTGGCTGGTGACCTTGCCCACCCATCAGTATCTATACAAGTGTGAATGAAGGCAATCTCGATAGACCAGATACACACAATAGAAAATTAAATATCTGCATTCAGAATGCAGTTAAAGTAGATGATGCACACAGAGACATTTAATAAATGTGTGAAGTGCAGAATTGTAGAAATTAACATACTTGTAGGAAAATAGTAATATATTCTCACATGATTTATTATATTATAAGACGTTTAATACAGGAGTCCCTGGTTTATCACCAAGAATCCATACCCTGAAGCCCCGCAATAAGTGAAAAAATGTGAAGTAGGGATAGTAATACAAGTAGTATCGTATTTTTCGCTGTATAAGCCACAACTTTTTGCATAAATTAGCATGAACTGTGACTTATTTATGTTTTTTTTCTCACCATATTTTTGGCTGAGATCTGACGATTTCATTAATTCTGACATGGAAAATATTGAACACTATCATTTTCAGCCACTCGAGGATGGTCGAGGTATATGGCAAGCCAAGTGTCTCATTAAGAGGTAAAAGTGGCTATTAATGAGACACTTGGCTTGCCGTACACAGCCATCTTGATCTCGTTCCAGAACTCCTGGAGCAAACATCAAATCAGCTGCATTTCGTCGGGCTGTCCAGGTGAAATGCAGCTGATTTTACCATTAAAGTGCATTTATTAAGGAAAGTTCAACTGAGACACACCTTTACTATAATGTCGAGCAAAAAAATAATTGTTTGTAAGTGGTTGTCTTGGTTAATTTCGAAGAAATGCACAGCAAGTCCTCCCTCTGCGCTCTCTCGCAGTGACAAATTGGCTTTTGAAATGCAGCTGATTTGACCGTTAAAGTGCATTTATTAAGGAAAAGTTCAACTGAGACACACCTTTACTATAATGTTGAGCAAACAAATAATTGTTTTTAAGTGTTAATCTTGGTAAGTTCTTGTTAAAGTTTTCCCCTGCACACTCCCTCGCCCGCCATTTGGCAGCCAATCGATTTTTGGCACAACATCGGCCCACGTTTCTGTGTGGTTAGCGGTGACTCATAATAGATGCCACTTATATGGCGAAGCAATGCATTTATGTTTTTTCCCACTTTATTTGACATATTTGGGCTGATGCGACAGTGGTGCGATGTGTATGGCAGCAAGTGCAGTAGTACTTTGTAGTTTATTTTTATATATGTATATGTAGATAGATAGATAGATAGATAGATAGATAGATATGTGTGTGTATATACATATGTGTGTATGTACAGTATATTAAGGTGTTTTAAACCCTTCCTACACTCTTGCAATATTCTAAACAATGTGTATAAACTCTAAACGCTCTAAAAGAGCACATAATGTCATGATCTCAGCTCTCTGCCACCTGCTAGCGCTCTTGGCCACGCCCTCTTCTATGCTGCAGCTCGGAGATCAGCTAATCAGCTGCATGAATGCAGCTTCTCCTGCAGCTTGGGCTGCACACAATTAAAATAATTTATTTTAAATAAAAATTCCATGCTGATCATGCGGCTCATCCATCAATCAGCCATTTGTGTGTCTTGTCCAATCTTATTTTGAAAAACTGCAATAGAGCGAGTCCACGAAAAATGAACCACAAAGTAGCGAGGGACTGCTCTACTCCAATTAGAAATATTTTTTCTAAACTAATTTAGATTCAGAGCAATATAGCCTGACAAACAACATTGTTTTTTATAAATCTAAAATATTTTTACATAATGTAGAAATTGTTAAAGGGAATCAAAATGCAAAGACTTTGATAATTAAAAACAATATTTTTACACTAGTTGAAGATGTAATTTCAAAAGTTTACTTACTTTACATGCTGACAGTTTTACGGAGCAAAACAAAGGCCAGGTGTAGAAATCAAAACAGGTTAAATATTATGTTTTTCAGTTTTGTCACACATTTGCACAAATTTTTAAGTACAGTATTGTCTATGTTCCGCAGAAATTGTGTTTTCAGTGAGGTAGATCTAAACAGAGAAACAGAAGTCAACATATGACTGGCTGTCAAATAAGTGTTGAACTTCCATAAGTTGTAACGTCTGACTGCAATAACCAATCACATTAGTATATCCATCCATCAAATGTCTTTACTTGCTTCTTCCTATTCGGGTTGCGGGGGTCATTGGTGCCCATATCCATCAATCGTTGTGTGAAAAGGCGGGGGACACCCTGGACAGGTCTCCAGTCCAACACAGAGACAAACAACCATCCTCTCTCTCACCTAGGGACAATATCAGCCTAACATGCATGTTTTTGATCTGTGGGAAGAAACTGGAGTACCTGAAGAAAACCCACGCATGCACGGAGAGAACATGCAAACTCCACCCAGAAAGGCCCCTGGCTGGGATTTGATCCAGCGACCTTCTCGCTGAGAGGCAACAGCTCTACCAACTGCGCCACCATATCAGTAGCATCGCCAAAATAACCACCAGACTCCTTGTATGAGACATTTAGGTCTTCTGTTGAAGTCATTCCAACAGATGAAACAAACATTTATGTGTTCAGTTTTGAGGATTTTTTATAAACTTTTATTATCATATGACATGAAGTAAACATTAAGTAAAATTAGGTTATGATGTCTATTTTTTGCTGTTCAAACAAGGTATTATTTGCAACTCAACACATTGTTTAGAGGGTATTTTTCCTTGCAACAAGAATCTGTCCAACTTCTGAATTTATCTAGACCCAAATAACGTTGTTAGTTTTTCAGACGTAATAAAATTTGTTTGCAAATGCTCATTACTAAACAAGGGAAAGCTTCTCTCTACAACTGGCTTTTTCTTTTTTCTTTGTGAAGGATGACCAGAATAAAAGGTTATCTGGCAGAAGCATTAATATAAAAAAAGTCCATGCTCAATAATCCAGGTATACAATCCAACAATTTTTCAGTCAGGTCATCTGGACAGTTTCTTTTT
>NC_056518.1:18341960-18354043 GCF_014905685.2 Nematolebias whitei
CCCCCCCCCCCCCACACCCGGTCCAAGCTGCTTGGAAAAAAGTGAAGCATAGAGACATAAATAAAGATAAAATGAGGTGCCCTGGGTCTTCTATCCCACTGACTATTCCTCTGCCATCTCTCCAAACTGATGGAGGCCCTGTTTAAATGAAGGCTAAATCTTATTTAGATAAGAGAACTGCACTGCTGCCCGGGACGAGAGCATCATTGTTTGTTACTTATGACTGGAGAGGTGGGGAGAAAGAGGGGGAGACGGGGGGAAAGTGACTGGTCTTTGCATGCTCTTATGTTAAAAGAGAAATTGAATGTTGATTTTTGTGTTTGCAGAAGTGTGAGCGCATGGACCACAAAGAGAGAATATCTGTCACCATACAGATGTGACAGGCATGCTTTGTGTTTTTTAAGTGTGCATTTGTGAAGTCAGTCTCTTGGTAATAAAATTACCTTGTGGTAAATCTATCCTAATGTCATTTCCTCTCTAGAAGTCTGCAGATATACATTGTATGGAATACAATATCAAAATAGTCTGAAGCTGTTTAAATTTTCTCTTCATGGCTCAACATCAGAATACGTTTTGATGTGTGTTTGTTGCAAACACTTTGTTGGTGTTGCTGAACACCGTTCTCAGCCGCCTCAAGCTGCAGTTTAAGGTGAAGCTTTTCAACCGTTTTCCCTGTTTTCCTTTTTTTTTAATCGTGGTGAAATTAAATAAAAGTGTTTGTGACATGGATGTTGCAGGTAATGAGAGCCTGAGAGCAGCTGGGAAACTATACAGGCCTGTGCGCACATCATTAGGAGCTTGGAGGCTCCCGGGCTCCACGCTAGCGTAAGCCGCTAATGAAAAGAATGTAGTCACAGATCTCATTTTTCAGGCAATTCTTGTGTAAACTGGAGATTTTCCAGTGTGTGCACAGTGGAACTGGGGCCCAACATAAATCACACAGGCATGCTCCCTCCAGTGAGAGGAAGAGGGGGTTTCTGAGCACATGCTAACCGCACAGACATATGCTGCAGGAAACTGAAAATCTGCGATGGCACACCTGTCTACCCTTCTTCTCCCCATCTCATGTAGCTTTCTATCCATCCACACTGTCCTGTCCAACAGCCCCCCCTCCCCCCCCCAATACTCTCATCTATAACATCCCCTCCTACCCGCAGGCAAACCAACCAGGGGACGCCTGCATGCAAGCCATTGAAATGGGTCATTTTTTAATTAAATACAATATTAATTACTGCGAGCATCATTACCGATATGTGAGATTTGACTAATTAGTGTAATAGTTTTGGAGTCACGCTCATTAAATATGAAAATTACAGCAGTAGAAAGGATTGGTTCCGTGATCAATCTTTTATGGACAGATAGGAAATGATTTAGAGAATAGCTTTTATTGTACAATTAACTGCATTACAACCTGCCAGTCAAGAAGAAAAAGTGTGTGGGGAGTTTGGTCGGTGTTAAGAGTTTCAAACAAATCCTGTCGCTGGTTTCTGCCTTGAGTTCTTTTTCAAACACGTTTTTTGCCTGTAACTACATAAAGCTGTTACCAGAAAATGAACTCCTGCCTCTGTCTAGGGTAGAAGCTGTTCCTCAGTCTAGTGGTTCTACACTTAATGCTCCTCAACCTCCTCCCTGAGGGGAGTGGAGCAAAAAGTGTGTGTGCTGATGGTCTTCTTCCTGCATCTGGAGGTGTAGATGTCTGTGATGATGGAGAGGCTGACTCCCTCACATTATGCTTACCCTCACATTTAAGATGCTAAATGAAAGACTCGTTGATTTTAACCATGCGTCACCTTCAGAGCTTATTGTTCTTATGTTTGGCAGTCTTACCCTCAAAACGATTACTCTGCACAGTTTCTTTTATTATTGAGATGTTTCGTCCTTCATCCAAAGGACTTCATCAGTCCAAGGAGTCACAATAAACTCAGTCCCACAAGTAGCACACTCACATAGTGGGCCAACCAGTTTGATTTTGATAAGATGGTTACTGGAGTCCGCTCTCTCCACTGTCAACTCCTCAGAGACAGCCATGACCAAAGTGGTTCAAAACATCAAAGTTCATGCGCAACAATCCAGATTAAAAAAATCCAACAAAGTTGAGTCATTTCCTCTGGGCGGTTATGGTGACCATCTTTTACTGGGTTGACAAAAAAAAAAAGTTATAATTGTACATCAAACCATTGCTTTCTGGGAGTTTTACTAAAATCCATTAGGTGATTAACAAGATATTTTGCTAACAGTAAAGACAAATGAATACACATGCACATGGACACTAACACATGTCCATAACCTTATTTTATTTTTGTCTATGGTGGAGCATTCTAGTGAGGATTTTTGTCAAAATGCCTCAATGCAAACATATATTACTGGATGATATGAGCAGTCCTAATGCTTGAAATGCATTATGGATGCTCTCCAAGGTGGCCAGCGAGCTCCAGTGTTATTTGTGTGTATCAGGGTCTCTCTCCGCTGCTCTGGTAAACACATTGCACAGGACCACAGCCAGTGCATAAGAGCTGAACAGAGCTCCTCTATGTCCTCACCATGTGTACGGCTAAACAGTGAGCACCAGAAATTGGCCCTTTTGCTGCGGTGGGTTTTGTGTGTTTAGCATATCAAAGCTGTGAAAATAACCATGTTTGCATTGCCTATTGTCTTTCCAGGTGGTCTGTCATATCTGGGCCCTCAGACTGGATGGCACGAGTCGTATGTGTTGATCACTGCGTAAAGGGAACACCCCTGGCTGGCTCGGCACAAGTGTTCGTTTCAATAGAAGTGATGGCAGCTGTGGCTCAATAAACAGATTCCAAAACCAAATTCAAGTTCTACTTGTTTTTCGACAAATGAGAGAATTTGAACAGACAAATGCCATCAGGTACAGGGCAGATTAAAAAAGGGCTTTATAACTATTCTTTCATGAATTATTAATGCGGTAATTCACCAGATAAATTAGTGTTTTTATTAATTAATTGGATGATTTATGTAGCTCGTTGAGTCTCCTACATCACTCACTTTAAATTGTCCCCAATCTTACATCTATGAAGAAATTTTTCTCCGTTTTTGCTTTTTTTCTTATATCCCAAGTGAAACTGTCCATTGCTTATGACCTTGTACCTTGGATATCTTTGTGAACCTCTTATATGTACTATAAACATTTTCTCCTCTTTGAATATATGCAATAATCCTATCTCCAGCCACATGAATACTGGCCCTTCATATTATTGTAATGCTAACCTCCAGACTGCATGCCTGATAGCCAATACTTTATCACAGCTTTGCCTTTTTTATGGCTCTGGTGTCTCTTTAAAATGATTGCCCCTGTTTTGATCTGATTAATTTTGTGTGAGCACAAACAATTACTTTTAATCTTTATCTGCTCAAGGAATCACCCTTTTTTATAGGCATCATTTATTACAGGTGGACAGCTACTTGTTTATTAGAATTTCAAGCAGCCTATCATGGCTGAGATCTCCCGCAGGCGATATTTACATTTCAACCTCAGCTAAACAGGTATGACAAAAACACACATAACCATGGCCACACACTTCATTTTCATATTGCCACCTCACGAGCCGAAAGGACTGGACATAGTCAAAAGTTCTTGATACGGGGGCAGAAGGTGCTGAGCAGGAAGTGGGTCGGGTATCTGAATCAGAACAGAAGCAAGAAAAAGAGATGGAAAAAAGGATGGAGGTGGGCATTTGAGCTTTCAGGTGAGCGTCCATCATTCGGGGAAAGAGGATGAGTTCATGGCCTCTGAAATCCATCCATGGCAAGGGGTCTTCACAGTGAATATAAATATACGTGTGTGAGCCACAGCCAGGGCCACTCTTGACAAGCCAACAGCTGTTAATTATGAATTGGCCTGCAGAGAGGGAGACAGGCTGGTGAATATGCAGAGCCGGAGGAGCGTGCAGAGCCCATGCAACACAAGTGTCAGACCCCCACTGCACCTGGAGTGGCAGGGGTTGACCTGGGTGTCAATCACAAGAACCAGCCAAGCAACAGGACAGGGTTTGCTTGGAATAAACCCAAAAAACTACTTTTTGACTCACAAAGAAATAAACTTTCTTACTTGGTAGTGACACAGAAAAGTGAAGTATAGCCTTTTATGCTGTATTCATTTTTAAAAACGATTGTGTTTAAATAAGATAACATCATGAATGCAATAATTCAAAACATCAAAGTTCATGCGCAATAATCCAAGTAAAAAATCCAACAAAGTTAAGTCAAGTCCTCTGGACAGTTTCTTTTTTGTTGAAACGTTTCGTTCTTCATCCAAAGGACTTCGTCAGTCCGAGGAGACACAACAACTCAGTCCCATAAGTAGCACACTCGCATAGTGGACTAACCAGTTTGATGGTGATAAGATGGTTTCTGAAGTCCGCCCTCTCCCTCTCCCCCGTCGACTTGTCTGAGGCAGTCATGGCCAAAATGGTTCAAAACATCAAAATTCATGCTCAATAATCCAGATTTAAAAAAATCTAACAAATTGACCATCAAACTGGTTGGCCCACTATGTGAGTGTGCTGCTTATGGGACTGAGTTTGTTGTGGCTTCTTGGACTGACGAAGTCCTTTGGATGAAAGAGGAAACATTTCAAAAATAAGAAACTGTCCAGAGGACATAGACTTAAATTTGTTGGACAATAATTCAAGGTTTCTAACTGCAACTTGGGATTCTGGGTAATCAGTCTGACCTAAAGAGAAATGTAGTTTGACATGTTGTGTTGTTTCCATGCCACTTCAAATACCGGATGATCATTTTAACACATTTTTTAGTTTTCACAAATCATTTTACGACGTCAGTTTGAATAGTTGGAGTAGACAAACTCGTTTAAGGCAGGGAGCAATTCTTCATTATTACACTTGGTGTGTTCTTTTCTACAGTAGCAGAAAATGGCAACACAAACCACAATTCCTACATGTGTCCAGTTTCACAACTTTTTGTATGTCTAAACAGATCTCACCTGTAAATGAGTCTTCTAAACTCAGTGTAACTTATCTGTCTAAAGAAAGGTTGAATGAATGAATGAACAAGCAACGATGATAAGACCATTAGGTAATCGAACAAGGGAATAATGGAAACACAAACAGTCCTGTGCCATTTTGTCATCTCATCTTCAAAAACAACAGCTTTGCTCACATTCACTCAATGTTTCTTTTAAATGCTAATTTAAAATGATACAAAAAAAAAAAAATCCCAGCAACTGTATATTAAACTGACTGTAATTAGATTTAGATCTGGATGTAAACTGGATTTATAATGTTGACTTGTTCTTTTCTGAATTTATTGCCCTGAAATGACCTTTGCCAATTATTGGTCCTAATATAATATAATCTGAACCCCTTGTTAGCAAAATAACTATTTGTAATTAGCATTAATTTATATCTTGGCAAGTTAGTTAGTTTTGCACTTTCTGTTTGTCTGGAGTAAAGTTGTGACCTAATTTTGGCACTAGATAGAACATAGCATTCACACAATTTGTCCTAATTGGACAACATATATTTTATAACAGTCTAATTAAAAACCTTAGTATTCAGCCTGGATAGCATGAAGGTGCAGAGCTGTTGCCTCCCAGCAAGACAGTTGCAGGATCACCTCCTGGCCTCTTTATGTGGACTTTGCATGTTCTTCTCATGCATGCGTGGGATTTCTCAAGGTTCTGCATTTCCTCCCACAAACATGCATATTAGGTTATTTGGTATCTCCAAGTTGTCCCTAAACGTGAGTGAGTGTGAATGGTTGTTTGTCTCGTCTGCCTTTCTGTGTCCCTGTGATGGACTTGAGACCTGTCCAGGATGTCTCTTGTCTGTTGCACAGAGACTGATGGAGAGGGGCGCCAACTTCCATCGAACCCAAAAGAAACGTGTATAAGGAAAATGGATAAATGGATGGAATAATTAACTTAAATTAAAACAAATAGTGAGTCAGCCAACAATAACAAAATGGGCTAAAATCTGAATTAACAGAACTAATATGTAACTATGTATGCAGGAGGCTGTGGCTGAGTGGTTAGAGCAGTCATCCTCCAACGCAAGAGTTGGGGGTTCGATTCCACCAGCAGTCACATGCTGAAGAGTCCCTGGGCAAGACACTGAACCCCTCATTGCCTCTGATGTGTGTCCCATCGGTGTACAAATGTGATAAAGCACTGATTAGTCTTTGTAGAAATCTAGTAGAATGCTGTATGAATAAATAAATGAGGGCACAGATTGTAGTGTAAAGCACTTTGAGTATCTTGATGAGATAGAAAAGCGCAATTTAAGTACAGTCCATTTACCATTTAACTGTTAAACTATGGTATGTCATTCAACATATGTTCATAATGTGTTTTAACTATTATAGTTCAGGAAAACTGAGTTATTTTGCCAAGGCAAAATAAAACTCAAAATAAAAACCTTAAAGATGTAATTTAAAATGTGTCTCATCCTTTGTGGTACCACTTTACAATAAGGCTCCCCTTATAGATGGCTAATAAATAGTTTATAGATATGTTATTAATTCCTCTATAAACACTTTATGAATCATTAATAACTGATTATTATTAATTATGGGTGTCAGAGGGACAAAACTGACCAGTTTCTTGCCAAATAGTGAACCAAATCTGTTCACCTATATATTTCATCTAGTTGTTATATTAAACATTTCAGACTAAGTTACTACATTGTGAGCACGAGCATTTGTAAACCTTTTTTAAAGGATACATTAGTTGTAGATACTTATAATGTAGTGATAAAGTACAATATTATATGCTAAAGAAATAGGTTTACAAATGCTTATTGTGCTTACAAGGTAGTCTGAAAGGTTTAATATAACAGCTCTAGTTGAAATATATAGGTGAACAGATGTGACTCACTATTTGGTAAGAAACTGGTCAGTTTTTTTAATCTTTTTTGCCCTTAATTAATGCATAATAAGCAGTTATTAATGATTTATAAAGTGTTTATAGAGAATTAATAACATATCTATAAACTGTTTATTAGCCATCTATAAGGGGAGCCTTATTGTAAAGTTGTATCTCATTTGTTTCTATTCAAGTCAAACAGATTACAACAGAATCTTGAATAATTTACTAATAGTGATTAAAATGGATCAGGTCACCCATATAAAAAACATGATACAGTACATGGAGTTTTAGGAGGGAAAGCTAAAGCATACCTATTCAGGCCTGTTTGTCATCCTTAAAAACCTTTGAATATCCCACATAAGTAGTTATTGTGGGGGTAGTGGGGGCTTGTGTGTACATGTACTGCTATTCACAGACGGGCTAGGGTTAGCAAGGCCTATGCCTTCAATGACATGAGTATCTCCAGGAATTTTAATTAATTTTCCACTCTGAGCAGCTGAATCTGCGTTAATTTCCCCCCTCAAGGACTTTTATAAATTTCATCATTAATAAAATCAGACATTCAATTAGTCCCAAAATCCAGATTGCCAACTGTTTCATAACAGTCCTGGTCTGATTTTCCCATTTTTTATTAAGGTTGTGTGGAAGGAAAAAAAAAAAGTTAAAACTAATTTCATTAATCTAATTGTCATAACTTCAAACCATCTCTTAATTAGTTCAAATTAATATGATTAATCACAATAATGACAAAAACCCATTCAATTACAGGTTTTCAATGGCAAGTGGATGTGTTGGAGGTGATAGGGGCATAAAGGATGAGGGCGGGAAGCAGAGCTGGCTGTGAGAGACGGGATTGGTCGTTATTATTTCGATGACTGGCAGGTTATCAATCACACAGCAATTTTAATGAAGGCTGCTGAAACTTCAGTGGAAGGCCCAGCTCAGTTGCCCTCTTCTTGTTTTATTTCTCCAGAATCCTTTTGAACTCTCCTTATTCCTCTATGAAATATGATCCCTCTTTTGAATGACTACTGCACATTTTAATGAAGAGTGCTGTGCATAAAAACAAAACAAAAAAAAAACCATGGACTCATCCATATGTAAATAAAAAGATGGCGGTGCATACGTTCATCTCCACTGGCCCCGTTATTGCAGAAAATTGCATACGTTTATGTGCTGGCATGATATCACTTTATTTTCATTTGTCTAAGCGTTCACTGAAGCTGCAGATGAATCTGCCCTCCCCTGCATTCCCTTCTCTCCATTTCTCTGCAGACATGTGGTTCTGAGAGGTGCCTGCTGTTTTGCTCTCACTCAGGGCCACCAATCTAACAAAGCAAGGGAGCAGAAGCATGTCACCATTTGTCACATGCCACTGGGGCACAAGCTGAGCAGCAGGTACACCCTCGGGTGGGTTAGGCCAGGAGGGAGTACTGCAGCTGCCAGTCTCAGGCAGGTTCCCTCTTGTCCCACGCTATCCCCCTGGGACCAACCCCGCTGTCCCCTCTGAGTTGTCTGAGAGGATATGACCTGTGATCCACCCATCTGGAGCCACGGCTGCATTCAGAGGAGTGCTTTGCCTCCATCACCTCAAGGAAGGAGTCCAATGATCACCAATTGGGAGAGATCCCCCACTGGAAACTAGATGTTTCTACTCCGTACCTCTGATAGCTTCTTATTCACTGCGTGACTTCAGACATCCAAAGTGATTCATTCACTTTGGCACTAAACAGGGGACTTCACCTGCCACCCCGGGTAAAGTCAACTAAAGCCTGCTGGAGCGTTAAGTGAAGCAAAGAATTGATACATATGTCTCAGTGACAGTGCTTATCATGCAGCTCAAGGGCTCCCATCCCTTACTCGGTGCTTATATCTCTCACAGCGTTGGATCCATGTCTGATGCATATCTTGCCTGACAACAGTGTTGAAAGCCTGCAGCATAACAGACATGTAAAAACATAATATTGTATATGCTGCCGCTTTTATGTTTCTCCACTCTGCTGTGGCACGAGTTCACCCGCTGGCACTGAGTATAGAATTTGTTGATTATAGGCTACTGGAACTTGTTGTGAGACCCACATGATGAGTGGTGCCACACTTCACGGATGCTGTGACCACATGGGGAGAACATATGGAGCCATTTCCTCTTTTCTCTCCAGGCCTTTTTAGACACGACAGTAGGGCCTTAATCACACATTTTTCTGCATGAGGGGAGAACTGGAGCTTTTGTGGCCATAAAGTAAATCAATACATGTCCAGGATCAGCTGTTTACACAGTGCAAACATGCACACAGATACACATACAGTTTGGTTCTTTTCAGGAGCTCGTGCTTATTCTGTCCACTTTACCTCGACCAGAGCCTCGTTGTCATCATGATTTTTGAGCTGGTGGACAGGGAACCATACTTCTGTGGTTCAACCTTTACAGTGACTTAGGGACAAAAAAGGCATTTTCCATGGTCTAAAAAGTACCCTCCTCTCAGCATCCCCATCCACCCTTGAGAGGGAAGCAGCCTTCCATGTGCATAAAGTTAAAATAAACTGCAGTTTGTATTTTCATTGGAGAAAGTGAACCCAATTTACACGCTACTCCATTGGAGATGAGCACTCTAGCGTACCCTGGCTGGTAATCTTGCCCAGATTCCTCCTTTGTTTCCTGCATTATTGTTGAAATAAATAACCTTTCACAGCAATCAGTGTGGGGATCTTCACTTAAATTATCGCCCTGCAGATAGCTCACTCATGATCTGCTTCTATATCCATTAACTATACGGGAAAGTGATTTATTGGTGAAGGGTAAGAAGAAGAAAAAAAAGAGAGGGAGATGTGGAGGAGCAAAAGGAGTCGGTTTGGTTAGACAATAGTGCCCTCTACTGTTTTAAAGTGGTTCAGAGTGACAGAGTGGAAGAGGGATGCAGGCAGGATGCTGCAGTGATGCTCTGATGGATTTCCGAAAAGAAGTTCAAGCTACAAAGAATTGAATCTTTTTAAGCATTCAAAATATACATTTTGTTTTTCCTTTAAATTATTAAATGCATTCAAGACATAAAGAAACCCATTATAGACATGCACAGATGAACATTATATTTAAACCTCTGTTCAAACAAAACATAAAAAATAAAAAAAATACAAAGGTTTTATTCAGAAAGATGCAATACATGCACCCCTCATCCCCTACACCCTCTCCATCACACCCTCTCCTCTGCAGTCCCTCCTTCCCCACACTCCTGTGATGTGTCGTTACACGCTCGGCTGGCTCCTCTTCCATGACAGACTGTTACTTCCTGGAGCGGAAACGTATTTGATTGTTAACATCTGGGCCATTACAATTGCAAACTAGGGCTCTGTACATCAATCAGGAAGTGATTTCAAAACAAAGAGACCGTCCTCCAATCAATCTATTGAGAAGCGGGGGCATTACATGCTCCTGTAATCCCGGCTAATTAGCGGGATAATGGGAATGAGATTTATGAATCTGCTGAGGAGAGTGGAGGTGCGAGGGCACACTCAAATTAGCAGCGATGCACGCCAGCCAGCGCTGCAGTAAGGAAGATGTGCTGTTGGTTTTTATCAGCTCCTTGTTACCTGGCCACCTTTGACTTGGTGCCACTGTGAGGGGAGCATTACAGGGTAAAGTACATTGTAATAAATCACTGTTTCGAAGGGGAAAAAATTCTGTGAAACATCTGGGGCATCACAAGCATAAGAATGAGAATACGTTAGAAGTATTATTCCTAGAAATATTGAATTATTTGTCTGCTATGTGAACCAGCTGTCCTGAAATCATTTAAACAATAAAGAATCTTCTGTTCATTATTGTCCTGGAACAAGCCATATTTATAGGTGTTTTGTTGGCCAAGTGAAAAACATCCCCCTTTTTAAAATGCAGGCATCATTAGTGTGAAGATGATGGAATCGCTGTGAATGAGAGGAGTTTTCCTGCAACATACAGGTGCCTGTAGTAAGACTTCTTCTTGGTTGTGACTTATTTGAGAGTTTTGAGTCATTGTTGTCACTTCACCATCTCACTCTGTTATTCATTTTTTAAAGGCTGTATAAAGTTACACTGTGCAAAAGTCTTGTGCCATCTCTTGTTCTTTGTGATCTTTTAAAGTACTGTTAGATGAAAATTCCTCAGGTTTTCTGAAGGTCTTTCAAAGTTTTTCTTCAGACTTAGACAGTTTTTACCATTTTTATTCTGTTCAATAACTGACTCTTAAAATATACCATACATATATATAATGTTGCTGTCGTGCTGCTGTTGTCTGGAGTATTGTTTTGTACTATTAGTGCTTAGTATATTCTTAGTTTGTGTATTTCTTAGTTCATATCTTAGATCTTATTACTGTTTTTCTTTACAAATTGTATTTTTGTTGGATGTAACTGGGACCCCGTATACATAGTTTCGTTCCACCTTATATACCACATGTGGTGTGAATGACAATAAAGATTTAAATAATGAAATAAAAAATATAAATATATATAATTAACCTTTATTTAACTAGGCAAATCCCACTGAGATCACAGATCTCTTTTGCAAGGGAGGCCTGAAGGCAGCCTAACATGCATGTTTTGATCTGTGGGAAGAGACCGGAGTACCCAGAGAAAACTCATGCAAGCACGAAAAGAACATGCAAACTCCACACAGAAAGACCCCAGTTCCAACTGGGGATTGAACCCAGGACCTTCTTGCTGTGAGGCAACAGTGCTTACCACTGAGCCATCGTGCTGCATGTATATGTTGTTTATTTAGTCAATGAATTTTGTGAGCCACATGTTGTGTCGTAATGTTCCCAGTGTATGTGTTTAATTGAGGATTTTTATGATTAAATTGATCTGTCATTTACTTGATGCAAAACAACAATAACTATATAAATGTATTAACAACAAGTGTTCTTCAAGCTCCTGGAAATACTGGAACAATTGTAATGATTGCCCTTTATCAATTTTTTTTATTAAGCTGTGCTTGTTTAGTTTGTTTTAAAATAAAAACTGGTGTGTCTGAAAAAGTTGTTAACAACAACAACAGCAGTAATAATAATTATTATATTAATAATATTAATAATAATAAAAATAATAAACTTTCACCTATGAATCAGTAAGACAAAATAAACCACCTGTTGAGTCAGTGTTGTGAACACATCACAACTTAACAAAAAAGAACTCTAAAATTGATCTTTAGTCACTTTATTATTATCAGTTTGTCACCAAAAAAAAAAAAAAAAAAAAAAAAAAA
>NC_056518.1:18354143-18365422 GCF_014905685.2 Nematolebias whitei
ATATATATATATATATATATGTGTGTGCGTGTGTGTGTATAATGGTTTAATTTAAATATTACATTCATTTTAATATTACTTTACCTTACATTTACTTTACCTTATAAACTTTATTGTCATTCAAAATTGAACAAAATGTCATTTAATTTCTCCTCAGCAGTGTAGGAGTGCATCATTTACATGAATTTTATAGACTTCGGTGTTTTGAACAGAAGATGCAATTCTTGTGCAGAAACAACAAGTAAAGTGCAAATGTTAGCAAACGTTCCTATGTACACCTAGACATATGATACATTTCTACATGCATGCACAGATTCCTACATATATATGTACTCATATGTATATAAATACAATACAAACAGCATCCATGTCTGAGTGAATTCCCATATACTTTTTTTTACTGAGGTCTGTGTGTGTGTGTGTGTGTGTGTGTTTGCTGTTGTGGTCACTTCATTAGTGACCTGAGTTCAGCAGTCTTAGCTCGTGGGATGAAACTGTTGCAGAACCTGGTGGTTCTGGTCCTCAGGCTGTGGTACCTCCTGCCAGAGGTCAACAGAGTAAACAGTTCATATTGTGGGTGTGAGTTGTCTCTTTTGATTTTTGATTTCAGGGTGAAATCAAGAGGCAACACTCGACAAACCTGCAGCTTGTTAACCTGAGAACCCCTGAGCAAACATAAGGCTGGGCTGAATCACAACTCTCTGAGGAAAAAACAAATGCATGTAACATGGTCAAATGCAAGGTCTGGGCTGAAAAGTGGTGAAAAAGCATCAAATATCGAAACGCTTCTGTATAAATAAGCCAAACCCTAAAGATCTGTAAACTGTTTTTAGAACGAGGCAACTTTTCACACGGGTCTGAAACTGTTGTGCAGCACTTCATTGGGAGGCAGATCATCCCTGGTGGTCGCTGTCTTGGTGGCACCCTGAAGGCCTGACCTTGCCCACTGGCAGGGAGGGAGGTGGGGGTGGGTATCTCCTGCTAAAGCAGTACTTTGTGATAAGGCCATTTCTTTTCCTTCAGCATCCCTTTAATGTCATCCCTGAAATATGAAGTCATTAAGCGATATTAAAACAGTGCTGACAAACTAATTAACAGAAGACATTATACGGGATGGGCTCGATTAATCCGCTTTAATTGCTCTTTTAAATGGGGGCTCCAATTAAAATTAATAAAGATTTACTGGTGATCAGTCTAAACTACACTAAGAAGTGGCTGTCTGAAGGGCAGCCTAAAGTCAGCGGCCTCCGTTCTCAAGTTACACTCCCTATTTCTCGCAGCGACTTACCCCCCAGTTGCCAAAAGACCATATCTATGAGCAATAAGATTAAAGAGTGGGGCTGTCCCAGTGCCCCCAGTCCCAAAGGTTGCATTGTCTCTTGCTTAGGGGTGTTTGATCCTGCCTTTGTCTTTGTAGGACCCTTCAAAGGAGACACCAGCTCATTTTTAATCTAAAGTCCTCCACCACACACACTGCCTCTAAGCCTTGATTAATAAAAGTAATGAAGTAAAATTATTTTTAAATAAAAAGGTTTTAGATCTTATTTAAGAGTTTTGTGTTTTTGAAGGCAATATGCTTTCAGCTGCTTCTAAATGTCCAGAGTGACAAACTTTTGTGGCCACTATTTGTTACTTTATATCACAATTTTCAACAAGCTGCAAAAATCTAATATTTATTTAAAAGGTTTGCATTATTTTTTATTGAGTTGCAAGACCTGCAGAGTTGTTTCAATGGCAGCAAGTTTTCACTAGATGGTGCTGTTGCTCTTCTGATGTCCAGTTTCATTTTCCTGCTTTCTTTTTTTTTATATTAGATTCAAAAAACTTTACAAAAGCAACAAGATATTCTTATAACTGAATTTTCAAAAGGTCAAGCACACAATTAAGAGCATCTGCTCATCTTGCTTTAATTTAAACTCTTTGTTGCTTTGTATATATATATTTTTTCATCTTCATTACAAAGGAAGCTCTGTTGTTTTGTAGAGATTGAACATAATTTCATATTGTGCTGTCAGCCCCAAGGCAATTAAACAACTGAAGGTATGTAATTTGTTTTCTTTCATTATACCAGAGGCGACCAAGTCTTGTTCAGAAAATGTCACAGAATAAAATTAATTTAAGCAAAGCCCTTTGGTTCAGATAAAGGCTTTTTAAAAAATTGATAATGTAAATCAATTTACAAAAGAAGATGGACCCAAATGAAAAGAAATGTCTATTAAAAGATTAGAGGTTTATTGTCATCAGCCAGTCTGAACAATGATTTAATTTCCTTAATGTTATCATTTCTGATGTAATTAGTGCTTCAGTGCCTAACAGGTTTTTCAATTAAATATTTGGTTAAGGTGTAGTATTTTATTTTGTAAAGGCTTTAAAGTATCTGAAAACATGCAACAAGTCCAAAAGCAGTTCTTATGAGATTTGCCTGGTTAAATAAAGGTTAATAAATAAGTTGTTTAAAATATTATGACTGATTTATTTTGTTTCCCCTCCAAAATGAGTTGACTCTGGTTTGTGATTTGACGACATTCGAAGAGTCGACAGGTTTGTGGAATTTTGCTTCGGCGGCACAACGTGACATGAGGTCACCTCAGGCATTAGTCATGAGGAGGGAATGCATTGTGGCTGTTTTTAAGACATGGCAGTTGTCCACATCCGCAGCGGCCGCACGATGAATGCAGGCCTCAGAAAGTTGACTTGAATCAGCTTCGATGAACAATGTGAACAGCGGAGTTCTGAACAGCTGGTTGCTGGACGTGGATTAGAGGCACCTTAGGGGGAGAACACTGGGATGCTTACTGGACTGTCAATGTTTTTATCAGTCTTTTGCTTTAAACATTAAAATGTGAAAAAAATTGTACCCAGGACAAACATAACACTTCAGCTTTCTATAATATTTAGTGCATTTTTTTTATTTTAATATTCATTCAGTACAATATTTATGAGCGAAATATATGAAAATGTTTTTTTTGTGTGTCTCCAGAAGACAACAGCTGAATTTTCACACATGATAATAAATCACATGCATTCAGACAAATAAATCCATAATAAATTATACACATATAAAGCCAGCAGTGCGTGCACATTTACACATCATACACAGCTCTGAAATAAACCAGCATAAAAAGAAACTCATATTCATAGTGAGTGATGTATGAAGGATCACATCTGATCTTTGTAAACATTTTTTTGCACAACTACAAACTCAATAACTGTCAAAAGACAATAAACACTAAAGAAAATCACAGTAGAATATCTATTTTGATTGCTAATTTGCAAGCAAAATGCAATATTTTAGATTTGAGCATAATTTACAATGGTGTGTATGCATGAGCAAACTTTTTAAACAAACGGATTCTGATTTTTACGTCACTAAAATGCACAACAAGAAGAAAAAAATGAGCTGAATTTACAAAAAAGAAAAAGAAACAAAAGAAATCACTAAATCAATTTATCTGTACGCCTTTTTTATGGTTGCACTCTACAAGTAGGAGGACGTCTTGAACTCCTCGGGGATGTCACTGTCCAGTTTACAGATCACCTTGTAAATGGCCTTTTTCCAAGAGGAGTCTGAATCTTTGGCTGCAGAAATGGCGTTGTAAAATTCATGCAAGGTGAGTTCGGCGACCTCGAGGAACCTGTCAGGAACCTGAAAAAAAACAACAAAAAAAACAGAGGGGATGTAAAATAGAAGGGAAGACTTTATTCTGGCACTGTAGCTTCATGTGTGAAGCTGCGTTTGAAACAATCAGTCTTTGTTTTTCCTGATTATGTGAAGTGAAGACTCGTAGCACGATCCATCAAACGGTCAAACTGATGAAAGGCAGGACAACTCTTTGTTCTCGGAGCACAACAAATGCAACGCAGCAGATTAGACTCTGTTTTCTTGATCCTAAACTGAAAAAAGTTTATTGCAAACAACTGTGGCAAGCTCCAAACAATAATTCCAATTATTTAAACTATTTTTCAATAATAGAGAACAAATGAGTAAGGTCTAACCATGTGGCTCGCCATCTTTTATGCAAATTTTAAATTAAATAATCTATAATTGTCTTATGCTGACTTATATCTATTTTAACCCAACCTTGTCAATGATTTTATGTTTGATCTCATGTGTTTTTGTGAGATCTTGCAAGATGTGTTAGCTCTCAAAGAAAGTGTTGAGAATGACTCTCAGCTACCCCCACACACAATTTCTAATGTGGCTAAAACTGCCCATGAGTGGCTTTTATGTTGGCTGACGTCAATTAGCTAAGGTGGCCATCTTTGAATCAGGATGACTCCAAAAGTTGAGTTATAGATGTGCATCCTATTCTGAGCAATTCATTAAACTCCGTCCAGAGGTTCATGAGATATTTTGCTAAATCTATACTTAAAATAACACAAACAAGCACAAATATGAAAAAACGAAAACATTATTAATAATCAAAGTGTTCAACGTAATCTGTGATAAAATGATTTGGATTTACTTTGGATCACATATTGAGTATCTGAGCAGAACCTAATAAACCTCAGTAAATGTAGTTCAGAGCCAAAAGCAAAGGATGATGGGAGAGATCCATTCTTCAGCCCTCGTTTCCCATCCACTTGCCTGTTTGCGCCACGGCGGTTTGGATAAGTTATTTTTCTTTCCCCTCGTCTCCTGACACAAAAGCATCCCTGGGAAAGGAATGTCTTGGTCCCAAGGTAAAGAAAACGGTCCCATCTCTTTCCCACCAAACGGCCTTCTCCCTCGGAATCCACAGCGTCTTTCTCAGCATTCCGCATCAGTAGCAATCTCTGTCTCGCTCAGCCGTGCTGGTCCTCTAATCCGGAGTTGTTTTAGTGGGATTTTGTGGCTTCCTCTTCCCACAGTTTGATAAAGCATCACTCTGGAGTTTAGATAATGGCTGTAAGGGCTGGTCAGCCACAGGTGCAGCAAAACACAGGTCAGCACCTACTCACACATGTTCACAGCCACATGGAGGTCTTACATCTGGCACAATGAGCCCATCACTTCTGATAAAGTTGAATTACTATAGAGTATCTTGGTTGATTCGCATCTCTCTTTTAAGCTTCACGTGGAAAACTTTGGGGAAACTAAAAGTTAAATTCAGAAATAGATCTTGTTTATCTCTGAATGCTAGGAAACGCCTCGTAACTGTGACTTTCCTTCCCTCCATTGATTACGGTGACATTATTTACATGAACGCTCCTACAAGCACCCTGCAAATGTTGGATACTGTCTATCATGGTGCATTAAGATTCATAACTGGCTGTAACTATCATACCCACCACTGCACCCTGTATTCACTGGTTAACTGGACATCATTAACTTCACACAGACTCTCTCACTGGTACATTTTCATCTTTAAATCACTTCTTGGTCTGCTGCCTTCATACATCTCCTCATACATGTCTCTGCGTGAGTGCAGCTACAGCGTGCGCTCTCAGGACATTATTACATTGTGTTCCCTCAGTGAGGACTGAACTTGGCAAAAGGGCCTTCTCCTGTTCCGCTTCTGTTTCCTGGAATATCTTTCAAAAAGACCTGAAGCTCTCAACCTTGACCTCTAAGTGGCTTCAAACATCTGATAAGTTCCTGGCAAAAACCAATGCAGACATGTTCTTGTTTGTAGTTTTTTTTCTACACCGCCTTATAATCTAGCTGTTTTTTTTGTTACTATTTTTAATACCATTTTTATTTTCACTTGTTCTTCTCAATTTGTATGCATCCTTTATGAGTGTCTAGTCTTTGTTGTGCACTGTTGTCATCACTCTTTGTTAAAATCAGGTCTCTCTTGTAAATGAGTCCCCGAGGAACAATGGGATTAACCTGTATAAATAAAGGTTGAATGAATAGAGAACTAATCAGACGATTAGGTTGATAAGACTAGCGTAATCACACTTTAGATGTATCTTTTATGAGTTTGCATAGTTGTTATTTTAAAGAACTGCAGATACAGTGAAATCTTCAAAAACACATTTTCCAATAAAATATTATTGTGAGCACCATATAAAGCTGTAGTTTTGACTTAAACAAATAAGCAGTCCATTACATATAAACATTAAATGTTTTGATCCTGATTTTATATATATATATATATATATATATATATATATATATATATATATTTAAGTTAGATCCAGTCCTTAAAAGCTTGGAGTCTTAAAGTTGGTGTGCAGACCTCACTTTGGGTTGTAAAACAATAAGCGTGGCATTTAAAATGATTTCCAGTCATTTAAATACATTTTGAAATTTTGCTATAAGTGTAAAATATGAAAACAGCAAATACTTCAATAGTTTTTTTGGCTATTACTGTATTCCTGTTTTTTGGGGCTTGTAAGTGATGTTTGCAACTGATGTCAAAGCCTAAAAAGTTTGGGAACCACTGCTTTAAAGAGGAAGGTTTAAAAAAAAAAAAAAGAGAATCAAAAGTAGCTTCTTGGATTACAACCGTGAAATGAGGCCTTTTAATAAAAATAATGCTGGATTCGTCCAATAGATGTGTTTGAATTATAAGTGAGACTTACATGGAAATCATTGGCTTTGTTGTAGTGCATGTTCAGCGCCCGGAAGAGTTCTGAGTCCCTGCTGACTGTGATGTCTTTGACATCGGCGATGCCGTCAACGATGGCCTGGCGGGCAAACTTCTCCATCTGAATGTAATAGAACTCCCTGAAGTTACTGAACCACTTGATCAGCTGGGAGGTGATGCAGCGGTTGAACTGGAAAAGAGGATAAAACTGTTTTGACTTCATCTGACAACAATCCTTCTAGCTTAGGTTTTCTGGAGTGAAACTATAAAATCAGCTACACCATACATAGAATTAAAAACTTGAGTAATTCTTAAAATAAAATTTGAATTTTCAGAATAACCGATGGGAGCTCATTGAGAACCCAATGGCATTTAATGACTGCAAGCCTGGATTTAGATAGTCAAAACAGTCTCTCTATGCAATATTAATTTCACTAATCTTTTCCCACCGATGTCTGAGATGCAAAAAACACCTGTCAGAAGTCTGTGTTTTTAAAGATAGTCTTGACATTAGTCTTGTTATTCTATCTTCTCACCCAGAAAGACAGAAAAAAGTGCCTAAGGGCTGGGCAGGCATCAAAGACGCCTCTCCTCTCTGGTGTGGCGGGTGAGAAAGCGGCAGCATAAGGACAGAAGGAAGCTTCCCTCTCATTGACTCGGGCTGATAGGATGGAATCAGACACTGGGATTATGTGTTCCTTTGTCCGGTGCCACTTCCCACCACAGGAGTGTAAGCAAGGAGGAGACGTTCCGCAGGGCTGCAGCGACAGCATCCTCCCCCCACCCCTGGCCCTGGGGGTCATGGCAAACTGAGAGTCAGGGGCCAGCACAAGCTCAGAGATCCAGGACACAAGATAGTGGAAAAAGAAAGCTCAGCAATGTATGGAGGAACTTGGAAGGCGAGGGAGACTTGATCCAGGTAAATATAGAAAGGATTCATGAGAATGAAAGAAAACAGCTAACAGCAGTGAAGGAGACAGAAAGATAGAAAAAGGATGACAAGGCCATAACACAGGATGTTTTGTTTAGGTTGCAACCAAAAGTCTCTAATACCAACTCTCTGTTGACACTCAATAGCAATGCCTTGCCTACAGAGTCCTTTGTCACTCCATTTGCTGACTGGAGAGGCTTTTTTAAAGAGAGAATGCCCCTGTATCTCCCTCTACCCCCAGGACATACTAGCAGCTCAGTGGCTTTGTTATTTAAACCCTCTGCGTTTTTGTTTCTCTCCTCCGCCACACTGCTGATTTTTTTTTTTCCATCCCAAACACACAAGTAGAAACAGCACAAACACTTCGGTCTGAGTTCGACGCGTGCTGTCAATTCATTTTAGAGCGTGCAAACAAACGCATACCTTGACATCAGGGAAGAAGGTTTTCAGCACGTTGGAGCTGGGGTAGCGTGTGTAGAAGAACATGAGCTTGGCCTTCTTCAGATGACTCGGACTGAGACCCTCCTGGATGTTTTGCGCTTAAGTTAAGGAAATTTTAACAATTAAATCAAAAGCGCACACACCGCAAAGCCCCCGGGCAACGCGATAGTGGAACCAGAGTATTGCGTTGCCTCATCTTTGGCCTAAATTAAATTTCACTAAAGAACAGCTTGGCATTAACTTGGAAGTCTATAATGATCCTAACATGTGCTTATTGGCAAAACAGAATTAGGAATTGGATTAGGGATTTTTAATTAGAGAGCAGAGCACATCATGCCTGGGAGTTAAGGCGACTTGTTTGAAAATGTTTGGAAACAAGACACTGATTGACATATAGACGCGTAACGATTTGAAGACGGCATATGTTGTTTTTCTTCCTAAGTTCTTGCAATTATGGCTTCTGTGTTTTATTGTACATGTGTAACAAATTATGCTCTCATTTGTGAAATGTTTGAATATAAATTACAAAACAGATTGCAATATATGGGACCCTTTCATACGACTTTGAAGGCGCCCATGGCCATTTCCTGTGTAGTCCACCGTCTTGGGTCATGATCAGTCTTATCAGGTCACCTCACCACACATTTATGAGGGAACCACTTTGAAATGTGGAAGTATGAATGAAAGATTTATATTGCATTGTTCAAAGAGAAGCATGCTCTTTGCACTGTCAAGATAAAGTGAATATTGAGCATTACCACAAAATGTACTTCTCTAAAACCTTGCAACAAGTCTTGAATTAAATATGTGATTATTTGCTGCTTAATGTGCAACACTGTTTTTTAGGATGCATGCGTCTTTCCAATTATTTTAAAGATGCAAAGCAACAAGAAACAAGACACACACTTGTTTCTTCTGAATCAAACAAGCTGATTTGCATATAGTTCTGTTATTTTGTTACTTTATTTCCATCATGTACCTTCTGACAAAAGGCTGCAACAACAAATGCTCAAGACAAGAGCTCAAGTGTTACGGTTGGGAGGCACTTGTGGTTTCCACCAGCACTCAGATCTGACCTTTTAGATGCACCCCTATCACTCTGATGATGGAGAAATAGATCCTGCACCTTTTCAAGTCTGGAAAAAAAAAAAAGAAAAGAAGAAAAAAAAAAAAAAACCCGATTCTTCCTGAAACAGACCGAAGCTTTCTCTGCCTTTGAAAATTTGGCTTTTGTTCCTGGCAATTCTTATCAAAGCCTTGTATTCCTTTTTATTTGTCTTTTTCTAGACTTAAAGTCATTACTCGGCTTAGATTAAAGAAGATGCTGTAATTTTCTGTGGGGTTAGCGAGATCAAAGGCAAAATTCTCCTTGAAGTTTGTGGCTGTAACTGGCCACGTCGAAGCGGACCTCAACCAGCCATTGTTCAAATGGATGAGCTAAAAATAATAGAAGTTTGGACTGGATGGAAGGTAAATATTGTCTATGTGAATGTTTAATAATGCTCCGAGACACACTGGATAAAATAAACAATATTATCAGAGATATTAAGAAATTTACAGCAAACTGTCTATGCACATAAAATATCGAGCCATTCTAATGTACAATATTAATAGAGCTGTGGAGACTGTACGAGTGGATTGAAATAAAGGTTTTGTTAAATTTTCTTTCAAGACCAATTGAAGTCATTCAACAGTTTAGAATCAAAGGATATATTGAGAGACATGTAGGGGTTTCGTTCAGCCATGCTCTGCAGTTCAGCGCTCTCCATCTTGACATGAGGGAGACATAGGTTATCAACAGCCAGTGCCCCCATGGAGGAGGAACGAGGGTGGTGGCCGAAGTGGCTGGACGTCACCTTGGACCTCATGGCAACGGTGTCCCAGGACAGGTTCATCGAGTCTGGGGAGGTCCTGTCCATCGATGGGGGGATGCAAGGGAGAGCTCCAAAGTTGGAATGGGGCCCATACTTGAGAAGGTGCTCCAGGATGTGGCTCTCGTGCAGCGGCGTGGCGTAATTGAACTGAAAAGGTGTGTGGTGCACGGGGTAAGGCCTTTTCACAGCTGGAGTGACGGAGTTCACAGGGGTCGCTGTTGGCTTGCGGACCACTAGTGAAAGTGCCTCTGTCTGGTCCTCCGGGCTTTGATCCTCTGAGCTTTCATAGTACTCTGATGACTGGGACTTCACGACAGCCTCCTCATCCTGGCACTCGTCCAGGATGGAGTTGGTCATCTGGCTCTTTGTGTCTGCACCCACTCTGATCTGCATCTCAGGTGATGAGCACGCACGCTGCTGAGGGGACATGTCCAGCCCTGTGGAAGACACTTTCTTGAACACCCTGTCCACACAATCATTGATGGCGCTGGAGAGCTCCTGCTTTAGGGTTTCCTGCAGGTTCTGATTTTCTCTTTCTTGAACCAGGTAACCAACAGCTTTGATTTTATCCTTACAGTCTACAGTCACCATGCTGCTGTTCCTCTCACAATCCCATTCGTTGCTTATGTACGACTCCATGTTTTCTCCCAGGAAATCGTGCTCAGATTCAACTTCTTTTGCGTCTCTGTTTTCATATTTGAGATTTTTCTGGCTGTACACTTGCAAAAACTTTTCTTGTAGCTGATGCAGCAGCTTTTGCATGCTGTGCAGCTGCTCTTTTAGCTTGTGGCATTCCTCTTCCTTGTTGTTGCTGCTATCACTGCTGCCGCCAGGTTTTCTGTTCATCTGTCCTTCTGCGGCACTGTGCTCCTGATGCTGAGGCAACCGTTGCTTACGTTTGTTCTCTCTCAAGGATTCTCTGGCCTCCTTCGAGTCTCTGACATCCGTGTCAGACCTCTCACTGTCTCCATGCTGCCTGCTATTGGGGGAACCAGCCATGACCCTGATGATATTTTCCACTCTGGCTCTTTTGGCCTGCAGATGATCAGTCATAGGATGCTCTCCTTCTGGACTGATTACTGTGGACACATAATTGCTGGGGGAAACAACCTCCGGTATGCTGTCTTTTGAGGAGACACTGCTTTGGTCCTCTTGGCCAGAGTCGGCAGCATTGGAGCTGGGGAGGTAAAAGTGGCTTTCATCTAAGGTCCTTCTGTTGTGGATTGTCTTACGGAGGAGCTGCGAGATGATGGAGCCATTTGAGTATGAGGCCAGAGGCTCGTCGTACATGCTTCTGCGAAAGCAGGGCAATAGGACCTCTGGTTTGTCGTCTTCTAGACCTTCGGTTGAGTTGTGCATGTTCTGTTCAGGGAGATTCAGATTCATTCTCACTGTGGGTCCTCTCACTATGCATGTTAAAGAATTTAAATCATATGATACACAGCAAACTCATAGCAATTTAATTCTATATATACATATATATATATATATATATATATATATATATATATATATATA
>NC_056518.1:18365522-18368113 GCF_014905685.2 Nematolebias whitei
TATATATATATATATATATATATATGTGTGTGTGTGTGTGTGTGTGTAACACGATTAGTGCATTTCCCAATTTCCCATCACTTTTGTTAGCTAAGTTGCAGCACATTGGATATATATACAACTATATAACAATATCATGACAATTGTATGTACTGTTTCTTTATGGTTTTAACAATATAAGTTTTCTAACAAGATTGAAACAGGTCCAAATGGATTCTTCAAATGTTTAATCTTTTATCCAAAAGATGTTTTCAATCACTTCAGACATGTCTTCAAACTGAAGAAGTCTTTTGGTTAAAATACAAAATGTTTCTTTAAAGAAGAATCGGTCCAGAGGTTCACCTGGATTATAGAGCATGCATCAGGACAAGATTAGGTTTTATTATTTTGTTTAAAATCATTAAATATGACTTTTCCTGCAGTGTATAAATATTCACAATAATGTAAGTTAATTGAACGATTATTAAAAAAAACTTATCTTAAATTTGAAAAAAGTTTCTGGACTTTCATTTTTAGATTTCAGCAATGTTGAACACAGACGATAAAAAAAACGTGATGTACAAATAAAAATAATTTTTAGCTCCACAGATCACACAATATACACAGCACCGACTATAAATTATTCCAAAAATAAACTATCATAGGAAAAAAAAAACATTTAGTTACTTTTAATATTTAGGAATAAATCAGCTAATTACTAAAATACAAAATAAAAATGATAAAATAACTTATTTTTTTCAAGTTGTGTTTCCTCAATCTGTGGAGACTGGATTTATTATCTTCAAATGTGAGTTTACCTTTTTCTTTTGAATTTAAATTTAAAACTTGATCACTCAAATAAATATTCAAATAAGTAGAATTATCTGAGAGGACGCTTGAGCTTTCATGTGCATGTTTTGTTACTATAAAATGTTCTTTTTGTTTAAATAAAAACTTGTTTTATGTAAGAAACAATTTGCACAGCTTAAAAAGTGTTTTGAAATAAATAAAAACATTTAAATTTAGCATAAAATTTCAGACCAAATTAAAACAATCTGGCTCAGCCTCACAAAAGAAGAAGCAAAGACCAACTAAAGTTTTTCATAAAATAAAAGTGTTCATTCATTCAATGTTGTAAAATGTCAATTTTAGTAATATTTTTCTGCATTATTTTACCCTGTAGTGAAGCAAAATGACAATCAACTCTATCAAATAAATCCTCACAAAAACTGAAATTATTACTTAGCTACTTAGTGTAAATTTATTGAGCTTTATAGATTACTTTGTATTTTATTTTGAAATAGTGTATTAAAAATAGCCTCATTAATAATAAATATCAAGAAATGGTCCCTAAAAGTAAAGAAACATCTCATTACTCCAATAAAAAAAAACATCTATTCATACAGTTAGTTTGTATTCCAGAAACACAGTAAAGATGGAAAATGTTTTTTCTGAAATAAAAAACAAACTGGTGATGAGTTTAATTGTGAAGGGAGCAGCATGTGCGCGCGCTCTGCTGGTTCAGCTCAGTTCGGATGGAGTGATGGGACCTTACCTGTTGCGCTGGATCGTGTTTCCGAGCTGGCGGCCTGCACAGACTGTCAGTTCTCTTCTGGGGAGGCAGGAGAGTCGACGTTTGAAAGCCAGGGAGGAGCCATGAGGAGGGACTGAAGCTCAGAAATACTCCTCCAAAACTGACAGGAGGTACATGTGATGGGTGCCTGTTGAGCTGCAAAAGAGTGGACTGAGCAGATTTATTTTACTGTCTACTTTTAAGATTAGACTTATTTCCTTTTTGATAAATCCAATAGCTAGGGTTGGTTGAGTTATCCCTTAGTTATGACTTAGACTGGAGGACAAATTGACCACATTTCCTCACTCTGCTGCTGTCTTTTCTTGTTCAATACCTGTTTGTATTTGTAATTCTTCCTATCAACGTGTGTTTTTTGTCTTTCTTCCAATAGAAAGTACACCTGGACCTGTCATTTTATGTTTGTTTGTTTCTCCTTTCTTTCCAAACCCCAGCCCATCGAAACAAATGGCCGCTCGTCCTGAGCCTGATTCTGCTGGAGGTTTCTTCCTGTTAAAAGGGAGTGTTTCCTTTCCACTGTTGCCTTTGTGCTTGCTCAGGATGGGAGACTGTGACGAAGAGAAGATTCAACACAATCTCCTCCTTAGATAAATAACTTTAACTAATTAGCTTTTACGTGAATGTTTTTGTACAGTGCCCTGAGACAACTTCTGTTGTTACTTGGCACTTACATATGATAAATAAACTGAACTGAATTGAATTGAATCACTCTTGTCCAAGTCAAAGACAAAAAAAAAAAAACTCTGAGGAGGAAGACACAATATTAGTTCAGAGACCTGACAGAGCAGACTCTCCTTGTAAAACAGAACTGAGTCAATCAGTGTTTGCACATGAATGTTACACATATTTTTATTAATTTCTTTGTTTGCAGGCAGCCATGTGTTTGGACAGCATCAGAGCCTTGGAACCCCTGCAACTATAGAAAAAGATGAATGTTGCACCAACATGAACAACTGTACAAACCATCTGCACAAAATACTGTCAAACCAACAAAGTGCCTTCACTTTGTTAAGACACAAGG
>NC_056518.1:18368513-18431116 GCF_014905685.2 Nematolebias whitei
TCTGATTCAATAAAAACTTTATTTTGGTAGCCTTTGATAGACATTTCTTTAATATTCCAGTTGTCCCAGCAATCCTCAACTGTTGTGTGATGGATCAAAACACTGAACTTCTTGAAAAGTTTAGTATTAAACCCCGAAAATATTGCTGGCTGGCCTTTAGCTTCATGGGGAGAGACAGAGCACAAACATTTTATCCACTTACAATGTGCACCTTAATTGCTGAATCATTTAGAAATTAGCTTTTTTTTTTTTTTTTTTAACTATTACTGTATTATTCAAAATTATCACAACCATTATCTTTTGTCAAACTAAAGTAAGCTATTATGTTGAGATAACAAACTACGTTTACAGTCTTTCTATTATTTATTTATCTTTATTATTTGTTTGTTTTTACTATTGCTTAAGTTATCAATAACTAATAAGTACATTTTGATTGTGCGTAATTTTAATGCCGTTCCACAGCGTGGACTCGCCCTTCTCCCCTCCTTCCTGCGCACTTGGTTTGTCCCACATCCCTTCCATTCTCGCGCATGCTCAGTCTATCTTTACGGGGGTGACCGGAGTTCCTCTTCCGCTGTCAGGCTGCTGTCACACGGCGACAATGTTATCCCATTCCCGGTGTCTCACCAGGAATTTTGGCCGTTCCCTGTCTGCCATCCGCCAGGTAGGCAACAGACGAGTGACACACACAGTTTCCGTGAGTGACGGGTCGACTCGCTGCTTCTGGCTGCGGAAGAAGCCGCAGTTTCTGTGTGGTCGGCTATCCGCGCTAACATTAGCATTAGCCTGATCGCTACTATAGGCCACGGACAGGCCGTAACATTGTGAGCCAAGGACAGTATGACACTTCTCTGCTCAAGCATTTCTGCAGTCTGGATGTGAGATTTTGCACTAATGTGGGTGTTGCAGTGACCAGAAAGAAGCTGTCCAGTGTTAATGTAAAATCATTGTGCATGTATTTAGCCAGGAAGAACATGTTAGCCATATTAGCTTAAAGCACGGTCAGATTTGTTAGCTGCTCGGACTAGTTGTCATCATATTGAGGTCATATAATGTTATATAAATAACAAGTTTGTACAAACTAAGATTTCACGATTAGCTGAGTGTTTGATGTTTTGTTGCTTACTTGTCAGTTTTAATTTGAGCTCAGCTCCGTTGTCGTTTCTTTACCAAAAATGCAGATGTCATGTTTTGGTAAAGCACAAAATATGTTCTTATCCTTTTATTAGAAAAGTTCCCATTTTAATTTCTCTAACCACCATTTTGTCCAATTCATTTATCGATCACCTCAAAGGTCGTCTAGTAAAAGTGACTTTTGACCGGCTGCACTTGACTTCTCAGCACCACAACCTTCTATATGCAAGCCACAGTTTTTAACTGGGGATTTAATTTTAATTTACAAAAATGATTAAGTGTGCATTTATGCACATAATTGCAATTATTTCTGGTTGAAAAGTCTTTACAACAGATGTATGAGTTGATGTCTTGACTATACTGCATCTTTTCACAGGGGAATAATGTGTTGGCTCGTCGTTCCACGGCAGGTATGTTTGCTTACTGTTCAAGCACAGGCTATTATCTCAAAAAGTTGTTTACATGCTTCTTCTTTCCTCCTCTTTATCAGTTCTGTCAGCTAGCCATCCTATCACTTTACACAACAATGTGTGAGTACATCCATTCACTTAAAGATTACAAAAAAGTAGCTGTTTTTGACATCACAAGTACGTCATGATGGAGTTAGATAGCATCATAAACCTATTTTTGTTTTAATAGTAAATGTTCACGCAAAGTTGATTTATATACAAGCCAAGTCTTAAAGATTTATTTTTTTAAACTCTGTTTTTATACCCTTCTTTCTTATAGAAAATACAATCCCCGATCCAATGTCTTCCAAATACAATACTTCAGGACATCTGTAGCCTACAGTATGTAGTCTGTCATTCATGTTTACACCCGTCTGATTATGAAGAGCATTTACGGATGTGTGAAAATATACAATTCTTTTCATTTTTGTTCTTCAGGAGATGAAGTTATCACAGTCAATACTCCTGCATTTGCAGAGTCTGTCACAGAGGGGGATGTGAGGTGGGAGAAAGGTAATGTTTCCAGTTACAAAGGGTTCTGCAGGTGCCTGTTATCATATGCAGCCAGTTACTAAAACATTTTATTTTCTTTACAGCTGTGGGAGACGCTGTTTCTGAGGATGAGGTGGTGTGTGAAATTGAAACGGACAAGGTACAACTAATGTTAAACTAATCCTGTTTGCTTGTCTTTGTTTCGTTTTCCTTTAAAGACATTAACCCAAGAATATGTATTAGGGGAAAAACTGCTTGAGGCATGTTTGATTTTTTTTTCAACAAAGTTGTATAATATTTCACTTTATTTAATACTTATAAGAAAAATACATTACTATCTTTGCTTGCTTGTGCTGTTTTTAATCATTCAATCCTGAAGACGATAATGTTTTTACCTGTGCATTTGTCTGTTGCAATGGCAAAATATTTCATGAATCGGGACATTTTTTTATGAATTTCTCCCCAAAAAAATAAATTGGATGTACATCTACAGCTCATTAACATTTGGAGTCAGTTCAGAACAAAATAGATGCTGCAGCTAATCAACCATGGCCAACTGAGAACAGCTATAACTTAGTTGATTTAGCTGATTTCTAGATAAATTAAATGTATTAGTAGCTGAGAGTCGTCCAGAACACCTTCTCTGTGTTCTTGTGCGGTCTCACAATATCGCATGAGATTTCACATAATCTCATTTACAAGTTTTTGACCACAACTTTTATACCTCAGTTCCTTCTTTTTGCATGAGATGATTTTAATTTAAAACCCACGGACTGAAAGGCAGCGTGCGGCATGTAAATATAAACTTTATATATATATATATTCTCTGCTTTTAGACATCAGTACAGGTTCCCTCTCCTGCTGCTGGAGTCATTGAGGAACTTTTGGTTCCAGATGGGGGGAAGGTTGAAGGAGGGACACCACTTTTCAAGCTTAAAAAAGGAGGTTTGTTTTTGAGGCTTTTTAAAAAAATTTTTTTAACTAAAATCACAAAATTAAAGATAAAGTTTTAAACCCTTATTGTCTTAACTGTTCTTGTTTATATCTTTAGCCAGTGCTCCCAAAGCTGCAGAAGCTCCAAAAGCTGAGGCCCCAGCTGCTGCAGCCCCTCCACCACCTTCTGATGCTCCAACTCCTCCCCCCGCTTCAGCTGTAGGCCCCATTCCCACCACCATGCCCCCTGTGCCACCTGTGCCAGCACATGCTATGGACACCAAACCAGGTTAGTTGTGATCCGACAGACGGCCTGCGTCATGTGAGAACCGATTTGTTTCACATCTGTGTTTTTGACCCCTAACTTCTACAATTAATCATAGATTGGGATTCTGTACACGGTGCTTTTTAGCCGTCCCACTGAATGTCAATGGCTTGAGGTACTAAGTGTTTTTTTTTTTCCTCCATCCTTTTCAAAGTTTCTGCCATCAAGCCCACTGCTGCACCAACTATGCCAGCTGCCCACGCAGAAGGAGGTGTTAAAACTGCGAGGACGGAGAGCAGGGTAAACTGTAAAACTTCTCCCATAGTGTTTAGTATTATGGGATGATTTAATTATGCTGTTTTAAGGAAGAATTATGCATTTAGATAAATATTTACTGACGCTAACATGTTTTTTTTTTAGGTTAAGATGAACCGCATGAGACTAAGAATTGCCCAGAGACTGAAAGAAGCCCAAAACACCTGCGCTATGCTCACTACGTTTAATGAGGTCGATATGAGGTAGGAAATTTCCAATAAGTTGACCTATATTAATAAACCCTCAGTTTTATTTTAGATTGTAGGTCTGTGTGTTCGTCTATATTACAGCATAATTAGAGCATATTAAAGAGAAAAGTCACAATTTCCCATTTATTTTTTCTGTGTATACAGGCTTTCAGTGTAAGTATACATAGACTTCCCACCGATAAAAGGCAAAGCAACACTTCCACAAATGGTTATAGATTGGAATCTGCCCAATAGGAAAAGCTTTTTGAAACTTGATATCCTCTTAAACACTGGAATGTAAATATTTGGTCATAATTTCATCATAAACGAAGATAAAAATTGTTAAAACAGGTTTTTATTAATTTACAAGGAAATGTTATTGTCTGCACTTGCCCCCTGTGCTGAAGAGGACACTTTGAGGATTTATTTTCCCCGCAAATGTGTGGTGTCAGCTTTCGGCCGTTCAGGGTTTTCTGTGCATCCTAATTGGATTGACATTGATGGTCTGGAGGAAGACTTCCCAGTCTAGGGCTCATCTGGAGCCGAAGGAACTCGTCAGAACAGGAGGCTGGAGCATCTGCAGAGGCCCACAGAGACCTGCGCTCTGAGTGGAAGAGCTGCCTCAACCGATATGGGCTTTTATGACAGCCCAATAAGATTTACAGGCCCTAGAAAGTGAAGATTTTTATCGCTTCTTCTCTCCTTTCTCGGAGAGTCTGTGTCTTGGGAGGGGCTAATTACGTTAGCGGCGAAACCCTAGAGCTTCAACAGGGTTAGAGACAGGAAAACAAACAATTAAAACAAGAGATACAAGTGAAAAATGAGCAATACTGAAACAATTAGCAGCCCAATTTTAATAGCTTTACTATTAGATATATTGTAACTTCCAGTATTTTTGCTGCTTTTTATAACATTTCTGTACATTTTAGCTTCATTGCCTGGATTCATTGCTAATTTGTTTTCTAAGAAACATTAATTAACACAACTATTAAACTTTCAAATTCCCAAACCTCATAGGCTTTTAAGTAAAATATATATTCACTTGTGTTAATCTCACCCTGCTTGATGATCTAAACATTTTATTTTCGTCATGCAGCAACATCTCAGAGATGAGGAAGGCTTACAAAGATGACTTTCTGAAAAGGCACAACACCAAGCTGGGCTTCATGTCTGCATTTGTCAAGGCTGCTGCTCATGCACTCACCGACCAACCTGCTGTCAATGCCGGTAAAAAAAACAGCTTTACCTTTAAAGGCTGGATGTGGTTTGTGTTTTACTGTCTTTGCACGATGGCTGTCGAGCCATCCCGTGTGTGTGGTGAAGAACAAGTTTAAGCTTCAGAATTTTTTTGTGCCCATCCTCAAAACCATCTCTGACTTATTTACTTCCTTTAGAATACTTTGACCTATTTAGGTAGACCACAGTGGAGCAGTGGTGGTCCGTGTTGACGACTTTTAAAAATCTATAATAGTCTGTGGGTTTACTTACCACCACTTTACCTGCATGAGTGGTTCACAAGACAAGAACTTGATCTTGATATAATATTCTGATGGTTAAAAATTAATAATTTCCACAATATAATCACCTTCTCTGTGCTTCCAGTGATTGACGACACAACCAAAGAAATAGTGTACAGGGACTATGTTGACATCAGTGTGGCTGTAGCTACACCGAAGGTAAAACAAGTGGATTTTATTGTACAGTAATCTTTTTTTTTTTTTAAATGTAAGCTAAGAAATTGTCGTGTTATTTGCTTTTCTCAGGGTTTGGTGGTTCCTGTAATCCGAAATGTAGAGGGAATGAACTTTGCTGACATTGAGAAGGCCATCAATTTGTTGGGAGAAAAGGTGACTTTTCATTGCACACGTTTCAATGTAGACCTTTCAGATTTATTGTTTTTTGATAGTTTTTTTTTCAATATTTGGTGTTATATGTCTTCACTGTAGGCCCGTAAGAATGAGCTGGCTGTTGAAGACATGGATGGAGGCACCTTCACCATCAGTAATGGTGGTGTGTTCGGGTCCTTGTTTGGCACACCTATAATTAACCCACCACAGTCCGCTATTTTAGGCATGCATGGCATCTTTGACCGACCTGTTGCTGTCGGTGGCAAGGTTTGTATCTTCTTACAATTAGTGAAGTGTACTTGGTTTGATTTCTATTTTACCTAATACAGCGAACAGTGGTAATATTAACAGCTATGGGTGTTTTCATTTTTTATTCACCCGTATTTTCCGCCGTGCACGTCGCACCGCCCTAAAATGCGCATCAGTCCAAATATGTCTAATAAAGTGGAAAGATCCATAAATATGTCGCTTCGCCGTATACGTCGCATCTATTATGCGTCACTGCTGATGCGTCGCGTTTGCTACACATCACCGCTGACAACTCGGAAATGTGGGCCGGTGTTGTGCCAAAAATCTGCGAAATGGCTGCCGCGGGAGCGTGCACAGGAGTACTTTAATGAGAATTTAACAAGATAAACACCTAAACAATTATTTTTTTGCTCGAAATTCTAGCAGAGGTGTGTCTCAGTCTAATGTTTGCTTAATAAATGCACTTTAATGGTCAAATTAGCCGCTTTTCGCCAGGGTGGTGCAGCTGGTTTGCGAGCAGAACAAAGGTGGGGCCGATTGAGTCATTAATAGCTGGTGAAGATTCTCAGTCATCCAAGACATGGTAAATTCAAAAAAGTTCAAGAAAAGTACAATAAAGTATAATAAAGTCCAGTTGTTTTGTCTTGGATATTTTTGAATTTGTCATTTTAGCCACGTTTACCTATTACATGATACGACATGCCTTGCTGCTACTCTGCTGCCATCTAGTGGCTGAAAGTGGTACTGCTAGATTATTATTATTTTATTCGGTCAGAATGAATGAAAACGGTCATATCTTAGCCAAAAATTTGTTTATAAATATGCGAAAAAAATCCTTAAATGCGTCACTTCAGCCTATAAGTCCCAGGGCATGTAAATTATGTAAAAAAGTTTGACTTATAAGCTGAAAAATATGGTATTAGTAATCCATCTCAAGTGATGTAAAACGAAGTTAAATGATAAAACTTTTATCAGCTTTGTTTTATCTACCGTATTTTTTGGATTATAAGACACAATAAGCTAAACAAAAACATTTCGACAGATTTTTTAGCAGCGTGTACCATATAAAATTGGTCTGAGGTCAGTAAGCACAACCAGAACTAATACATAAGGCGCACTGGATTATAAGGCTCACTGTTGATTTTTGAGGAAATTATGTCTTATAGTCCAAAAAATACAGTAACCAACAGTCCAAAACTCTTTTTCTCAATACAGTTGTTTAAATGTGTAATGTTGGAAATGGCTGAACATTTAAATGAAACAATATTATTTAATCAAAATGGTGGCAATATTACGTTTTAATTAATACATTTTTGTATTCCAGTTCTGTTTATGTTGGATTAGCTCTTGATGATTTCTTCTTTTGTCCAGGTGGAGATCCGTCCCATGATGTATGTTGCTCTGACATATGATCATCGTCTGATCGATGGAAGAGAGGCCGTCACTTTCCTGCGCAAGATCAAGTCAGTGGTGGAGGACCCCAGGGTGCTGCTCCTTGACATGTGAACCATTCATCATCAACTCCCGAGCCCAACCAAACCACTTCCCACACCAAAAGAGGCTGTACACACTTGATGAACATTACTATACCTACAGTTAATGTATTCTTGTATTGGTTAAGTAGGAAAAAAGCGATTTTGTGGTTAAAAGTTGGGTTGTGCAATGGACATTTGTCAGACTGGCAGGGATAAAAGGTTTGGTGCTGTTCTGGAGGAAAATTAGGCTCTGGGGTTCCTGGTGCTGGTCTCTAGATCAAAAAAAGAAATCTTAACTTCTTTGCCATATGTCATTTTCTACATAATATATGAAAAAAAATCACTTCTTGTGAGATGACAGGCAAGTACAGTTTAAACTTCACAGTTTTATTATTTTGGTTGAGAGAAGAACAACGCAAACACGTCTGGCTAAACAAACAAACACTATGTTTTAACGTTTCCAAAATGAAGTTCTCAGAGATTTTACGCCATCTAGTCCATGGAATTTGAGGAAAAACTTACTTTTTGCTGTGCGAGATCGAATATTTAAGGGAAAAAAGGCAAGTTTTAAACAATAAAATCTTCATTACCCACACTTATTATTTGTTCGGATGTTTTTAAAGCTCTTATTAGTTTGTGTATGTAGAAAAAAAAAAGTGTTAAGTTTAAAAGATGGCTGAAATGAATTCACAAGTAATGCTTTATCATTATAAAACCAATGCAAACTTAAGGCGGCCTAGAGGTTTTCTTTTATTTTGATTTGTATCTATGACGATGACGCAAAGGTTTAGCCAATATTTACCATGACACTTGTTCATCAGTAAAGCCAAAGTTAAATAAAATGATTTTGGTGGTCCTTTAAACTGCATCAATTTCTTTAATTTTGCTTCAGTTTTTTTGCGTGGAGTTTTGTACAGAATCTTCAGAGAAATGAAAAGTTGTCTTCCGTCTCTTCATCTAGTTGACTCCATAATGCAACTTGACAGTTATATTTTTAGAATCGAGCTCAATCATGGATCAGACACTTAATGGTGATGAATAATGATTTCAACTTTGAAAAAATGTCATTGATATAGGTCGAGGACTGTTAAACACCAAACAATAGTGTTTGGATTAAACTGCTTTTTGGTTAAAACTGGAAATATGTTGCCAACTTCACAAATTATTATTATTATTTAACTCATCTGAAATGTTCTTGTAGTAAAACTGGAAATAACCCAAAATGGTTGGGGAAAAAAAAGTTTTTTTTAATTTCAGGATGTTCTCGTTCATGAAAACAATAGTTTACTACCCATCATTTTCTGTACAGAATGTTTAAAAGTTTTGCTTTCAGTGGGATTTCTAGACATGCGTGTTGATACAAATGTAAAACCTAACTATCAAAATTGCATTAAAGAAACCAGTTCCTAAGTAAATTTTACAAGTTTAAAATAATCTGGTGTTCTGGGTGGGACATGCGTCACAACTTTATTCAGGTGGTGTTGAAACCTTTTCTTTGGGAAGCACAAAAAGCAGCTGGAATCAGTGCTGCGTCTAGATTTATCATGTGCTCCAACCACTCCTGCTAACAGGACAGAGCTTTCCAGGAGACGCTGCTGAAGAAGGGGTGACACTTGATGTCGCTCACTCCTCCACCTCCAGAACCCAATCGATACCCAGCATCGAACTGGAGCAGCTGTGGAGTAGATGGATTCAGAATTCAAGCATTATTATGTCTCTTTAACTGAGCGTGGTTTACTCGTCTGAAACGCTCCATCCTTTTCTGACCTCTGTGAGCAAAGAAGCAGCCGCAGCACTCAGGTGGTCCGGGATTATCAGCTGGGTGTGGGAGTGGATCCCTGCTGGATGGAGCTGCCACAGCGGCTTGAAGAACAAACAATTATATATTTTTTTTATTGATCATGGTTTGTGTTATTCATACTTATGAATATTGTCCATATTTCATCCTACCATTCCTGTTAAAAGTTCAAAGAGCAAAGCTCCAAGACTCCACCAATCACAAGCTTCTGTGATCCTGGAAACTCCTCCAATTTCTGTCAACACACAATGAGCTGAGTTTAGCTCTGTTTATGTTCAATTTATCTCAATAAGTTGTCCTTAATATTAAAACCTCTATACTGTATGTAATCTCACTACTGTTGTACAGTAGTGAGATGTACTTGCAGTGACTAAGTGTCGCCACTAGGTGGCAGATGATGCTCAAGCGTGCAGTTCACCTGGAGCACAGTACATCTGTTCCATGGCTTTGGAGCTGATCTCTGACTGAACCTCACTCCACTGGCTGAAAAATGTCAAACACACCTTTCCTGTGAAAACACATTTTTTTTCCAAGTTAAACTTTCTGATATTTTAAGGTTTTTTGTATTTTTTTTTTTTTTTTTTTTAATAAATTGCTATTCTGACCATTGCTGGTGAGCAGAATGTTTCTGGGGTTGAGATCCCGACACAGAACGCCCTGTTGATGCAGACTCTCCAGGGCCAGCAGAATCTGTGCCCCCCATATACGCACCTCTGCTTCTGCAAGTCCCCACCAGGTCTGCACAGCCTTATTTGCAGGCTTTGAGGTCTGGGCAGGGAACCGAGGCAGATGACACCAGCCATCGACCTCAATGATCTGGTCTTCCTCCTGCCTCTCTGGTCCATGTAGTAAACTATCTTTATCCTTTTTACTCATTTGAGTTGGGACTTCAGACGATCCAGAGGAAAACCAACCCACATATGATTCTGCTTTTAGAGGTGGCTTCTTTTCTTCAGAACTTGTGACCTCACAGGCTATTTCTACCCCTTCGTTTCCACCACTGAAGCCTGTTACAGGTAAAAATGTCTCCTTTCTTGCGGCGCTGTTTGGATAAACAGATCTTTCTGAAATATTTGTATCCATGGGACCAGAAAACACTGCTCTGTCTGTGCTCCGTATAACTATCATTCCATTTCTTTCTTCAGCAGTTGGACTGCTGCTGCCGAGCTTTGAGTCTGTATTTACTTCTGCAGAGTTACCATTCAGAAAAGATCCCTGGAGAGAGCCGTTCACATCCCACGAAGCCCTGCCGTGGATTTGGGTTTGGCAATGGAGAGGAAGATGCAAAATGGCAGGAGAGGAACTTAAAACCTGACTATGACTTTTAGGTGACCCTGAATTATTTAACGAGGTCTGATTTGTCCGAGGTGCAGTCTCTGCAGTTGTTCTTGGTGAATTATTGTCAGTCACTGCATAGGGGTTTATTCTCTCACAGTCTGGGGATGGATCTGAGGCTTTCCAAGCTGCTTCGAAGTCTGAACTGCACTCTATCAGCCCCATTCCTGCCTTCTTTTTATGGAGTTCTGACATGACATCAAGAGTCTGACTGACACGAGTGCAAGGGAGAGGAAGAGCAGGCCTTTCCTGAGTATCGCTGGAGTGCAAACACAAACTGGGAGCTGGTGGATGGATGTGGGTGGTAACTTGTGTCCTAGTAAGGCCAGAGAGCAGCGTTAACTGATCAAGCTTGGTATAAAATGATGCCGCGGAGCGCGTATTCTGCAAGCAGCCCGTCTCCTCGATGTAGGAGTGAGTCCCGCAGCTTTCCAGGCGCTGCTGAGTCTCATCCCATGAGGCTGGGAAGTCTGTATCTGGGCTCTCGTCAGTCAGTGTGTCTGGGATCACCGCTGTGCTCCGGCCGCCGTGCTGGTAGTCCACGCTGATCGTTGGTGAGGTGTGGCTGGTCTTCATCTTGTGGCTATGTTGGCTAGAAGTGAAGCATTCTGGGTGTTCTTTGGCCTTCTCGCTTTTCAGTTTATGCAACTTGGAGAAGAGCCTCCCACCTGAGTAAATACAATGAATATAATAATAACAGCTTTTAAAAGAAAAATCACACAACACGGTGGGAACAGATGTAAACATTTTACCTTTCACATGCTCTAGATGCAGGTACACAGCATCCTCGCTGACATAATATCTCAGCAGCTTAACCATGTAGGGCACCCCTTGAGGAATAATAGTCGGCTGATCCCTGCTCTCCCAGCTTGATTTGACCAGGCTCTGCAAAATAATAATAAAAAGTAACGGATTTAGAAAGAATTTCATGGATATTCTTTTTAAAATAGGAAACATATTTGCATTAATAATATAAAAAGCAATAACAGCACATATTTATGTCAAATACTGTGTGAATCATCCCTTTAGAAATGTCTGTCTATATATATATATATTATTATTATTATAGCTTCAGTTGAAATTTGAGGTGCACGGGCACAGTCTAAAAGGGTGCACACTCTCAGGCAGATCGATGATGTCTGATACTGAAAGAAAGGATGAAGGGTGTTTGGCTCACCACAGAGAACAGGACCTGGTGTTGCCACAAGTTCACAAACTATCTTCATCTTCAGTCGTCTCAGGCTGACTGATGTATATCATGATTTTATACAATATGATTATAAAAGTCTACTTTTTAATTTGTCTTGAGTTCTTACCTTTACAACAAACATCTCTTTGTTGACCATACTTTGGACAATCAGGACCTTTGGAGTAAAAAACAGTCATGCTTCCACAGTAAAGCAGGTAAATTATTACAGGATATTTCACAGTGAAGAAGTTTCATGGTTAGAGCGCAGTGGATCATTGACCGAATGTTTTTTATGAACTACAACAAAGATGCACTGGGCTGCAACATATGAAAAAAAAAAACACCTACCTTATCACTGACTCCCACCACTTTGCACATCTCCAGATCCTCTACAGGTGAACTCAGGTGTCTGATTGGACGGAATCTCAGACTACTGTAGCCCTAAGAGTGAAACACACACAGAGCACTACCAGTCACAAACTTTAGTTAAAAAAAAACAATAATGCCAACGATAAAACCCTGCATTAAATTGGTTTTACCGTATTTTTCGGACTTAAAATCCTTTAACTTTCTCAAAAATCAACAATGAGTTTTATAATCTGGTGCACCTTACGTATGAATTCTGGTTGTGCTTACTGACCTCGAACCGATTTTATGTGGTTCTTGTGAATGAGTTGAATAAAGTTAGATTTATCTGATTCTGTTTCACTTACTGCACCTTATAATCCGGTGTGCCTTATAGTCCGAAAAATATGGTATATTTGAAAACTGATTTAAGTACTAAACAATCCTATCAAATGTATTATTTTTTGGATGTGAACTACTGTACATTATAAACAACATTTTGTTGTGATTAAATAATTGCTACGTTACAACAGAAAAATATTCACGAAATTTAAATATGGGCTTTTACCAACCAATGGATTAAACTGCAAAGGTTGTTTTTTTAATTCTATTTAGTCTTTGACAAATTCTTGTGCAAAACAACATGAGCTCTTTGTGTTCAACGCTGTGTCTAAAGTAACAAGGCTGTCAATTTAATGCATTGGATTCTGATAAAGTTGTAAGTGTTAACTGGATAAAAAGTGTCCATTTGTATCGTATATTTTGGACTATAAGACACTTAAAATCCTTTAATTTTCTCAAAAATCAACAGTGAACCTTATGTATTAATTCTGGTTGTGCTTACTGACAATGAACCGATTTTATGTGGTTATTGTGAATGAGTTGAATAAAGTTTGACTTATTTGACTGTTTTGTTTCGCTTAATGCGCCTTATAATCCAGCGCCTTATGTATGAAAAACACGGTACCTAATGCTGAGAAACACAAGGTCTTACCCCTAAATGAGAGCCTCCCTTTCCAAAGTTATCCTGTAAATGTGTGATGAAGATTTCCTCAGCTCTTTTTAAATACTGGGTTGTCTTCCTCTTCACAGCCTCTCGTCGATCTTTGTTTGGATCCACTGTAAAGCAACCAAACTCATTAGGACACCAGTAAAAGACAAATTTACTATAACTACATGCACCACATGAACCTGCGCTGTCTTACACAGCGGATAGTGAATGAATGTGAAAAATGTCTTGCCAGCAAACAATCTGTGCTCGACTTCCTGTTTCTATTCATGTTCCCATCACGTGTCTGTCTTGTGTAAACTTTGGTATTTGTAACACTCATTCCATGAATCACATTCCCTAAATATCCCATTTTTTTCACTCACACTGGACTCCATTCAGCAGCAAGTCCACGCCGTTCTTATAATAGCTGAAAGCAGCCTCGTAGTCTTCATTGACCTCACTGTCCAGTGCCATGCGGATCTGCTTGGCCGCCTCCACCAGGTAATCTCTCTTTGCCATTTCTGTCTTTTTTAGTCCAACAAGGTCCAGGTGAGCCTATTCACAACACAGAAACGTACAGATACCGTTCATAAACAAGAAACGAAACAGCAGAACAGTTAAGCGTTGGTCTCACCTTTGCTCCTGTGCCTGATCAGCAGCAGGGCACATCTCTGTCAGCTGATACTGAGCGCTGTAGGTGTCTGAGCGCAGCCACTCCAAGACCTTTGCAGCAGAGCATGATGGTCCGAGCCAAAGGAAACAAAGAGTTAACCTTGAGAGCAGAACAGGAAGTGAGTACAGGCTTGCCTACTATTTCTGATGAATGGAAAGAAACAAAGCTGCAAACGTCCAAGATGACAGAGGATTGATTCAGAGAGCGATGCTTATTAGTCTCAAGGTAATTACCTTGTTTATCCTTTCATTCTGATGACCACTCTTCAAATGCCTCTCTGTGTTAAGCTATAGCCACACAGATTCCTACACACACACACAAATCAGGAGAAAATGATTATTTCCAAGAAGAACAAAACATTCTTCACTGGCATGGATTATAATTGTAAAAAAATCACATTAGGCTGTAAATCTTTTTCCTTTTTTATATTATTCCAACATAAAACATTACCTGCTTAGCGTTGAAGGCCATAACTGACTGAAATATCAAAAATCTCTGGTTTCTCTCCCACCAATCAGAGCCATCTTAAGTGTCCTCCATCATTATCCATCCTCTTCACAACATGGGCTTCCAGAGCAAGTGAGCTAATTCAGCATTAAAAATAAAAGTACTAAAATCACAAGAAAAGGAGTAAAATCTGGGATAAAACACTGTGTGTAGAGTGGGTACAGTGTGTCTCTCCATCCAGACAGCAGCATCAGCATCGGCTCAGAACATACTCATCCCACAAGCAGGAGAGGAAGAGGAGAGAGCTCAGCCGAGGCTGCTGATTGGCTGAGCGTGATGTCACGTAAGGGTACCATTTCACACAAGGCACTCACTCCCCCCCACCCCCCTCTTATTTTGGCAGATGCTGGATGATTTAAAGAGACAGTGCTGCTTTAAATGTGCAAAGTGAAGGACACTCTAGCTCTGCTTTTGTTTTGAAAAATGCATTTTCATGTTTACTACTGACTAATGTGATTAAGGATTGCTCACTGTTACACAGTAGTTGCAGAACGGTGTGCATGAAAGGATCAGCTGGCCACTCGGTGCTCAGTACCAGATGGAGCCAAGCTCCAACTACAGCACAAAAGAGAGTCTCCCCCACCACCACCACTACGCTCACACCCAAGGGAGGGCAGGTTTACAGAAGGGGGGGTGTACACACTTTAGCAGGACGCTGAAATCTGATCTTGCATCCTTGTCCAAAAGCATACAAGGGAGAGTTCTTTATGATCACATTGGTTGTGTGCTTCTTCTCATGCGTTCCTTTAATATGTGTCATTTGCAAAGCAAAGCAAAACACACTGAATGTACGCTTTAGTTTAATTTTATTCAAGTATAAAACATATCTTTGTATAGTGTCATGCAGGTTGCAAATCTTGTAATATTATGAATATAATATTATAGTCTTTCCAATTTCCAATGACATTATCTATTAAGAAACATTTATCTGAAATTGTTTCACTCCAAGACGCAGTTTTCTTGCAAACTGGTGAACTCTACGTCCGAGAGATTCAGCCTCACTAAAAGGCTCTTTTTACACCCAGTCCTCAAACATGTAGCCAGTTAATCTAATTTACTGTAAAATGCTCTTCCAGATGTTTTTTTTTATTTTTTTATTTGCACCACTTTCTTTTACAACCGTTTGTTGCACCCGTCTCAATATTTCTTTTATATGTTGCCGCCATAAAATTTAAAATTAAATAAAAAGAACGTAATATTCCTTAGTTTAATCATTTGGTATGTTGAGATTTTAATTTTGTTTCTATTTACTTTTTAAAGTGTTCCAACTTTTTCAAGGAAGAAGCGAGTAAAAGAAAATTGATGGATGGATGGATGGAGTTTGCACAAGCTTTGTCATCTTTAGTCTCTCATTAGTTGCATGTAAAGGTTTATTTGCCCCTTTTGCCATAAATGTGTGCTATTTGCGTTAATTAAAAGCAAGAGGACACTGATTTGAATGCTCAATTTTGACTTTATTCCAGAAACAACTGCAAAGTGCATTTTAGATAATTTAGACATAGAAATGTAAAAAAAGTTAATTACAGTACAGCAGAAAAAGAGTAAGACGCATTACATATTTTAAAGCTCATGCGATAAGACATACTGTAGTAGCCATTGTTATACATGTAGAGCCTCTGATCAGTAGGACTGTAATGCAGGTTGACAAATCTCTCCTGAAATTTCTAGAGATGAACACTCATGTGTTTTTCATCTCCAGTCTCAGTGTCGTACGAGTGATAGATCTCTTCTGTTTTCAGGAGTCCAGGCATACATCACGACTCCACACACCATGAAAGCACTGAGGCTTGAACGCACGAGCTTTCCACTAAATTATTTCTCGTCTATTTTAGCAATCACTAGTTTACCTTTGGCTTCTTCTGTGGCATACATCACCCACAATCCTTTCTCATCTGCAGACCGTTTTGGTGAATACATTAATATAACGTTCACTTGCTTTTGTGATTTGTGACTAAAATGTAGTTTCCTGGTTTTATTCTGTAGCATCTACTTGTGTGCAGAAAGGTACTACCTTATTTTTGGATGGCATGATCAGATTCTGACACCATGTTCAGAAACACAAATGGCAAATATTTTTTTAGAACAAGTTACAATGTTTCCTTTTTTAAGTGAAATGAAGAATTTCCATGCCTCAAGCAGAAACCTCACATTTTCTTTTTTTATCAGAAAGTGTTTTGTTGGTCCAACAAAAGGAAAGAAGATGCACATTTTTCCCATTTTGTGTGTAATATTTCTAAGCCCATGTTTGCATGCTGATTGAACGATTTTGGATTTTTTTTTATTCTTATACAAACTTAAGCAAACAAAACATCAAGTTAGTGAGCCACTCTTCAAATCTATAAAAAGTATGTGTAAATAGTTTATATTAAGATAAATTATTAAAACATTTTCCATGATTGTTTTTGGAAAGTAGTTTCTTTTTTGTTTGCTCAAGTAAACATGGTTCTAAAAATTAGTATTTTACTAGAATGTAAATACAAGTCATATATTGTCTGTTATCTTGTTTTTTAAAATTGAAAATCATACGTAATATACATTACATGTTGAATCCGGATAAAATAAAACAGTTTTATGAGTTTTGATTATGGACAGGAACAAATCTTTTGGGATGCATAAAATCATTTATTGTGAAAAAATGAGTTAAAAGACATTTGTTGACTTCTTTGTGTTTTAAATGTCAGAAAAGGTTTTAAGTCACAAGGAACGTTGGTGGCTCCACAGTGGCTTTAGTTGTGTGACTAAACCAGAGGTGGTGCACCACAGCAGCCATCATTGTACATGTAAAGTTTCTGCTCAGTGGGATTGAAGTCCAGATTGGGATAATTTGCCAGAAACATCTCAAAGGGAACACTAATCTAGCTCTCTTGTTTGCTTTTGGTGTCAAATGTCTCTTCGGCCACTGTCCTGACTGCATAAAATGCACAACAAACCATGAAGGCTTTGCTGAGGCCCGGCTAATAAACACTAGTCTGCCACTCCTCCACCCCAAAGGAAGCCTCGTTTATTTTAATAATGACCATTCTACCGCTGGTCTCCTCTGTAGCGTAGCTCACCCACAGACCCACACCCTAAAAATAAGAATAGTTGAAACAAAGATAACCTTATGACTGATGTGAGATAAGCATTGAAGTATAAAGATGCAATTAAGTCATGCCATGCATATACCCCCACCTGCAGTCGAGATCATTTTGCTGCAGTCTGAGTCGCTACGATCAAGCTGGCTGGATCTTCACAACTTTTATAGCTACTGATGGATGCAGCACCTGCCCTTACTCCCCGTATTGTTTGACAAGGAACAAATCAAGATACGCAAAATTATCTCTAGCACTCAGAAATTAATTAAATGCAAGTAAAAAGTTGTTCCAAAAAGTTTCGTAAAGTTTGTGATCCCTGCAGCGGACCCATACCATATTGTTGTAAAGTACATGAAACACTGACTGACAACGAATCATCTTAACACCAAAGTTCATGCTCATTAATCCAGATAAAAATCCAACAATGTTCAGTCAAGTCATCTGGACGGTTTCTTTATTTTTGACGAGACATTTCCTCGTTCATCCAAAGGACTTCTTCAATCTGAGGAGCCACCAACAAACTGAGTCCCACAAGCAGCACACTCCCATAGTGGAAAAAAAAACAGAACAAGTCCTTTGGCTGAAGGATGAAGCGTCTCATTAAAATATAAATAAATAAATAAACTATAAAAAAAGAAACCATCCAGATGACCTGACTGAACATTGTTGGATTTTCTACCTGGATTACTGAGCATGAACTTTGGTGTTTTGAACCACTTTGGCATGACTGTCTCAGAGGAGTCGACGAGGGAGGTGGGGGGCCCTGGAGGTCATCTTATCACCAGCAAACTGGGTTTTTTTCCATTATGAGAGTATACTGTGCTTAGAAACCTAAGTACAATGTAACGGTCACATTTATTTTGATTTTTAAGCATACTGAGCATTTTGAAATTTCTCTGATGCTTATATTTTAATAAATGTACAACAAACTTTGTACAACAGTTGGTTTTTATATTAAAAATAGAATTTATAAAACAGTATCAAAGCAAAACATGTTCAAGTATTATTTATTATACAAAAAACAGGTTGAACCAACTCATTTTGTCTATAAAATGTTCTAAATGTGTTGACAATGACACATGCCCAATGATATCAGGTGCCATTGGGCACTTTTAAGTGGATATACTGAAATTCCCACGCTTTTCTAGTGGGTATCCTCCGTATACCCGCGTATCACATAGACTACACCACTGGCTCCTCAGATTGAAGAAGTCTTTTGGATAAAGGATGAAACGTCTCATCAAAAAAAAAAAAAAGAAAAGAAATCGTCCAGATGGCCTGACTGAACTTTGTTGAATCATCTTAACATTTTGTTAGAATAGAAACAAAATAAATGAGAAATTACATTTAACACTTTAGCAGAACAACAAACAGAAGCAATCAAACGTCCAGTAACTCACTTGAGAGAATGTCTAGGATATTTTGAAACTTTCTCTAAACGTTTCTTAGGTTTTCTTTTCTTTACTTTCTTGGTTTTAGCGTTGCTCTTTGGCTGTTCAGCGTGAAGAGCAGGCCTAGACCTGGTCAGGCTGTTAGCAGTAGGACTGAGTTCGCTGTGGTTCATGTCTGGATCAGAGAAAACACCCTGATCTGGTGCAGAGTGAAGGGAGTCAGCCAGCAGGTTGGGTTGGGAGTAGGACCGCATCGAGGAGCTAGTGGGGCGGTAAGGCGAGGTGCCCCCCGGCATGGGCAGATGGACGTGCTCGTTGCTCAGATTAGTAACAGAATAGCGACTGCGGTCTGACATAATGTGGTGCCAAGAGCTGAGAGGGGTGGCAGAAAATGGTTGAGGGCCACTTGACTCTTCTTTGGCCCCTCCAGGAGATATAATGATGGAGCTGCGAGGTGTGACTGCCTCCACAGCGCTCTGGAAGGTTTTGAGGATGCGATCACTTTTCTGCTTCTCTTTCCTCTGACGAGACTCTACTTTCTTGAGCTGCTGTCTGTGATCTCTCATCATTTGCTTCCTTGTATCTGCCAACCCCCTGATTTTTGAAAAGAAACATCGGACCACACTTTAGGTACTTTTGCAGAACCATAAGCACATGTCAGTGGATGAACGTCATTACTGAGGGCTGTACTAATTCTCAGTGGATGTGTAAAACACACATTGTCTTAAAACACTTGTAGAAATGTTATCTCCTTGTATGGACCAACAATAAACCTATTCAGAAGGTATGTGTGTATGATCATACGGAGAGGGAAATGTTCACCTGTAGTCCACTATTCCTGTCCCGTCATGATCAAGCCTCTGAATCAGCTCCTCAATCTGGTACCGACTCAAAGGAATGGTTGAGTGCTAAAAGTTTCATACACAAACACAACAGCAAAAAATATTTTTCAAAATGTCTTTTTTTACGTAGGAACTTAAAACAATTTTATCACAATCTGTCACAAAAAGTGATCCTTTCATATGAGTTTTCTGCGTTATCAGTTTGTTCAGATACCTGAACCGCCTTCCTGAAGTCGGTGACAGGAACTCGCATGGTGCCATCTTTGTCAATATTCCGAAAAAAATCCCACAGACGCAGTTTGCGGCTATCAAGATAATCCTTAAAAAAAAAACATTAGAAAGCATCATGGCAACACATTCATTAGATGGCAATTCATAGGAGAAATTACAAATCATTGCACTATACAAACCTGAATAACTTTCATTGGATCAACTCGTTTCGGTGGCTTCTTAGCCATGAAGCCCCCCACCCCTTCATACTGGACATCCAGACCAGGATGCTCCAGACATGCAATCTCCAAAAGATTCACAAAGTTCTCATTGACCAACACATTCTGTTCAAATAAAAACAACACTGAAATATTTAGCAAATACTACATTCTGTTACTGTGGTTGTGTTAACCAGGGCCGACTCAAGGCATAAGCAAACGAAGCGGCTGCTTAGGGCCCCGGGGCCACTAGGGGGCGCCATTAAGTGGAATCCTTTTTTTTTGTTGTAATAATTTCTATGATTCTATTACACTTAATGTCATTATAACGTTGTAATTTTGTTTCTTTACAATAATATTTTTTATTAACATTATTTTTTATAATATAGCACGTGTCAAACTCAAGGCCCGTGGGCCAAATCCGGCCCGTCATAACCATTTCTGTGGCTCTCTACATCCTAGGGCCATAGAAACATAACTTCAAGATAACGTGCATCAATATTACTTTATCGTTCATTCAAATCAGTTTTTATGTGTATAATGCCAAATGTCTCAAACATAAAAGATTTAATTTTTTGAAGTAGTCATCAAATGCAGAGAAAGTTATATTTTACTAGTTGTTTATAGGTAGTTTTATCAATAAATGCTGCCATGTCCTGCCTTTTGAGGACATTCATGAGCTTGATGTGGCCCAAAATGAAAATGAGTTTGACACCCCTTCATATACATATAGGTTCATGTGAACAGGGTTGTCAGAGTTGCAATGAGTTTTTGTTAGGGAAGTGAATGATCTGATCATCTGACTGTTGATCGCAGTAATCCACATTATTAGTAAAAATAGAGGCCCCCAAACCAAATTTCGCTTAGAGCCCCATGGAGGCTTGGGTGGGCACTGGTGTTAAGACTCACACATATGTTGATCTCCTCCAGGGCAGTTTTAGGCGTGTTCTTCAACATATTGACGAGGGCCAGCGCACCCTCTACTGTTAAAGAGTTATAAGCCAGCTAGAGGCACAGAGAAATAAAGTATTTTAATATATCTGCAACAGTTTTTATTGTTAGTCTCAATGTTTTTGTTTTCTACGCACCAGTAGGACTCGAAGCGTGTCATTATATTCGAGACCCCTGCACAGCATGCTGACACCCTCGTTGGTGATGCAGTTGTTGTTGAAGTTCAGATGCACCAGAGAGTTGTTGTATTTTAGGGCTTCACCCATGGCCAAGGCTCCTTCATTCCCAAAACCGTTCCACGATAAGTCCAGGTGTTTTACCATCGTGTTCACCTGAACACAGACAGCAGTGGGACGACTTGCTAAACCAGTAGACTGCTTTTGTTAGACCACCATACCTTCAGTCCAGCACTAAAAGCCACAGCACCTTTCATCCTTAGATGGTTCCAGCTGAGGTTGAGCACCTCTAGGCCTTCGTTGTTTGCTGTAGATTTAAAAAGGTTAAAAGAATAAATAATAGATACTAGAATATAATAAATGTAGAAACGACTGTAACAGCACTAATTATTGTATAGACCAAGGATTTTTAATGCATACCCATCAGCTGTCCCAAATACTCCCCTCCTTTTTCACAAAACTCATTATGGCTCAGGTCAAGTTCTTTGATCCTGGAATTGGCCTGAAGGCAAAATTTCAAAGAATGGGATGATCCATCGTCATCCACACTGACAGAACTCCGAAAATAAGAGCGCATGACATTTTACTATATGGACAACTTACTGACAATGAATCTGCAAAATGTTTTGCATCATCATCCGTGAATCCATTTCCTGTATGAATAAACAAACAGAAAAGCAAGATTTGTATAATTGTGTAAAACACTTCTCGTTCAACGCACATAAATACTAGTTATTTGGACATTACCGGAAAGTTTTATAGATTTTAGTGAAATGTTGTCAAGTAACATTTTAGCCACATGCTCAGCTCCTTCAGATTTTAAATGGTTGTTGGATAAATTCTGAAGAAGAAAAAAGGAATAAGTGAATGCGAACTCAAATATTAAGGGACTCTTGTGCTCTCTAGTGGTTAGACTGCAGCTCCTACATACCAGGTGCTGAATGGTAAAATTAGCCCTCAACAGCTCCAGCAGATATTTGACTCCTTCAGCTTGAATGTGATTATCTGCCAGTTCCAGAGTGTTGATGTGCATATCAGACTAACAACACAAATAAACAAACAATTATATTGTCAGACTATCTAATTCATCTATCAAGGGGACTTTATTGTCATTCACATCACATGTGGTACATGAGATGGAACAAAATTGTGTACTCAAGGCCCCAGTTACACCAAAAATAGCAAAAATATGAAGTATAAAAAAGAACAGTATGCAAGGATCTAATATATACACTCGACAATAATCATCTAATAAGGTATATTAAACAGCAGCCTGAGCATGAGTCTGTTGTGAGCAGATGGGTATGAATATAGCAGCTTATGGGTAAGCAACTTGAAACATGAACTTACCACTAAAGCTATTGCAAGTGCCTTGCAGCCTAAAGGTCCTAACCCGTGATGGGTGAGGACCATATTTGGAGAGCCGAGGTTTCGAATAAAGTAAGAGACTGGAACCACCCCCACCAGCTTGCAGGCCTGCGTGTACACCTCAGCTACAGTCATCTCCTTGTTGACCTTCATGTTGTCTGTGTAAAATGAGAAAACCTAAGCATACAACTCAATTTTGGAGCAAAGAAAACATTAAGTTACACTTGTTTTTTTTAAACATTTTAGCTGAGGATTAAATAATTTAGCTGTATATGCTGTAAATGTGTTACATCCTAACTGCAGGAGTGAAATGACTCGAGAATTCAATGGAGAATTGTTGACTTACCATCCGACTCCGAGTCTGTGTCTGAGTCTTGCGACTGAGTTGGTGACAGAGCGTAATCATCTTTCAAGCTAAGTTCCTCAAATGAGAGGATAGACATTTTAGCTTCCTGTAAAAAATTATACCCTCTTCATGGCATTAATTTACACCAAGTGAAAAAAAAATTGAAGATTTTGTTCTGCTATTCCATTCAACAAGGTATGTAAGACCTGGTACTGTGAAAAGGTGTAGGCTCGTGGTGTTCTGTAGGAAATTCTATCTCTCAGGTTATGCGTAATGAAGAGTGTTATTAAAAATGTATGCATCAGTGTGGTTACCATCCAAACAACTTGCTGTGTTTTCCACTGATTGCATTCTGTGGTTGTCAGTTTGTTCTGTGGCGTGTGCACCGAGTCTTTAGCAACTAAGAAAAATTCCTAGCATGTGCAAACGTGCCTGGAAATAAAAAGCTGATTCAAAAACTGTAAGGACAAAAAAAATGTGTAATAAATGAAACATCTGTTTAGCATTGTACTTTGCAAACTTCTGGAAACATCCCTCTTTTTTTGCATTTTATTTCCAATTAGCTGAAATTTCTTTGACTTTCAGAACTTGTCACACCTTTAGACTTTCTGAAAGTTTTTTTTTTTTTCCTTTATTTATTTATTTTTACTAAACTACTGAAGGATGTATATCTCGGGTGCTGTATTTGCTAGATTATTTTTTTTCTATTTCAAATACAACTTTCATCAACTGTTAATCTGCTGTACTTATATTTTATTGAAATTTTCTTAGAACAGTTACAGTGTAGAAGTACAATATACATATATTCTTAAACAATGGTTAATTTACTAGGGTTTTCATTATCCACTTGTGAAAGTGGTGAATTCCTTCTATAATAAGTCATTTGCTCCCATTTTACATTAAATTGCACCTCTTGCAGTCTTAAGAGTGAGTTTTTCCACACTTTTTAAAGGCTTTAGTTCTTAAGTTATTCCCCCAGACCCCTCACCACCACCCAAAATGTCCAAAAAATTGTTTAAAAAAGTAGCAGAAGTTCAAGTTCAAGTTATGTTTATGCAGGTTAACACAATGTTAATGAAAAGTTCAGGATGAGAAGAACCGATTTGACTCGCTGTAAACAACGAACAAACAAAGAAGATAAAATACTAAAGCATGCAATAAGGGTACAAAATAATGTACCAAAAAGTGAAAAAGTAAAAACAATACAGTATTTACAAGGTCCTAACGAGAAATTGTAAACAACAACATAGAATATAACGGTGCAAGTAGAATTAATTTGTATGAATAAGCATTTCAAGGTAGTAATATAAACTTATTAAACTAAAATGCACAGAAGCAAAACACGAAATGTTAAATGTCCTTGCAAGAAAGACTAGAGGGGCAGTGAAAAAGCTGTGACGTTTCACTTGGAGACGCCCAGCAGTGCGCATGCGCAGAGACTAGTAGCGAAGACATGATTGGCAGTTTGTTGTTGTTTAATGTGCTTTACCCATGCTTTACCCCCTGTCACATTACTTGTCCCGTCGACGCGCAGGTAAATGTAAGAACACATTTGCAGAGGTATCGGAGTATACTAGTAGCTGACAAACTTCAGTAACTCTCTGCTAGTTGCTACGAGCTAGTTAGTTTACTGCTGACGGAGCAACGAGTGACACGCTTTCGACTTTTGTTGGTAAATTTCAGGTTTTTGCGTTCAAAGCTCAGACCGACACGAGTCTTGGTTTAAAATGACGAGTTAAGGCTCGTGTTTTCGATTTTAACGAGCATAATAAATGTTTTGTTATTGCATTTTAGGGAAAAGCCGAAAGAAGAAGAAGATTGGTCTTCGTTAGCTTAGCTCGCTTTTGTTTTTACGTTTTTTACGTCCCCCGTGTGACGTCAAAACGCAACCACGTGCCCATGTTTTGCCATTTTTGTTTACATTTACTTTTATTTTTACTTTAAATTGCCAAATTTATCAAAATTTTATTTTTTTCTAACAAACTGAGTTAAGTAAGCATTAGCAAGGCGTGCATGCAGTATTGTTTTTGTTTTTTTTAACATTTATTTTGTGTTTTTGTTTTGTAGAAGAGTCAAAGACGAGTATTTCTCCTTTGGTTAATGGCAGGACTACGTGGGATTGTGGTGCTGTCACAAATACATACAATCAATCTGAAACAACCCTTCATGACCAGAGAGAGAAAACAATGGAGGATGCTAAAGAAAGTGTTGAAGAACTTGGCCTGAGGGACAACAACACAGATCTTGACATGGATAAGGAACCGTTAACAGCTGTCATACATCAGGACACAAAGATTGATACAGCTCCAAAGATGAATGAAATGCAATGTGCACTGAATGAAGAAGTAGAGACTCAGAAACAAGAAGATAAGGATATTGCTGTCTACTATAAAGACACAGAAGATGAAAGTGCTACTTCATCTGATGACGTTAGTCCACAGCAAGCACTTACTGCACAATTTATGCTCCTGCACACAGAGGACAGCATACAAGACGTTACCTGTCCTTTACAGAAACAGGTAAAAACTGAAACGTTGGAGGTGTCTGTACTTAAAGCTGAAGAGAACAAACATACTCACTTCCCAGTTGAACAACTCCAGTTGTCAAACTTAGACGAGTCGCAGTCTCCATTTAAAACTAGACATGAAGTAACTGAGTGCTGGCATGAGTATTTACTTCCCACTGGAGATTCGACCTCTGATGCTTCTTGTGAGCAACATGATGCACAAATTGGCTGGCATTTTCCTGCAGAGCCTGGTCTGACACAGGAAGTGCAGTGCCCTTTCTGGCAACTTCCTGCGGGAAGCTATTACCCACCATTGGGGCCGACAGTGCCTTTTGAAGGTAAATAAAATGAGCTTTTCCTGAACTAGAAGATGTATATAAAGTTTAATAGACAGTGCTATAATAATTTGTCTTTACTCATCCATACAGCATTTTAATAAGTACTCTCAGTACAAGTGTTTGTTGTTCTCCCAGTAGTGTGGAGAGTATGGGAGGAGTTGGATCAAAGAGCTGCTGCAGCTGAGTGTGCTCTGAGCCCCCTTCCATCCAAAAGTGCCTCAATGGACTTCACTGTTATGTCCTACAACATCCTTGCTCAAGACTTACTGGAGCTCAACGAGCATCTGTACATACACTGCCCCCCAGAGGTGCTGGACTGGAATTACCGCTGCAGCCTCCTTCTGAAGGAAATAGAAAATTGGACTCCAAATGTGAGTCAAATGCACTTTTTGTTTTATGTATGGAACTACATTATACTTATAATGTTACATTGTCAATAGTAATTTGTGTGTGTCCATGTGGATGTAGATATTGTGTCTTCAAGAGGTTCAGGAGAACCACTACTACGAACAACTGTATCCAGTTCTTTCTCAGTTGGGTAGGGCACCTGAGTCAAAAAATGAGAACCAGTAATTGTGGATGATGTTGTGACAAACACATCACAAAGTATCTGTTCATGTTGTTCAGGCTACACCTGCGTTTACAAGCGACGTACAGGAACCAAGACGGACGGCTGCGCTATTTGCTATCAAAGCTGCAGCTTTGCTGAAGTTGCAGTCTCAAAGCTGGAGTTCTTCAGGCCTGAGACGAAGCTGTTAGACCGGCACAATGTGGGCATTGTTTTGCTTCTTCAACCATTAGTCGTCCAAGGAGCAGAGGTTAAGAAGATGTGCCCACTGCTGTGTGTGGCCAACACACACCTGCTCTTCAACCCCAGAAGAGGGGACGTGAAGCTGGCACAGTTGGCAATCATGCTGGCAGAAATCGACTCCGTGATCAAGTCCTGTAGCGCTAAAGGTCAACACTGTAATGTTGTGTTTTGTGGAGACTTTAACTCTCGTCCACACATGCCTTTGTACCAGCTGATTACCACCGGTGAGGTGTACTACCAGGGTCTGCCGACGTGGATGGTAAGCAAACGAAAACTAGACGATCGCACTGTAATCTGTGCTTGGAAAAGTTGTTTCTTTCATTTAAATACACTGATGCCATTATTTCACCAGTGTTCATTTATTGTGTCCAACAGGTTTCAGGCCAAGAGGATTTGTCATACAAACCTAATTACCACAGACTGTATGCCCCCTTGTGGCCCAGCTCTCTAGGAATCACTGACAAATGCCATTATGTAACAAATGCTGAAAACGGCGTGTTTGAGAGCCAACCTCAAAAATCCGGTCAGTTACTGAAATTGTTGTAATATCCAAGTAGAGAATATGTATCTTTAATAGTCCTGTCGTTGTTCTTTGTATGTAGAACGTCAGTACAGCCACGAGTTCATGCTGCAGTTGCGCTTTTGTCCAGCTGCCTGCGTCCGTCCTAAAGACCTGATACTGATTCCAGGGGTGACTGATATCAAACCAGGTGGGACACGACTGAAAGCACAACGTTATCAAACCGTTTATTGCAATACAAACCCCTGCTCTTCTTGAATGTGACATATCTGGTTTTAACTCGCACTTGAAAACAGATGCTTCAAAGGATAACGAACAAGATGCTAAAAGGTTAGTTCACGTCGAAGTTCTTGTCTTTTACAATAGCACAATGAATATGAAAACTACTTAAATGAATTAGAATGATGGGCTTACTTGTTTATATGCTATCATTTGATGGTTTAAGATTAGACAGAATAAAATTCATGATGTTTATTTAAAAATGAACTCCATTGAGTGTAAATACAATTGTTATGCCTTTCCAGGTTCCGACGCGTGATCAGTCATCGGTTAAACTTGGAGTCAGTCTATAAACATGTATTTTCTGGCTCTGGCTGTCCAGAAGTCACAACCCTGCACGCTGAAGGAGGAGCTACCGTTGACTACATCTTCTACTCTCCAAAACACCTCTTTGACTCCGAGCACAAAGGTACAGGTGCAGAACCAGAAATAGCCGATTATTAGTTTTAAATCTCTAAAGGTCAGGAGAAACATTAATTAACATGATGTGTTTGTGTGCGCGTGCTTTTTAGCTTGTGGAAAGTTTGCAGGTGAAGGTCTGAAGCTTTCTGGTTTTCTCTCGCTCCTATCCGAGGATGCTTTGTGGTCCATGAACGGTCTTCCCAATCACATCTTCCCCTCAGACCATCTCGGCCTGCTCGCACAATTTCAGCTGGACCTGAACGCTGCCTGAAGCATTTTCCTGCTGGAAGTGTCCTAAACCTAATTTATGTTTGAGAACAATAATTTCACAGTGTGTTGAAAATTTTGAGACTTGTAGTTTTGCGGTGACAAAACGCCTCTTTTCTTTTTAATGTTAATTATTTTATTTTTTTTGTAAATGGCAAAAATTTCAACGGTTTGAAATAGTTTTGAATAATATATTACTTTTCTGCATCAGTTTATGCATTAGTTATCCAGTAATGCTAAATATTCCAGTTGGTGACCAGTCAAGCCTTGTCTGTCTGCTTGTGACTTAAATGTGCTCAACCCCCCCACCCCCACCCCCACCCCCACCCAACATTCAGTTTGACTGTGTTTAATGCATCAATAAATCATTTATTTAGTTGTGCTTTAATGCACAATGTTGCTCAGTAAATAGAGCCTTGAGTATTCTCTTGTAACTGTCTTTACTATTTTTCCCTATTCCTAAAACAAATTTTTACCAATATTTTGCAGTCATTGATGAGTTAAACTTCAAAAAGAAGATGATTTTAATTGCAGTACCTTCTCATTGCTCATGTTAAATTTACCATATTGTTTGGACTATAACGCGCACTTAAAATCCTTTTAACTTTCTCAAAAATCAACAGTGCGCCTTATAATCCGGTGCGCTTTATGTATTAATGCTGGTTGTGCTTACCGACCTCGAACTGATTATGTGGTACACGGTGCTCAAAAATCTGTCGATGTGTTAAGTTTTGCTTATTGCGCCTTACAATCCGGTGCACCTTAGTCCGAAAAATACGGTAAGAGTTTTTGGAATATGCATGTTATGACTACGATTTCATTAAAACTCTTTAAACACAAAAAAACATCTTTTTATTGTGATTCTGCAATTCAACTGCATTACAGCACGCTCAAATGAAAATTACATTGTGATTAGTTAAAAATGTTGACACATTCAGAACGGCATTAGGTGAGCTTTAAGTGTTACATGGTGATCACAAACACTAGGTAGTATAAAATGATGGAAATCGCAATTTAAAAAAAATACAAAATCCAGATAAAAGTGCAGTAAAACATTTTTTCAGTGGAAGTTAGGGACTTGGAAAAATCACTTAAGGCAAGTGAAATTTGCTACAAATCAAAGTTAGAGACTATAAAGCAAGTAAGCCACATAGATATGATAAATACTTATTTTACATTTATATTGAATGCAGGGATACTTGGTAGCTATGCCTTTTATAAATGGATATCTGCAAATTTTTACAAATTGATTGATAAATGCCTTAAATATAACTCATCTTCACATAGCATCCTTAACATGCTCATCTCTGGGGTTGGATCAATGTGTTAGAAATGAAACCTTAGAAAAAAAAAAAACATTGGGCTCAATAATAGTTTTTTTTTTCTTTTTTTTAAATATACAAGGCACAAGGGTTATAAACTAGTTTCTATACATGTAGCTGTTACCCAGTGGAGTCAAAGTGTATCAATAATAGACACTATATGTCTTTGCATACAAAGTATAATGATGGAGACTGCAGAAAAACCCCACAGCATCAAGATGTGATGTGTGTATTTGTATATTTACATTGATTTTTTCCCCAGCTTCAGAGAAAGGTCACATCATACAGGGTTAAAGTAGCAAAAATGCATTTTGTTTTAATCCTGCAAATGTACTCCTTTATAAACTGGGAGCAGTGCCAGCACCAATTACTGTATAGTCAGAAAAAAAGCCTTTAACAACATAGAAAATCTGAATAAAGTGTTTGTTTCAGGAAGAAAAGTAGCAAGTGACTCATCCAGTGAGCAAGTCAGTGTGTACACAATTTAATTTACACAGTGGTCCCATAAACAGGTGCGTGGTAAATCGCTCAAGCTGGACAAAACTTGCTTTCAGACACGGATCTGGTATCCATTAATATCTGCCGCCTTTTGTTCCAAAACCTTCTTCTCTCCAGAGGGGCTGCAACAAAATCACCAAAATAATAAAAAGACAGGTTTGTTCAGAACTGTAGTCCAAATAGATTTTAGCACTTAAAGAAGGTTCACATCATAGACGAGTGTTTTTCTCCCTATGAGAAATAAGCCAGTTTGTTATCAATCATACCGTCTCTCAACTCGGCTGATCCTCCGGATGGGGCTGTTTGGTCCTTTATGAGGAGAACCCACACTGTTTCTCCTATCCTTAGTGGGAGAAGGAGGTGCTGGTTTTCCTATCTGCAGAAACAATTTGAAAACAACAAGTTCATCAGAAATTCATCACTTTCAGTTCTTACCTGTGTGAATTAACCGTGCTTTTATCTGTCCTGTTCAGAGTGCCTGTGGCTTACCGTAATTTTCGCTGTACAAGTCACAGTTTTTTGTATAAATTAGCATGCCTGCGACTTGTACAGCGAAGCAACATATTTATGTTTTGTTCCCCATATTTATAACCCAATTTTTTGGCTAAGATCTGACAATTTCATTCATTCTGACATGGAAAATGTTAAACACTACCACTTTCAGCCACTAGAGGGCCCTCGACAGATATGGCAAGCCATCTGTCTCATTAATAAGTAAAAGTGGCTATTAATGAGACACTTGGCTTGCCATACATGGCCACCTTTGTCTCGCTACGGAACTCCTGGATCAAAACGTCAAATCAGCTGCATTTCGCCGCGCCGCCCAGGTGAAATGCAGCTGATTTGACCATCAAAGTGCATTTATTAAGAAAAAGTTAAACTGAGACACACCTTTGCTATTATTTTGAGCAAACAAATAATTGTTTTTAAAAGTTAATCTTTTTAAATTCTTGTTAAAGTCCTCCCTTGCACGCTCCCGCCAATTGATTTTTAGACACAGCACCCGCCCACATTTTCGGGTTGTCAGCGGTGACGCATAATAGATGCGACGTGTACGGCGGTGCGACGTGTACGGCGGCAAATACGGTAAATCTGTTCATGCCTGTGAAGTGATTGTGCAGAACATTCAGCGTAAAAGACCCATTATTGATGGATTGAGCCACCCGTGCACAATGCATTAATTTTTATTACACACAGTGCATTATCTTAGCATGAAGGGTGATGAGAGAGAAACACTTGAGAGAAACTGCCTCTCAGCCAGCAGATCAACTGAGAGTCACTGGACGAAGAAACATTAGGTCAAAGGAAATTTAATATGCAAAGGACAAATTACTTTTCCATCATTTCATTACAATATAAAAGGATCAACAGCTCAATTTAGTGGATGATGGAAAATAAGTAAAAAAAAAAAAAAAAAGCTTCAACCAAAAAGACTAGAGCATCTACAAGAGGAGCGATCATAAAGAAATATATTAATAAAAAGGCTGCAATAACATTAATGTACCTTCATGTCTCGGGTGTGTCTCTCCAGCTCTTTCCTGAGCTCCTCCTTGCTCAGCTTGTCCACATCCAGTATGGAGTGTTTCCACTCTATCTGCTCCACGCTGTGAGGATCGTGTGACACGTACTGGCCAATCTTGATCTTGCGCAGGGTGTGCCAGTAGCCCCTGTAGGCGCCTTCAAACTCCTGCACCAAGTCCAACAGTGTTCGAAACGCCAGTGGCTTGAACATGAGGTCTTCTCTTCGACTCATGCCCAGCGCACCAAAACGCCCCCCGCTGTGAACGCCAAGCACAATGTGGTAGAAGTGGTTCCCTGAGAAATGAGACTTAAAGCTGAGAGGGAAGCGCTCCACACCGGGCATGTTATTGGTGAGATAACTGGATCAAGAACGGTCAAGGAAATGAACATCTGCTCTTTAATTTCTACATGTGGAGTTTAGATGTTTCAGTCAAGTTTCCATTTAGCTCGATATCTGAGGTTTTCTATTTAGTCACCTTCAGAAATGACCTAGAGGTAACCAAGCACATGGTTCACACAGTCAGCAACTAAATCTAAATTTCAGTTGCCGTGCAACATGCTCTCTGTGGCTTTAAAGATACATTGCCAGGATCACCGCCTCCAAACATTTGATTGGCAGAGCCTCTCGTATCATCTCCTTAGCAATGTCCATTAACCTGGGAAGACAATGTGAACAAAAAATTATTTTTTCCCAACATAGTTCTGTATAAAACAAACACAGCAGGGAGCCAAACACACAAAACATCATTATCTATGAGCCAGTGAAATAGTATCTAAATCTAATAAAGTGAGGACAGACATCGGCTGACTGACATTAGCTTCCCCCAAAGCTCTGGTTAAAAAAAACAAAAAAAACAGAAACTGCTAATCCACACGCATCTGTCGACACTGGCTAAAACCTTAAGACATCAACAAACAGACGACGTGTGGCTGATGCCTTTAACCTCAGTGAGGTTTGAATTTAAAGTGAGATTTACTTACGCAGTAAGAGGACGGCTTTTCTTAATCTCAAAAAACTGGGTTCCCGTGTGATTGTACCTGTAAGATCCCGTTAAGATCAAACCAAAACATCCAATAAAAAATTAAAAATAATATAATGTGTTGGTGAATTATGAAATTCTTCTTGTAGAGAAAATCAAGATTGTACTCTTCACATTTCACCTATACTGGTTGATCCATATTATTTATAAGTGTTAGAAAACATTGGACTTATGTTAGTACATATATAACATTACATTTAATTGTAACAAAAATCAATGTGTATACGATCAATTGTCTATAAACCTGTCCCTTTAGGCAAACTTCCCTTATTTTACAGAAAAGTACTCAAACAAATACACTAAATATTCACAATCAAAAGGTATTAAAGGATACTGCAATTCCCAGATGAACTTTTGTATGGCTTCCAGGCGTTGGGGAATAGTAGTGGTAGGTTGGTATGTAGGCACACTTGGTACTGGAATCTGCTGGACAAACAACTTCATTACTAAGATACAATCACAGTATTCACGGCTCCACAATGTAGTCTCATTTAAACTCTGTTTTTTTCTCAGTTTCTTATAATAAACACTATCATGATTGCTCTTTTTGTAAGTAACATAAATCAAATGCACAATTCTGATGCATTATATGTTGTTGGACACCATGTTACTATTTAAAATGAATTCCCACAGCAATAACTATAACACATGTTCTGTTAGATTCACATCTGTACCTTGGGCAGGTCAGTGGCACCTCTTATCTCCTTGGCCAGTGCTTCACCATTCGGATGGATTCTAGCCACGTGTCGCCACATCCTCTCCCAAGTCTCCTCGTCTACTGGGAGGCCTCTTCTGTTCACATAGAAAGGCACCCCTCCATCCCTCAACTCTTCTTCACCTTCATCCTCCTGCTCCTCATCCTTCTCCTCCACTGAACCCACTGTGGCCTTCAGCATCCCTCCTTGAGCAACACAACACAGATCTAACACAGAAGTGCACTGAGTGATGCTGTGGATCCTTTAAATGGCTAATCAGCTTGCAGATAAAAAAACAGGTTCCAGCAGCAGATGGTCAAGGCATGACATCCAGGAGATTATGGCATCAGTGTCTCACAAAAGCAGCTCTTTGGTGAATGCAAATGAAGCAGTGATTTAAAGTAAAATAAGAAAAAAAATACTTGACTTTGCAGCAAGTGCTCCTCACTCAAGGCAGCTATTCATGCAAATAAGACATTAGATTGAGCTAAGCTATGACATGCCAAACCTAATTTATTGATGTGGTAAAGCGATAGGTTGACTCAGCTGTCAACAATTAGAACATCCAAACTCCCTGTACCATTAGAGGTCGTTCACGCCAAAAACATCCAATAAATCTGAGCTCCTTTGTGAGCCCATTTCCCTGACTCTCTCCTTCCGTCCAGTTCTGGCTCGTCTCACAAAATCCTTTCTTCCCGAGCCATCCGATTCATTGTTCCTGCAGATGCGCTTTTTGGCTTCTTCCGAGTCCAACGAGCCGCTAAGACACTCCCCGACCTCCAACTACTGCGCATGCGCAAGACTTTGAACGCGATATCAGCAGTAAGAAGTGTTGCATTCAGGTGCAGCTCGGAAGATCTTCGTCTGAGAGCCGCTACAAATTTTTATGTTAGGGGATTACATTTAAAAAAAGGTATATTGATTCTAGTAATGTTTAAATTTGTATTGTAAAAAAAATGAAATATGGTCATAAAAGGGAAAAAAAAAATCTGCAATTAAATCTTTTGTAATAAAAAAATGAAAACATTTCAGTTAATCCTTTTATTTATTCAGAGAAAATTGCAACAAAATATTTAATGAGAAAACAATGAGATTTGCAGAGCTGAAATATAATCAAATCCACCTGGATATCACACAAATTAAACTTATAAGCTCATGTTTTTATTTTTATTTGTCTTGTTTTTACTGTATACAGCAAAAAAAAAAAAAAAAAAGGAATCATAAAGTCTATTATTTACAGGGCCAGCAAAGGTGGACTAATATTAAAACCTTGGAGCACCATAATCGTCAGGCATCCGTTCAATGTTATACCTGTAATTAGAAATGGAGAACATTAGGTTAGAACATAACTTGTGTTTTTGACTTTTTTTTTAAGTGCACAAACAGAAACGAAGACATTTTTGAGACACTTTTCAGACCTGTGGTTTGAGATGTACATGATGGGCACTCCAGGTACCTTCCTGACCCTTCTCTTCAGATCTTTGTCCACAGTAGCCAGGATGTAACACTTGTGCTGCAGAAACAGTTCTTAAATAATTATTAGATCGTCATAAAAAAAACATTGGCTACATACAAATGAACAACAATCAGGACAATATTTATGTTAACTGATTCAAAATTTGTAGCATCTTTAGATGAGATTAACTGTAAGATGAACAAGCATGTTTTTTTAAAACTGCACAGCACTGTAACTTCAGCTTTAGTTGTTTGGATAAAATTTTTATTTTCCCAATATAAGATTTCCAATTACTGGACCAAACATTTATTCTGAGCTGCTCTTTGCTGGACAAACAATATATTTGCTTTTTAAAACACTGTTAAGAATTTCTGTTAAAATCAACAAAGTAATTTGAATCATTATTTTTGGAATATTTGTCCTGTGCCAAGCTCCTGTAAACTAAGGACGTCTTTCCAATATTTTACAATATTTAAGGGCATTTGAAGTTGCATGAACAATTATTCTGAGCAATTTTTGCACTAATCTTCTCCGTGTCATCACACTGTGGCCTTTGTATCGCAGTATTAGCACAAAACAGGATCAAACAAAGTAAATACCAACATTCATCAGGCACATTTGATGCTGTTCAGTAAAGATTAACAAAGTGTCATCTAAGGGGCAGGTGTGGCGCGGTGGTAGGGCAGCGACTTGGGGCTGGAAAATTGCAGGTTTGCTTCCCTGCCATGTCGATACATCGTGGTGTCCTTCAGCAAGACACCTAACTGCTCCCTCGGGCGCCTACAAAGTTGTCCGTGTGTGTATCTCACGTGTAATAGGTTAAATGTAGAGAGCAGAACACACAGTGATGACAATACACGTATCACATCAAACTTATAAAGGTTGATTTTATACAGCATCCTTCACACTGAGCGAGCTGCCAAAGCAACTCAGATTTCCAATTATAATCTTTGTGTTGAGCCCAGAGCACCCACTGGTCTGTTGCTGAGGGAAATGTGTAAGAGCATTCTATCAATTACATTATTTTAAAGCTTTTTTCAGACTCAGCCCTACTCAAGTCAACTCAGTGTGGCTCCAAAATATTCCCATTGGGTTGCTTTTGTTACGCCGGCCATTAAATGGTCAGAGAATATCAGAATCAAAACCAATCAATCATTAGAGCATCTCCTACACAAGAATCAAACCCACAATTTTTAAAAATGTGCAACTGCAGCATTTATTTTTATATATATATAAAAAAAAAACATTTATCTCTGTTAAAAATGGCGACACGTGAACCGACACAGAAGGCGCGAAGGAGCAGAGATCTCCATGCTTGTTGGCTGATGACAGAATTCAGATGGAGCTAGACCGAATGGACTTAATTTACAGGCTTTGACCGCTGGAGGGGATGTGGCCTTGACTCGGCCACAGCCGTTTCAGAAGCTGTAGCAGAGGATGGTAGGTGTTTTTTGACTTTACCTTACACTTATTTACCAGTTGGTGGCAAGTTTCAGGTGGCTGCATTATCATGACCCATCCACATTAAGGGTGTACTCAATTATATGGAAAACTACAGCAGCACCACAGCTATTTTTGTATATCCTGATTACTGCAGCCAATGATTTTAAATTGCTTATTAGCGTTACTGCGTCATTTTTTTTAAAACCTTTGTACTATAAATCACAGCTTTCACCATTAAATCGATAGGCTACTAACTGTATTCCAGTATAACAACTGTGTATTTTTGATATATTACCTGTGTTACTCTTTGGACTAAACAATCATCAGCATATGTTCCCTTGTGGGTGCATGGTAGGCGCTCAAACCGAGGATCTCTCGCAATCCTGGAAGAAAAGTAAAACAGAAAATAGGTGAATAAGAGGAAACGTGTTTTTGCTCTCAGACCTGATTTATGCCCAAAACTTGTACCTGAGTGCAACTCTATATTTTAATCCCAGCTTCTCAATCTCAGCCATCACACAATCTGTGATATAAGGGATACCTAGATCACATCACATGAGAAACTAGTTATTACACTTTTATTTTATTATTAACTAAGTGCAGCAAGTAACTAATGTGACATTTGAACTGTGGTAATACTTACATTTGGCATAGAGGCAGTCCATCATAGACTGAAAAATATCCAGTTTGGCCTTGATGGAAAAGTTGATGAAGTTGGTGTCAACAAGAACGTGGTATGGTGGGCCAAGCTGAGTGTTGTACTGGAAGAACATGCATGATGGGTACTTTGTGCTGCAATGAAAGTGGAAAATAGAAAAGTCATAAGATCACAACCATATTTTGAATACATTTTATTCTGCTGAAAGTCTAACTTACACTTCTCGTTCCTTAAGCTGAGAGGGGTCTTTCTTCTTCTTTTCTTTTGCTTTTGCACGATCTTTCTCTTTTCTTCAACCAGGCAGGAAGTTGTATTGGGAAAAGAATACAGTGTTTTTTTTACGCTAAGAGAATAAATAATCTAGTTTGGGCTTCTAAGAAAGAGAATTAAATCAATGACTGGCAAAAATAAACAAAATAAACAGCAATAATTAAAACTTACATTCTTTGATCTTTGAGACTAATCATTCTTTTCATTGCAGCAAACTGCTTGGTTTTATGCTTCCCCTGTTGAAAAAGGTTAAACCCCAATAAATCAACTGCAAGTTAAACACCACAATTAATAGCATGTTTATATATTTCTTCACGTATTTAAATATTTAATCTTCTTTTGAAAAAGCTGGTATACGTAACATGCTAAGCTAACTAACGTTAACTTAGTTTTATCTTCAAAACATACCAACTAACACAAAAAGGAGCTAACTTAAACTAATAAAAACTTTAAAAGGTAACGGTGATGCAGCTGTGATGCAGTTTATAGTTATTTACCATGCTAAGAATTTTACTCCTCAAATTTGATGTGTTCCTCGTGTCGACGTTATGACGTAATCAACAATCGACGCTTTTGCGCTCGTTTCCGGTGTTGTGCAGAAAAAAGTACATCGGTTGTGAGAAATATCCCCGTCGCAGCAAGTAAATTTTAAAGCGTTTCTTTTCATTAATAAATTGACAGTAAACGTCAAAATGGTAAGCTAAGTTCTGGGTTTTTGGACACAATTATTAAAAACGATTTTTTAATGATATATATACATGAGGGATTATTTTTTATCTGGCCACAGCAACGAATTTCACCTGACTATTACTATAAATAATATTGCTAGTAATTTTGTTCGTGGAAAATTTTAGTTAAAATGTGTTTTACGCGTAGTGGGTACGTTTGACGGAAGAGGAACGTTTTTCAGTACAACACCTATCCGGCTGCTATGCTGTAGCATGAGAGACGAAAGGTGTTGCGGCGTTCATTAGCACGGATTAGTGACTGTTTTACATTGGTACGATGAAGCTTTGTTTGTTTGATAGTTCAGATAATTCGTTTTGAACTTGGAGACATGTACGCCCTTAATACCATTATGAGCTGTTGTCGAGTTTTCAAAAAAGACTGGCATTTGCGGCTAAATTGACTAGCTGTGTTAGCATTTGTGTTGTCTAGTAGCAGTTGTGCAGATTCAAACATCTTGTGTGGCTAGTGAGAGGGATGCTGTTGCAATTAACTTGTTTATTTTTGGCTCTAGGGGGTCTTGTCATTTTTGTAAAGATCACCGAAGCAGTCATACGTTAGGGTATATTTCTATTTAGGACATTTGTTTGATTTTTTTTTTGGTTGTGGCAGCAGATAACATTTGTCAACGTTTTGAAACGTGAGCTAGCGAGTCCAGACAGCTCATCATTGCACTGTTGTCTGCTAGAATTACAGATTATTCCTTGGATTATTTTATCCATTTAATACTTGCTATTAAAAAAAGCATTTGAGACTTTTTTTGCTGTTTTTTTCTTAATGCAGCAGTATGATATAATCCTGTGTTTTCTTGTCATGTTAGATTTCATATTTCCCTTTTCTTGAGTTTCACTTTTGTCTTAGAGAAACAGGCAACAGATTAGCTGGTTGAATATTTCCAGTCTGACCAAGGGTAGTCAGTTGAAAACTTAAGCAGTCTGATGAGTACTTGACATAATTCAAACATGTTTTTCTTATATTGTAGGTTTTTTGACTACTCCAGTAGTGTGTGGCATTTCTCCTGAGAGCACGGAGGGACATGAGTGAAGGCTCAAAGATGGTCTGATGGACCGCCGCTTCTTCCTGACCCTCCTCTTCTGCTCAGTGTTGTGGATCTTCTTCTGGCAAATACGCTGGAAGAATAGAAAAGAAAGTGAGATTGAAGAATGGCTCCAAGGACAGAACCTCTCTCAGTACTGGCACTTATTTGAAGGTCAGTAAAAGTTGCTATATTATAGCAATTATATAATTATTCAGTGTTTGCAGCAATCCTAGTCGGTGTGTTTGAGTCATTGACTAGAAGGATGTCGGGTTTTCTTTAATGTGCTGTTCATGTGTCATCCAGATGTACAGACACTGGAAGAACTGAGTCTGAGCGTACTGAGTCGTCTGGAGGAGGTGGTGATTGAGCAGCAGCGCTGGAGGGAAATCGCAGAGGCCAATATCCAGCTTCTCCGAGACTTTGCCCTCCAGGAGTGGCTTTGTTCCCAGAAGTTGGAACACTATTACCAGACGTAAGCAAAGAAAGCTCTTTTGAGCATTACACCAATATGGCATGCATTTATAAACGTCCTGTTGTTTTGGGGATTAGCGCATCACTTTTTGTTTATGCATCTTCGCACAGAACGTGTTTATTTGTCCACTTGAGGGCAGTGTCTCTGAGTATGTGTGAGCTGCAGTGTTTCAAAGGGTCACTGCAGTAAAAAGTATTCTTTAGAGACTGAGTGAGTTGAAGACCATGTAGCAATGCAGCAGTTTGTGTGTTGGGTGCTTTCTACAGGCACCCAACACACAAACAAAACATACTTATATTTTAATGATTCATGAAAACAATGACCCCTGTTTGTCTTTTCTAAAGGTCAGTAATGTTTCAGAAACAATGTCAAGTTTTAATAAAATACTGTCTGACTTCTCTAAAGGCAAACAGTCACATTATATGACACCGCTGTCCTTTTACATCTTCACCGCTCACTTAATTTTAGTTTAGTTTTTGATATGGTGACAAACTGGTGGCAATTTTTTGACCCTTTTTTTTGTAATTATCTGTTGGCCAAAGGTTTCTGCTAAATAAGAAGTTAAAACTGAGAACTCGCATAAACCTTCCTTTGCTTTTCAGAGAAATGGGCTCATCGTGGGTGATTAGTTTTATGGTTACAACTTGCAACAAGAAAATAGTATATATATTTTTTTGAAGTTAATTTGTTTGCATAGCTCTAGTTCCAGTGCTGTTGTACCCTTGCTTGCAATCAGCCTAACATGCATGTTTTTGGTCTGTGGGAGGAAACCGGAGTACCCGGAGAAAACCCACGCATGCACGGAGAGAACATGCAAACTCCACCCAGAATTCCCCCACTCGGCTGGGATCCGATCTGGCGACCTTCTCGCTAAGAGGCGCCAGCTCTACCAACTGCGCCACCGTGCCACCCATATTGTGTGCATGACCTTAGTAAAAGTACACAGCATACTGCGTACATGTCCTTAGTAAAAGTACACGGGTACAGACCTGTTCTCTAACGAAGCGTTGAAGTTGTAAGAAGACTTTAACCTGCACCGTCAAGACCAACATCATTCTGAAGGAAGAGGGAGTTTAGAGACACTTTTCTGTAGTTTATGTTTTAGTTTACTTTTCCAGTTTTTTTCATTTGAGGCGTTGTCGGATATACTAAAAAAATTACAACACAGGAATTCCTTTTGCAGAGTACAAATTACCAGTAACTTACATTTATAATATTGTTTTAAATTTGGCAGACTGACAAACGACTAAAATGACTATTGTATTCAAAGGGATTATATTTACAGGATTTCAGCCCATGCAGTAATTTAATACTATTTATTTTTTTCATATTTGATCATTTATATAATTTAATCACAGTTTAAGTACCTCTCGGTATGATTCTAAATATATTAAAGTTTAGCTCATCTAAACATCCACAACACCTTGTTGTTAGTAAAACACCGTCTAGAATAGAATTTTTCAGATTTTTGTATCAGACAGCACCGCCCGCACTGCTCTGCTCTGATTGGGTCAAATTGTAGCTCTTGTTCTCTTTATTGGTTGCAAATAGCATCAGTTTACATTAATTCCTGCATCATCATTATATTGGAAGGCTTTAAAACACTTTTTTTTTTTCCCCCTTTCATTTTTACAGACATTTAAAATGATGGAAATCTGTCACGGCGACGGAGAACTTTAATCTGTGTCTATTTCATTTGGTTGTTCACCGGATAACCCCAAGGCAAGATCTGGTTATCCGAGATATGTCGTCTCGGATAAACGGAAACCGCTTATGTCGACCACTGCTTGTGCTGAAGTTCATATAAACTAGTATTCATGTGTGAAAGACGGCCTTCTGTTTGCAATTAGAGAAGTTGACTTGCTCAATAGATGAATCTGGCCATATCTGCAGTGGCAGTAGGGTTGTTCTGTAAAACCTAAAGAAGACAAGTATTTCAATTTTAATCTTCTCTACAGATTGAAGACCCTAGGTTGCATGAATCTGGATGATCTGTCTCAGTTCGACAGTCAGCTGCAGCTTTCCTTAGCTGCCTGGGGTTACTACTACGACGATTACATAAAGCTTTCGACTGGCATCAAGATCCTCCAGACTTCCAGGAGAAGTCGAGACCAGGACTACGAGATCCGGCTGGTACACAGCCTTGCAGAAAGGCGTCTGAATGAAAAGTGGTCACTTGGTGAGACTAACTATTGTCTGCAATTTAAAGCCTTCTAGTCTCTCCACAGCTGTGGATGAATAAGAGGCACTTAGCTTCAACCTGTAAACATGAAATGAAAGTGTTTTGCAAATGTTATCGCAAGAGTCACAGTTGAAGTGTTTTCATAGAGAAGTTTGTGTTGCTTCATCTGTATTCAGAACACAAACTTGGCTCTTTTTCATCCCCGTCCCTCAGCCTTCTCAATAACTTTGAGTAGGAGGCTAATGGCTCAGAGTCGGAGGCTGGAGTCATTTCCCGACATAAACGCATAGATGTTCTGTGCGGCGAAAATGCTGCTGAACGCAGCCTGTTTAAACCGATCACGGATGAAAATGCCTTACCAGCATCACAGGCATGAAAAGTGTTCTGAAATCATAATTAGTAGCAGCTGTCACTCAGTTTTGTAGAGGTGGGAGTACGAGACGCAGGTACAGTAAAACAAAAGTAACAATTCATTTGTTACAGAGCGACATGACTTTTAGATGAACGTTGTCTTCTCGTCAATAAATGGTGTGTGTACGTTTTAACACCAGCTGATGTTCTGCAGCAGCCTGAGCTGAGATGAAAACTAGTTCTGTAGGAAACTCCACCTTCCATTTCTCAGGGTAGTTTGTAAAGATGGCATTTTTTCAGCAGGCGTTTCACATTTGTCTACTTTTTTATTATTTTTGTTTTCTCTACTTAGCTCATGTTTATTTTGTTTATAATGTTCAATCTAAATATGTGTCCTCTTTCACCTACTTATAAATGATAAATGTAAGCCCAGTTGTTAGTTCTGTTACTTCATGCAGTCTAAAGCACATGTCAAACTCAAGGCCTGCAGACTAAATCTGCTCCTTGTAATCCCTACAAAAAATAATTAAATGTAGCTCAAATGAAATTAGAATAAAAATGAGATTATCAGTTAATAAAGTTATTAATCTAAGGAACCAGCAGATTTTCAATCAGAAAATCTGATAAATGCACGTCTATCTGTGGGTTGTGTTCTCGTGACTCAATAGTTATGTTTACATGGACCTAAGTACAGTAATTAGTAGGGGTGCCGGTTTCTTTAATTTTGGGAAATCGGCCGATACTTGCACGAGAAACCGATTTTACCAATTTTTGTTGTTGTTTTAACAACAGTTGTCTGAACTTAATTTATATTTCAGAGCACTAACTCATGGCCAGTTAAAACAAGTTTGTATTGTTCTAGGATGTTGTTCAAGGGTATGTTTTTCAATAAAATAAGATTAGAAAATTGAAGGTGCATTGTGATCTTATAATACCTGACAGTGTCGCTTATAAAACAAAATTGGTATTGGACAAAATCGAAATCGGCCGGTCAGACTTTTTAGAAATCGGTGATCAGCCAGAAAACTACAATCGGTGCACCCCTAATTAGATTAAATGGCCATTTGGAATAAAAATGTGTCATGTAAACGCCTAATTCGGATTATTCTGAGCTAATTCAGCGCGATCAGAATGAATTTGTAATCCAAATGAGAGGGGTGGTTTATGCCGATTCATAATCCAAACGGTGTGCATGTAAACACTTAATCTGATCATTTTATTCTGATTGTGGAAAACTGACCTGACTGCGCATGTGCGACCTATGTCAGCCTCACGTAATTCTGCCTGGCTAGATGCTAATATATGTGGGGGATCCCAAACTGGTCGGTGTGCGACACATTATTTCTACTAGAAACTTTAAAAGAGCTCAAAATGATCTGTATCTCCTGTAGCTCAGTCAGGGAGTGCAGTAACGTCTCCACCGTCATTAAAACCTGGCGCGGGTCCATTTTGGGTGCTCAGGTTTGTTTACATTCATCACGAAAGTAGAACTTCTGTTGTTTTTTTTAAGGAGAGTTTACCACTCTGCGCATGTCAATACTTCTATTCTGAATAAAAGCCCGCTGCAGGTAAATGATCAGATTGTGCCCATGTAAACGATACATTTGGATTATTTAATCGGAATACATTTCAATCCGATTAAATATTTTTTTGCATGTAAACATAGCTAGTGAGAGTATGGTAGGTACCTCATTGGTCAGTAGGGTGACTTCTGGTCACATGGCAACAGAGCGGGGATTATGGGTATTTAGTAACAAAATTGGAATCACGAGCGAGATGTATCTGTCATGAGTACCTCTCACAAAAGCCCACCTCCAAGAGAGTGTGTGTTGGTAATCTATAGGAGTTGCCAGGTCTGTCAAAGGAAAATGTTATTCAATGGCAGGAAGTTTGGCAGCCTGTCAAAATAAAAATATTAAAATAAAATGTAAGATAACTCTGTTCATTATACATTTCCTTCATATAATAAAATAAGAAGAAATGTGCTGGGTAAAATCACTATTCATATATATTCTACAAATGTCTTCAGTAAACTTGTTTAGTAAAAGTGGATCTATAGACGGAGTTGTTATTTCTGTGTGTGAAAAATATGACACGAGGAGTATTTTAATGTGTTGAGTATTTTAACATGTTGATATCAGCAGATGTCTCGTTATCAATTTTCTGGGTTTGGAGTTAATCTCATTAATCCCGTGTCTCTATGAATGAATCTGTCACACCACCCTGGCTACATGCAGAGGTATAGATGTTTGTGCTGTGGGTGTGTGCACGTGTACTCTGTGGGATGTAAGAGGACTTCACAACTCTGTTTTTATTAAGTAGTTGTAATTTATTTAATGATACAATTAGTTACATACATTTCTCAAGCATCTTTTGTTTTTTCTTGGTTAAGTCATTTACATTTGTGTTGTATTCAATAAGTAAATTGTCCTTTAAATATTTATAACATTTTATCTAGTATAGTTAATTAAGTTTATAGTTTATACTTGTTCTGTGGGTATCTCAGGGTAGTCCGTTTTGTTACTCCATGAGTTTATATGGAGCAGAGGACATTTTGTGATAAAAGTACTGTACGATGCAGTCGAAGTAAACTCGTGCTCGGTGTGTAAAGAAATCAGGGTAATCCTGATTTCAATTATAATCTCAGATAAAATTCATCTTAAAAGGCCAGCTGTCTCCCACCTTCATAATATACTGATTTTCTTGTTTTATTAATCTTAAGATTTTAGTAAATCGCCCTTCAAATGGTTGGAAAATACATAGTTTAAAGTAGATTTTAAAATAAAATCCCTACTTAAAACTTAAATGTTTCTAGTCATGAAAAATCCATATAATGTACAGTCGGTCTGTAAAACTTGTATGGCAATGAGATGAGGTATATACATTCAACGAAAGCGAAAACAGAAACATTTTTTAAATATTGTTTTCATCAGTCAGTGTAGCGGGACACTTGAGTAGGTGGTGAAATCCCCACCCTCCGCCTGTCATTGACAAGGCAGCTCCTTATAAAAACAAGAACTCCTCCAGAGAATGTGTGATGGCATACGAACAATCAAACGTTCTGCCTTCATATTAGCATTCCTAATGTTTATTTGCACCTCTGGTTGGTTAGCATTCCTGACTGAAGGAGTGGCGTTTAACGTGCAAGAGCACAAAGCTTGGCCATTCAACTCACAACTTTTCCAGTCGTGGACATTTCCAGTAAATCTGTTCTATAAATGCATCATATAATTGTATTTTTTACACATTTTTACAAAGGGAAAATGGTTAAATTTGATTTTTATTTCAGAGTAGACGGCATGCACTGTCTACATTTCACTTCTTTAATACATTTTTCTTATTTGTTTTAGCGGGAGCTCTGTTTTTTGGCTGTACTGTGGCGCTGTGCTTCTCGATAAGGGACCTCATGTTTTACGTGATTGGTGAGTCCAAGATCAACTGTTGGGTGGTTAATATTTTCTAGGGAGGAACTTATTCTCTTCTTTCTTATCGTCTAAATATTTACCACGAGGTGATTCAAATTAGGTTTGTGTAGCGTTAAGTTTTGGCAAAACATTTTTTTTTGCCCTAACATAGCAACATATTTCACAACCAAATTGACATATTTGTTAACGTTCTATATCTTTTTGCCCTCTCGTGTCAGGTGGAATTACTGTTTCCATCATAGCGTTTTTCTTCACCATCAAGTTCCTGTGTGAGCTTGCGGCAAGGATTGTTAGCTTCCTGCAGAATGAGGATCCAGGACGAAGAGGGGACCGCAGCATCTACGACTATGTCCGAGGCAACTACCTGGACCCACGTTCCTGCAAGGTGTCATGGGACTGGAAAGAACCGCAGGAAGTGGGGCAAACGATGACCTTTAGAGTTCAGGTGATGGTAGATTTCAAATGTGTTAAGTGTAAACTGTGGAGTTGACAAAAAACAGTGTTTTTGAGAATAATTGTTCAGGAAAAAATGTTTTCCAAAATTGCTGTGCGTATTCTCTAATTAAATATGCACGTTTTTACTTGTGTCTTAGCTTTTCTACAAGAATGGTCAACCTTTCCCAGCCCATCGGCCTGTGGGTTTGAGGGTCAACATCACCCACATTGAACTGGCCCTGGACATCCCTGTCACACAAGAGGTTCTGCAAGAACCGGAGTCCAACGTTGTCAAAGTTGCCTTTACAGTACGCAAAGCTGGACGCTATGAGGTTGCTGTCAAGCTGGGCGGCCTCAATGTGGCTTACAGTCCTTATTACAAGATATTTCAGCCAGGTGCAAGTGTGGCATATTTAAAAAAAAATAGATAATTCTTTTAAAATATTTAGTTTGAATAAAAATAATCTGCATTTCTTTTTCTCGTCAGGTACCGTTGTTCCATCCAAAACAAAGATAGCCTACCATTTTTCCACCCTGGTCCTAACAAATGGCCAGCAGCACACGCTGCAAATTGAACCCAGGGACGAGTACGGAAACCCCACCAGTAACTCCACTTCTCTCACAGATGAAGCCAACTACAGCGTGCATGTGCACTCTGTAAGCAGAACCAGCCATTTGTTTTTACTAACATCATTTAATGTTTTTCTTGGTTATGACTAAAAACAAACCCTCAGCATCTTTTTTTAAATTCCTTTGTTGATTCATTTGTGATTTTACAGTTGGTTGAAATTCATTTTTTTCTGATTTTCAGCTAGGCACTGTGGATGATGACAGTCTTGAGGGTTTCTACAGTAAGTCCGTTTCGCTCAACAAGCAGCAGTGCCAGGTTCTGCTGAGACTGACTCTGAGGAAGACGGGCTGCTTCAGGGCTCGCATCTCCTACAAGGATCAGCCGCTTAGCAACGGGGAATTCGACATAATTGTTCTCAGTGGTGAGCAACGTTCAGATGTTGAATGACATGTGGTACTTTAGAAGACAGTTAGCCTTTTCAAAGCTAATGTCACAATTGTTGTTGCACATTGCAGAGAATGAAAAAACTTGTGTGGAGAAGAACGTGTCCACTCCAGGCATAAGCATCTACTTCGAGGCATACCTTTACAGCAGCGGGAACTACAGCAGTTCATCGTGGCAGTTACCAGCGTCCTCTCTGTTGACTCCTCAGAGGAGGCCTTCCATGGGGGAGGAAGACGAGGAGCATGACTCTCCTGTGGAGGGGCAACCAGAGAAGGTGAAGAAACCAAAAAAGGTCTACTGTTACATATCGCCAAAGGTAAGTAGAGGCTGAGTGGTTAGAATGACTTTTTGTTTTTTTCTTCAACTTCAACTTTTCTTTGAGATTTTAAGCAGATAAACGGTATGTCTTTAAAGATTGTAGTAATTATTTGAATTTTGTCAAACAGCAACTATCTGTTAAGGAGTTCTACCTGAAAATTATTCCATGGCGCCTTTTTACATTTCGGGTTTGTCCGGGAACGAAGGTGTGTAACAGTTTTGGTGAAAGTGCCATTCATTACTTGGGTTTTCAGCTCATCATAACCTCTTTTTACAGTTTACCTACTATGGTCCAGACCCAGTTCATAGGTACTTAACTCTTGTGGTGGATGATGGGATACAACCTCCTGTGGAGCTCAGCTGCAAAGACAGAAACATCATGGCGGCCACCTTCATTCGCTTCCTGCACAAAAACATAGGTTTGTTTCCCTTTGATGAGGGTATTATTGAAGTCGTCCAGTTTACCTCACAGTATAATTGGATGCTCTTGGTTTTAGGTGGCTCTGAAACTTTTCAAGATAAAGTGAACTTCTTTCAACGTGAACTCAGGCACATTCACTCTAAGAAACCTCGTACCAAAACCTGCCTAAAAATCTCCCGGCATGCCATTCTGGATTCAGTGAGTACTGCTGCTTTGACACATTTAGCACTTTTTATGAGTTGTGTTTGCAAATAGACATCAAATTCTTATATTATTGTGAGCCCTGGGATAATGTTGACTCTTTTCAGTCATTAAAGGCCACCAGGAACTTCTCAGTGTCAGACTGGAGTAAGAACTTTGAGGTTGTGTTTCAGGATGAAGAAGGTAAAAAATATATAAATTACTCAAGTTTTGAGCTCTACAGAAGCCTTAAACTCATGCACCAAGCATTGTGCTTGTTTTTGGTATCCCTTTGCAGCTCTTGACTGGGGTGGACCTCGCAGGGAGTGGTTTGAGTTAATCTGTAAGACTCTATTTGACACGTCCAACCAGTTGTTCACTCGCTTCAGTGACAATAACCAGGGCCTTGTGAGTAATTTTTATGTTTTTTAGTCATTTTCACATTCGGTCCTCATGATCCAAATACATAAAAAAAAACTGAGGAAGCTTGCTTCATTTGCCCAGGTTCACCCAAATCCTGACCGACCGCCTCACTTGCGCTTGAAGATGTATGAGTTTGCAGGTCGCATCGTGGGAAAGTGTTTGTACGAGTCTGCTCTGGGTGGAGCCTACAAGCAGCTGGTCCGAGCTCGCTTTACCCGCTCCTTCTTAGCTCAGCTCATTGGTCTTAGGATGAACTACAAGGTATGGAAATCCTAAAATTAGCAAGGTTTTGTTATTGTTTATCGTCTTCCGTCATCGGTTCTGTCTCATTTTTTAAACATACTTCATAAAGCCTGGAAACGTAATCGGGTCCTCTGGATTATTTATGGAAATCCAGCCAACACGTATCGCTGTTTATCTAACTTAGAACAAATTCAAAAAGCCCACCCAATTATCTTTTATCCTTTCTCCCCAAGAAGATGAATACTGTGCTTATTGAAAAAAGTCATTTTTACTGTTTTTCGTTTTGTTTTCCACACAATAAGTACTTTGAGACGGATGACCAGGAGTTCTACAAAACTAAAGTCTGCTTCATCCTAAACAATGACGTGAGCGAGATGGACCTGGTCTTTGCTGAGGAGAAGTACAACAAGTCAGGACAGCTGGAGAAGGTGACGCAACAACTTGGAAAGAACCCACCTCTTTAATCTGTAAAGCTATTTCATCATGAATAGTGGTAATAAATCATGCAAAACGAACCATACTGCCTGTTTGGCAGCCATTTTGTTTTTCCCTAAAAGAGAACGACACCAGTAGGTTTGCGTGGTAGTAGCTGCTTTGTGCTTTCTTCCTCTTGAAACAAAGCGTAGCTGTTTGACATTAAATATGGTCCTGGATCAAACTCTATCCTGCCTCATGTTCTCCTGCAGGTGGTGGAGGTAACTGCAGGGGGAGCTCAGATTGCTGTTACCAATGACAATAAGGTGCATTATCTCAACCTACTGGCACAGTACAGACTGGCCAGCCAGGTGCGGGATGAGGTGGAACATTTCCTGAAAGGTAAGAAGACAAACACGGATGCAGGCTGCTGTTGTGTGCATGCCGTTAATATGACTTTTCTAATCAACTGCAGGATTGAACGAACTGGTTCCAGAAAACCTGCTGGCCATATTCGATGAGAACGAGTTGGAGGTACGTGCGTTGCTGGTTACAAAACAAATCCCAGAAATCTTTAAATGATCACTGGCTAATCATGTATGTTTTCTTTTTACTCCTCATTAGTTGCTGATGTGCGGCACTGGCGATATAAATGTGCAGGACTTCAAAGCCCATGCTGTGATTGTCGGAGGTTCCTGGCATTTCAGAGAGAAAGTAGGAAAATGTTCTTGTATCATCTTCTACAAGCGAAGAGCTATCTGTACATTGATTTTATCTTCTTCTCTTTTTTTTTTCTAACCACAGGTGATGAAGTGGTTCTGGGCAGTGGTGTCCAGTTTCACCCAGGAAGAGCTGGCACGTCTGCTGCAGTTTACCACTGGCTCCTCTCAGCTTCCGCCTGGAGGATTCAACACTCTTTGTCCCTCTTTTCAGATCATTGCCGCCCCCACACACAGCACTTTGCCCACTGCACACACGTGGTAAGCAGAGGCAGATACAAAGATCCAATTTTAGTACAGTAGTCCCTCGCTACTTTGCGGTTCATTTATCGTGGACTCGCTCTATCTCGGTTTTTCAAAATAAGATTGGACATGACTCGCAGTTTGGCTGATTGATGGATGAGCCGCACGATAAGGCGTGGAATTTTTATTTAAAATACAATATTTTAAATTATTTAGCACCTGCTGCACCTTTGTGCAGCCCACACTGCAGGATAAACTTCCTGCTGCAGCTGATCAGCTGTTCTCCGTGCAGAGCAGAGAAGTGGGCGTGGTCAAGAACGCTCGCAGTTGGCAAAGAGAAGCAGGGAGCTGAACTCACAGCATTATGTGCTCTTTTAGAGCGTTTAAAATAAAGGGTTCAAAACACCTTTATTTATATATACATATATATATATATATATAAACTACTATTTACTATTTGTACTATAATTCGTACTTTGCAGTTTTTCACTTATCGCGGGTCTTCAGGGTACTGATCCCCCGTGATAAACGAGGGACTACTGTATATAGATTGTTACTGAACCATCTCTGTGGTATTTGTTTAGTAAATGTTTCCTTTAAGAGCTCGTTGTCACGCGTCTGGTTGTAGTTGTAAGTTTAGGTTGAAACAAACAAAACAAAATAAATTAATTGTAATTTCTTCAGTGCTTGTTGTTTTGAGAAAAAGTAAAGAAGCAGCCTTCGTAAATAATCAAGTCACTACAGAGTTCTTACAGAGCTTTGAGAAATGCTTTCTATATAATGATATAAATTAGCTAACTATCACTCTGTGTCTAGTTTTAACCAGCTGTGCCTCCCTACGTACGACTCCTACGAGGAGCTGCACAAGATGCTAAAGCTGGCCATCAGCGAGGGCAGCGAGGGCTTCGGCATGCTTTGACTCCTCCATCACTGTGGTTCCACACGCACACGTGAAGACCAGCACTGCTCCACTGCCCTGGTTTCCTGCTCTCATCACCATGGAACGACCCCAACACCCTGGCTCTCACTGTATATTCTCCTTTTGGAGGAGAGAAGCGTTCAGGAAGTCCCAGAAGACTGGAATTTATTCATATGAACCCTAATGCTACTGTATATAAGTATAATCTCATTTTTGTTAAAGAACAACAACAAAAAAACAAAAAGGCAGCACCGGAGGTAGTTTTATTTCTGAACGCAAAGTTTCTTCAGCTTCATAAGTTCAAGAAACGAGTAAGGCTTGAACAGAGGCCTTAGAGTGGCATTAACACGGCTGCAAACAGAGGAATGATAAAAGTGCAACAGCCTCCGTGTGATGTGGGTGACACATGCATCTGCAGCACTTTGGCCTTAATCGATCAGGGACTGTGTGCATGTAAATATATGATCTCGTTCTTTTAACTCGACACATGTACAAACTGATGTGTATACATAAGTTTTCCTCTTTTTGTTGTGACGTTTAAAAAGGGATTGATTTAATTGCTGCACGTTTGCGAGGTTAAGTATTAATGTTTCTGAGTTCGAGAGGGTTTTAAAAGAGGCCAAGCAATTTCTGCCATCTGTTTCTAATTTATTGATCAATATTTTGTTTTATGGTTTAATATTTTTGTGTTTTATGACCTGCCTTATTCATGCCCTTTGCCTCCGATTGTAACTAAAGTTCTTAAGAGGGAACAGACAAGAATAATAGAAACTAATTCCTTTTGTATATGCTGTGGGTGAGCATTGGATTCTGGACGAACCCATATTAAACCAACATTTTGTCATATATTTTTGTATTTTTCATCTCAGCCTTATATGGGTTTACCTCAGGAGCTCCTTTCCCACCTATGCATCCTCTTGACACCCAGATGTTTTCATCCTTGTGTATGAGAACACACACACACCGTTTGCTCATGGATGCCTCCTTTTCATGACCGTTCAACCTTTAGCCACTTGTAAGCGGATGGAAAGTATTGCATTTTTGGAAAAATATAATTTTTTGTCTTTATTATCTATTGTAAGCTATTTATTTTTAATGTTTGAAGGGTTGTCTGCATCCTGAGCCAACAGATGTTTCCTTTTTTTTGTGCATAATTGTTGGAATTACTTTGCTGTTCAAGCGTTTACATGAGTTTTAGCCATTTTGTAATAACGTGCTGTCGAAGTATTTGTATAGCATTAATCCAGTAAAAGTGATTAACCTTGAAGTAAGAAAGAAACTGGTATTGGGTGATGTTTCTTCATTGCTGGATTATTTTTGTTTGTTCAAATTCACCACAAATTCTGCTTGTTAGCACAAGATTCAGCTTGTTGGGTGGCACATCACATTGGGTTTTGCAGGTCTTTTGCAGTGTTTATAGGTTTATAAAATTTTAACTTGTGTGGGTTGTTCATTGTTCACTTGATACAATAAGAACACTAAAATTGTTTCAGATTCTTATGATTAAAGTTCATCCGGGGAAATTTCAGTTCCTGAACCAGCAGTTGGGATCACTTTTCGATAGAAAGGCATTTTACACAGAACATGACCATTCGGTTCAAATTCTTCTTCTTATTATTATTATTGTTTTTCCCATTTTTTTTATTTTAAATGGATTTCTGGGTTATACAGCCTGAGAGGGATTTTTAACATTGTACATATTGTGAAATATTTGCTGAATGCTTTTTCCCCCTCTCCTTTTTTTAAACAGCAGGCCTCTGCTGATGAATGTTCGAAGGTTCTCTGGACTGCAGGTCCTGCATTTATTGGAATAAAAATAAGAAACGTTTACAGTTTTCAGTGTACCCTTTTTTGTGAAACTGGTTGATCCATATGCAAAGTTTGATTAGCATTTGTGGCATTGAAAACTTTACTTACAGACAGTATTTGCATGTAGCAATCAATGAATTACATTTGATTTTGGACACAAGGGGGCGCTGGTTCTGCATTTGACGTGCTCAATAAGTGTAAAGTACTTTTATTTTTCTGTCAGAGAATAATGAAAGTTTCTTCAGTTGACTTACTTAAAAAGAAAAAAAAAAATAAAAAAATATATATATATATATATATATATAGACTGGACGAGAATAACTACCTTATTTTTTTCAGGAAGCAACCTACCATATGCCTTCTAACTTATAAACTTAAACCATAAATTACATGCAAACTGGAGAATTCACATGAGCATCAGCTTTAATGACTTTTTCTAAGATAGCACGTGGTGTTCCTTGGAAAATTTAAATTATTAACCTTGTGAACTTTTTGGTCCTCCCACGTGCTCCTGGCACGTCTCACGTGTCGTCTGGACACCATCAGGAGCCACCAGAAATGCATCTTGAAGCACTTAAAGGCAGGAATCCTACCATTTAGCCCAGACATGCACCTGTTGATTTGCATACTTTATTTATTTTTATTTCCCACTGAAGAATGTGTGATAAAAATCAATCAATCACATGTGATGGATCATACTACAATTATACAGTGCAGCTTTGCATAGTAGGATTTCATTAGAAAAACATGACTAATTCTTTGTGCTGCTTTATAAACAACACCAGACATGGAAGTAACTTAGATTTTGGAGTCTTTTAGGCGATGTGCAACGCCTCATTTCCTATTTCTGAGTCATCCTCTGAGATGTCCATTGCCTCCGATCGAAGGTAATCGTCTGCAGACTGATCTTAGGGCGGACAACACAAATGTGCAGCCTCAGAACACAACCGCTCTCCCAGCTTCCTGTTAAACAGCCGTGGGGGTTGTCTGCTTCCTATTCCAAAAACTTGGGTCCTCATTACCTGATTGGGCACTGCTGATTAACTGCCAACTGGATTGGCTAAAGTTATTCATCATCAGTGATGACTGAGGCCAGTCCTAATCAGAGTCAGTGAAGGACAGGAGAGGTTAGCTCCAGTCGGAGGCCTGAATTTCAGCATACTTTTTACTGTGTGACTCTAACGTTCAAAGAGCTTTTGGATTTGGGTTCAAACATTAGGTCTGCATGTGCACAAAGTCCACTTCTTGGAGGAGCAGAGTAAAAGAGCTTTCTCTTCGCCCCCTTCATTACCGCTGACCACCAGAATGGCTGTTTGCTCCATCAGGGTTTTAACGTGGCTCCTTTTACGATTGCTGATAGTGTGGTTTTGCCATCTATGTTTATATAGAAAAAGCAGCTGTGTGAAGTGCACGTCGTAGTGATGACAATGGTCTGGCAGCGAAGAGCAGAATGTACAGATAAGTTACCACTGATTAAAGAGATTTTTGTTCTTCTTCTTGATCCTTCACAGATTTTCCGTCGCACTTCTTGGTTCTTTGTAATTTAAGCGCTGCGAACTGACGTTTGTCACCCAAATGAGGGATGCTACAAAGTCATTTGGAACAGCATATGTGGCTCAACGTACATAAAAAACAAAAGTTAAATGCGTTTCTTTATCTGGAACAGAGCTGCCGGCACATGTTTTGATTTGAAGATGATATAAAACTCTGCAGAACGTGTCCAGCTGAGGTCAGAGACAAGCAGAAGGTTTCAGCCACAAGCAGTCTTGAAAAACTGCTAGTGTGGTGATTAAGTATCCCCCAGCTGATGGCTGTCTATGTAATATATAAGATGCTGGAGAGGGGATATTGATTCATCGGGTTAGTTTTACTGCTGGGCTGTGCAGCTGCGTTGTTTTCAAGTGTGTTGGGAAACCTTATATTTTCACTGTAAAGACGGGGCCTCTAGTGTGGATTATCCAAGTGTTGCTCCACCCTATTGTCAATGCAGTGTCACTATAAAATGTATGAACTGTCTGTGAAGTGGGCTCCATCCTCATGTCTGAAGTACAGCAACAGAAATTAAAGAAATGTTTTGAGTCATGCACCAAATGATGTGGTCAAATCTGTCAGTCCCTCAGTTTGATCCAGACTGAAACGTCTCATCACCATGATGGATCGCCTTAAAAAAGCTTCATCCCATGGCTCCCTGTGTCCCAGAGATTATTATTTCTGACTTAAGCTGTTGCATATCTTCTCCACACTTTAATCTAAAAAGTTTTATTTTTCTAATAAGATGGGCTGAGATACGTTGGATTGATTATGCTTCTATTTGTTGCAGATGTTCCTGATGCCCAGAGTGACTACTACATGTCATCTTACAACACCAGATTTGTACTTTTCTTTGAAATATCTCATCTAAAGTTACATTTGCAATAAACAGAGTGGCATTAAAGTTTGCTCACTGAGACCACAGGCTGTAAATAAAGACCGAGACTTTCATGGTTCTCATAAAACCACCACAACACTCATGTTTGTGACTTCGATTAGTGGAATGATGGATTGATATTATGGGTGTTCCTTACACTGATAGACGTTATATTGTAAGCTGTAGTGGAGTGCTGCACAAGTGCAGGCTTTCCTGGAAAAAAGTGGTGCTTTAAGTTTTAGGCTCAAATAGAGTTGCATCTTTGCATAATTTTTTTTATGGGTGGCCATTGCCAAGCTTGTACTTGAAGAGGTACTGTCTTTTGCTGATAAAATTGTTTTATTGACCGTCATAAATCACCACATGTATGCTCTGTATGCTGTTTTTTGGTTTGAGACAAATTCATAAATTACAAGGTCAACAAATTGTATTATTCTGAGGAGAAATTTGTGTAATTTCAAACTTAATTAAATTAAATTAATTCAGTCTTTCATACTTTCATTTCAAAGTTAATTAGATACATGCAGATTTTTTTTTTTGCAGCCTTACAAATACATTAATAGCTACATGTGATCTGCACATGTGCAACCTATTTGTGTGCATTTTAGTAATGTTAAATTTAAATCCAGCAAAGCTGCCTGAAGCTGGTGAGCTAGTGAGGTGAAGAAGTAGATGATGGGAAAAGAGCTGTACAGCACACCTGCTGGAAACTGCTGAGTGAGAGGAAGTGTGTTCCTGTCTGCTGTGGTGATCTCTGCCAAGTCATTCTGAACGGAGACGCTCGGCCCAGTAGGGACCACCCTGGTAATAGAGGGGAACAGGGTGAGGCTCTGTTTGGACTGACAGAATGATTGACTGTATCCTATCAGCCGCCACTTCTCAAGCATGTAGAGCTCTCACTTTAGAAAATGGTGTGTTGCCATCTAAACACACACAAAAAAAGATGCATTCATCTTATTTTAGACAGAATAATGCATTTCTTGCTCTGAAGCCTTTTTGCATGTAAAAGCTAGATTCTGTTTGTACAAATTAGGACAATGTTCAGGAATTTTCCACATGGTTCCTGTTGCAAGACGTCCAGAAGAGGACATGATGTCATTCACGCTGGCTTGTTTCTGCTCCCCGCCACAGTGACATGTCAGACTGTGTCTTCCTGTTTGAGGGTGTCAGCACCAAGTGTTATGACGGTGATACCGCCTAAAGCACTTTTGGACAAATGTTAAAGACCAGAAACATGTAAGGACATGAGAAAGGTCAAGAACACGACAGAAACTGTTTGCTTTGGTCAGGATGTGAGCTCTGTGTAGTTTCATTTTTAATCCTCTACTGTACAGTACTGTGTTTTTGTTCTAACATGGGAAAAACTTGTGTTTTTTTGTTGTTGTTGTTTGCTTTTTCTTTTTACTTAAGTTCAAGTATGTTTTGTTGTCATTTGCCTCACATGTGGTACGTGAAGTGGAACAAAACTATGTTCACAGGATCCCAGTTACAAGCAACAATAGCAAAAATATAATGTGTAAAAGGAAACGGTAAATAAGGACCTAAGAAATAAATTAAGAAATTCGCTAAACTACGCAAAACAATACACCGAACAGCAGCACATGAGTCTGTGTGAGTAGATGAGTATGAATGAACAAAGCATGAAATAATCAGCAGCATGAGATCAGCAACATGGATATCAGCAGCACATATCACCAATCAAAGTGGCATGACAGTGATTGTTTCTTTGTTACAGAGATTAGGGATTCATGAACAGCTTCAGGGTAGAAGCTGTTCCTCAGTTTAGTGATTCTACACTTAATGCTTCTCAACCTTCTGCCTGAGGGGAGTGGGGGCAAAAAGTGTGTGTGCTGGGTGAGTGGGGTCCTTCATGATGCAGGTGGCTCTCTTCCTGCATCTGGAGGCAAGGGCGTCAGAAGCATCCGTAATGTGTGTGTGTGTATGGGTGGGTGGGGGGGGGGGGGCACACTGATGTGTAGATGTGTGCATGTGCGTGCGCACGCAAAAAAGTGTACACTAGTGTACAAAAAAAAAAAAAAGCAGCATTTCACCTAGATTTCCTTTAATTCCACACATTCAAAACATGTTTCTCACCAAGTTTGTGTAAATTCAGCTGTGGGTTTTAAACACATTTTAACTTTAATACACTTTAATACAGAGCGTCAGATCGGCACTATTTGTGTTTATAGAGAAATAAAAAAACATTACCACTAGACTTGTTTGCTTGTGTTCAACACTACTCATCTAAATGATGTTTCTCACGAAGCTTGAGGACAATAAGGTGCGAGGTATTAAAGCCATTTCAACTTTAATACACCTGAACACACAGCGTCACAGTTACAGATGTAGCGCTCCACTCAAGCATCCTCCTAACATGAGAGGGGGCGGGGGGGGGGGGGGGGGGGGGGGCGAAAGGAATGTTTTTTGACTGGGGGGGGGACATGTCCCCTTCACATGGTTGCGACATCTATGTCTGGAGGTATAGATGTTTGTGATGGTGGGGAGACTGACTCCAACTGACTCCATCTGACTCCAACTTAAGAAGAACCGTATAAAAACAATCAAATAATATTTTTGGGTTGTGTTTTGGAATATGTTGCAACAGGAAATTTAACTAAAACCACTGAACTTTCTTACATGCATTTATTTATTAGTTGTTGTTTTTTTCCAGTAGAAATTTTCAAATGTAATTTCTAAATGTTCTTTTTTGTGCAAAGACATCCAAGAATTAGTAACTAGAAAAAAAAACAACCCACTCATTTCTACTCACTCACATTGTTCCATCCATCCATTATCTTTACCTGATTCTTCGTTTTTGAGTCTCGGGGGTCACTGTGCAAGAGGTGGGGGACACCCAGGATATGTCTCCAGTCCATCACAGAGACAAACGAGACAAACAACCATTCACTCTTTCGCTCACACCTAGGGACAATTTAGAGTTACCAATCAGCCTAACATGCATTTTTCTGGTCTGTGGGAGGAAACTGTAGTACCTAGAGAAAACCCACACGTGCACGGAGAGAACATACAAACTCCACCCAGAAGGGCCCCTGGCCAGGATTCGAATCTGTGACCTTCTTGCTGAGAGGCGGCAGCTCTGTGCCACCATGACGTTGTTTCACAACTGCAAAGTGTTACCATTTGACAACGTACACACTTTATTGAATAAAAGCTTACAAAGAAAAAACAGTACAAATTGGTCAATTATTATTTTTTTAATAATGGAAATGCAATAAAAATTTAGAAAATGTGTGTTAGGAGCTCTTCCACACATGACTCATCGTCACCGTCGGTGTGAGAAAGAGTCAGGGGAGACAAAGAGAACAAGAGAAGTTACTAAAACAAAGCATGCCTTCATGCTTCAAAAGAACAGAAAAATAATGCAGAATGGGAAGTCCGTCCAAAAACACAGCTTGTTGCTGTAAAATGCCTGCGTGAGCTCAGGGCATAAACATTTTCCTGGTCTCGTTTGACAGTCAGAGCAGAGAGACGCTGACATGATTGTGATTTTAATGTTTTATAGGCAAAGATCAAGATGAGAGATAAAACTCCTCTGGTGACTCAGCAGTGAAATCCTCAAAAGAGACTCACATAAAATTAAATTCATTATATCTTCTGCCATAAAACTGTCATAATAGTCAGTCAAAGCAGCTGTTAGTATGGATTTCCATGCATCACAAGCCAATAGTCAACATTTTGCTCAAACATAATGAAACCCCCCATTGTTAAAATCAGTTATAAGCCAACTACTCCACAAGAACAATCAGATATCCAGCATTGTCAGTGGACTGCATTTGAGATGTTTTCCAGATAAATAATGTTATTAACTTACTTTTTATGTACCATATTTTCCGGCGTATAAGTTGCATTTTTTTTTTTGCATAGATTTGTCAGTCCTGCGACATATACGCCAAAGTGACATATACGTTTTTTCCCCCCCATATTCATAACAAAATTTTTGATGAAGCTGTTTTGAACATTAAATTAAAGTATAATAAACGCAACTGGTCAGCGGTGACGCATAATAAATGCGACTTATATATGTTTTTTCCTCTTCATGATGCTTTTACTGACTGATGCGACTTATACTCTGGAACATACTGTATATGAATGTTTCAGTTCAGTGCCCTGAGATGACTTCTGTTGTGACTTGGCACCATATAAATAAACTGAAATGAACCGAATTGAACTGAATCTGTGATTTTGTTGCGGCCATTAGAGAATCCAGCAGCAAAATGTTTGAAGTAAAATAAACAGAGAAGCTCTTTGCATGGAATAAACACAGAATGTAACACTTTTCCGTCTCAACTCAAACACCCTGTGTTCATTGCCGAACAGAAAGGAAAACCTTCCACTTTCTGTTTTCTTTTTCTGTTTTTTTTTCTTGTAAAGATCGAACATGACATATCACAGGCTGTTATGCAACTAACAAAGTCTCTGGCTGTTTTCAACAAAAGGGATTGAGCTATTTTCCGTTTAGGTTGGTGATGAACAGCACCCAGGTTGCCTCCAGATGTGCTTCAGACACACACGCTGAATGCATTTTTGATCAGTTCACCTTAAAAAAAGCAAGCCTACACAACATTATGCATCATCTTAAGGAATGATGCAGAGCTCTATTAAGTAGATCCGACTCCTTGGCTCAAACGATCATTCTCCATGCTAAATGGTGGACAGATGGTTGAGTCTCTGCGAACCATCACAGGCAGTGATTACCACACTAACTAGTGAGATGAAAACAACGAAGTGGTGGAAACAGTAGTTTAGTGAACAGATATATGACCATCAGAAAGTTTAATGCCAACATAGGCTTCGGTGCAAAATGCCATTGATTCTTTCTGTTTGACTTGCTTTACTAATTCACCAAAGAATGTGTTTATTTTCAGAGGGAGACGTAAAAAAATCTGAATTATTCTATGAAACAACAGACACTGGGTTACACCCTTTCATTCCACTTTGCCCAGAATTAAATCCCCTGCAGCTTTACACATTTTCCAAACAAAAACCTGGCACAGAACAAAACGCGCAAAGTTTCAGGCCAGATTTTTTTTTTTTTACTCTGTAATGTATCTAAACACAATATGGACTAAAACTTAAAACCTGCCATGCAAGTCCTTACAGGCCTTTTTCGTCCTTATCTACAAAGAGAAGGGCACTTTATCGTTTTAACAGCTTTTCGTAGCCGTTACAGTTGCGTTTTTCTACTCAGCTGTCATTTTTATTATTCATTTATTAATTTACGCCTTCCTTAGATAAACATTGGCTTTAACCGTGCCAAATAAAGGAGGGAGGCTGGGTGCTTATTTTGCAGGGGGAGCTCTTTGAGTTTACTTTGGGTCAGTTATAATGCAGTCAAAACACACAAATGACAAAGTGATAATAAGCATCCCTGATAATACTTCTGTGCATTCATGGTTATTTAATAACCGTGTCATGCACTTTGACATTTGGTTCTTAGAACTAACCGCCCAACGCTCCCTTTTGAAGAGCCCTTGTTTTATAGGATGTTTGACCTCTGTAATTTATTTGGATTAAACGTGGTGTAGAATGCTGATGGTTTAGCTTTTACACGCTACATCTGTGATGCAAATACTGTATTTCTTTGTTACGTGGGTCGGTTCAGTCCAGTGTCTATAGTACAAAAGCCTTTTGTGATTTATTTTATACATTCAAAATACTTTACTGCAGGATGTAATTGTTAAATAGGTGACAGTCGGGTCATCTGATGTGGATGATGCCAAGCAAAGTCTTGAGGATCAGCAGGATGGGTAAACTCACCTCCTCCGGCACTTGAGGTTGTTTAGCAGCATGCCTGTCTGCAGGCTTATTAAAACTTGGCTCCCTAATAAACAGTTGCCCTTGAAGCCTGCTGTGTGCTCGGTGCTGCTCAGGAGATGGGGCTCTGGACTCATAAGGGCCTCTCTTCCTGCTCCCTACCGAGCACTCTGCATAAAACTCAGCTGTACCAGCAGGTCCAACAGAGTCATATGAATGCTTTTACATTACATTGAACTGGAATGTTAACAAAAGGCAGAATAAACTCTCATCATTTATTTTAGCGCCAGTTATTCTGCAAGCTGTTTGCTAATGTTTCGGCCCTGTCATTTTTGCCTGGGGTGATTTAAATCCCAGCGCTGCAACACAGAGAAAAAGCAGTTCTTCGTGAGGCCATGCAACCATACCATAACTTCACACTCCAGCATGCCAATTTATGTGTTTGTGTGAGAATTGTGCGCTAAACTAAGTGTGGAGTGGGATTTTAAACAAAAGTTGCTCGATAACAAGTCAAAAGCTCCCTCAGGGGTTAGATTTATGAGCTGGGCAGTAAGACGTGCAGAGATGATGGCCTATTAACAGCTGTCAAAACCTTCTACCTAACCAGCCAACTAATAAGCTGTTTACTTATCAAACCAGCTATCTATTTACCATTAGAGCTACTATTAGAGTTTAGCTATCAAGCTATCTGTGGAGATTTGCTCCATTTCTGCCCAAGCTGAATGTCCCACAAAATTTAAGAGTAGTTCAAAGAAATTCCAACTAAACCACCATGATAAATGAGGCAGCTTCCCCTAACATCTGTAGGAGGCCTTTCTTTCTGTCTGCCCTGGGGGGCATCTGCAGATAGGTCATCACAGCCCTCTGAACTTCACACATCTGCTCCTCCCTTCATGAATCCCGTGCTCATAACAAGGTTTCATTGATGAAATGATTTTTTGTTCTTTGTGTATGTTGCTGTGACCTCTATGACCTTTTGCTTGTAGCTCTGAACTCTTCTCTGCTAATTGTTGTCAGCTTTTTTAATTCCCCCTAAGTTTTTTTTTTTGTTGTTGTTGTACATTGAACCTACAGTAGGTTATGACAGGCCAAGAAGATTTGTTTTGCCTAAATGGACTTTATGAAAAAAGATCCGGTGGAATGAAAAACAACAAATTTATCATGCTTAATGGGAAACTAGGTCAAATTGACCTTTTGCAGTTTACATCGCATAAAAACTTTCTGGTTCTCAACATTCGTAATTGACTGGGTGCTGCAGAAAAGCTTTTATTCTTCTAAAAGTTGCAGAAGAGACCACATGAGTCTTTGTTTGTAACTAACTGAGCACGAGGCCTGTTTGATACCTGTCGTCAGCAAAAGGAACATTTTATGAATATTGGTAAAAGAATGTAAAACAACAGTTCCAGGAATTAGCTGAGCCCAAACTGCAGCTTCATACCAACTTGATGTGCTGTTATGTTGGAGGCTGGAAGGCACGTGTTGTCCATGAGTCAGCCATCAAATAGGGGTGATGCTTCATCCATTCCCAGCAGCAAAGATAAACAGACCATAACCAGCATTACTCAATATTTGCAGAACAACAACTGACTGTTTAACAAATCTGTTTAGTTGTGTGTGTTGTGAACAGACTGAGCGGCCACCTAAAATAACAATACACAAATACCGTCACTACTTTTTCAATTAAAAATTTTTTTACTACTTAAAATAATTTCTAAATTAGAGTGCACTAATATAGCAAATAAACTTTCTAAGAGGTTCCTAGTTGACCCATAAGGCTGCTGCTATGGATCAAATGAGAATTACTGAAACATATCCTATATTTAAATATTTATTGGCTCCTTGTGAAAGTTTGTATATGTAATTTTAGTTGTCATTAACATGTTTTTCTTTGATTGTCTTCCTATAGAAACTCCACGTGGACCAGTCCTTCTGCATTTGTCTGTTTCATTTCCTATCCTCTCAAATCCCAGCCAACCGAGTCAAATAAGCCAGGTCCTGATGTTTATTTCTGTTAAAACAAATGTATTTATTTCCACTGTTTGTCACCCATGTGCTTGTTCAAGATGGAGAACTGTAACAGAGTGAAGATAAATTGTAATATGCTGATTTCCACAGATACTGTTTGTGATTGTTTTGAATTATAAATGGAATGAGCTGAATCTAATTGAATTTCAATCTGGATCTGTACTGGACTCATTTGAACTTGTTTTCATTTCAAAAATGTTAAGACAGCTCCTCTGGATGGATTCAAAAAAAATATAAAGATATACATACAGCTGGAAGAGGATGCTGCTGCTCTG
>NC_056518.1:18431516-18450976 GCF_014905685.2 Nematolebias whitei
AGCTGTGGCTGAGAGGTTAGAGCAGTCATCCTCCAATGCAAGAGTTGGGGGTTCGATTCCACCAGCAGTCACATGCCGAAGTGTCCCTGGGCAAGACACTGAATCCCTCATTGTCTCCGATGTGTGTCCCATCGGTGTATGGATGTGATAAAGCGCTGATTATTCTTTGTACAGATGTAGTAGAGTGCTGTATGAATGGGTAAACAGCACTTTGAGTATCTTCATAAGATAGAAAGGTGCTATGTAAGTGCAGTCCATTTACCATTTACCTTAATGACCTTGAAGATGTTGTATTGTATGAGCAGTTGTTCAAGATAAAAGCACAAAATTAAACAAGAAACTTTTCACTTGAGCTGTGGCTACATCATTGAAGAAATCTGCACATGTCCTCATCCCCCTGAAGGATGCTGACCATCATCAGCACCAGGCATGGGCTGAGGGATGATACAAAGCTACTGATCACGAGATAAACTCAAACTACTTCCTCTCATTAGAGAAGATATATTATCAGCTCAAACCTCAACAACAAAGCTGAGAAAAATATGTTTTAAAATGTAAGGTTTCTCTGTTGAAAAGCAATTTTCAGAGGCTGTAGCCTTTTTTGCTCTGGGAGTTATTACGTGGAAGAGCATAAATGGCCGGGATACGGTACTCATTATATTTTGGACGGGAGTTCTGTGAGTGGTAGGTAATGGTGCTTAGGGAGCACTCATGAGAGAGAAAGTCATGCATTCTGTGGGCTAAATGAACGGCGTGTGCCAACTGTCTTTGGGTTCTGTAAAGATCTTATGGGAGAAGAGAAATGTGTTGATTCCAGACAGTCAGAGGGAAACTGATGATGCAGCATGCATGCGAGGGGATGGGAAAGGGCTCTGTTACATAACGTGGTTAGTTTTCCAAGGTTTCAGTTAGGGTTTGTGAGTTTGTGAGCTTCCAGAATACAGTAGACTTTATGTGCAGGGCTTTAAAAAACAAAGCTTTTTTTTTTTTTTTTATGAGCTCTCTAAAAGTGGTGCTGCATGTTTGTAGATTATTGCATCAATCAGAAATGTAAACTCTCCCAGGAAAACATCTGGAAGTTGTGGCAGTCTTAAATTTTATGACAGTGTAATAGTTTGTCAGCCCAAATATAAAATGATCAACGCAGCTGCATCCATAATCAGCCCCCCCCCCCCCCCAAAAAAAAAAAAAACCCATAAAGAAGTTCTGTTAAAAAAAAGCAGAAAAATGAGCATGTAACTTGGCAGAGTGTGGCCACATGGACCTGTGTGTGGAAGCAACACAAGGGGGTGTTACTTCTTGCAAAGCGCATGCAATCCCTCCAAAATTTCCCAGTGACTTCAGATCCAAGGAGGAGGTGATATTCATGGGAGCACGGTTTAAACTCTCACAGTGCGCAGCTTCAGCAGCCGCTCTTTTTGCGCCACTTCTGTCAAACACTTAAACAGATGGAATGATGTTTGCTTAAACATATATGTTTTTATTTTTTATTTTTTATTTCTGCGCCGGAAGGAGAAAATCTTTTTATTTCTCTTCATGTTGGATAGTTAGGTGCTGATTTGACAACCTGAAGACAGCTGCCCAAGTCTTACCTGGACATAATGAAAAGCTGTCCAGTCAGCTGGAAGAGGATGCTGCTGCTCTGATTCTCGCTTGTATTTTATTTTTGTAACATTTTATCATAATTTAGTGCCTTCTTCTGTACCTTTGTAAACTTGAACCAAAATGAGACGCGCGGGGTTTGCTGTTTTATTGACTGTGGCGCTCGTGTGGGTCGGAGAGGCAACAGGTGGGAAGAAGGAGGGTGCGGGCCAGGTGCACCGGGAGATCACTGCGTCGTCAGGAGGATCACGGAGCGATGCGCCCTCGGAACCATCCGGAGAGGCTTCTCCTCCTGGAGCTCTGGTCCGCGCGCCCAGGGGAGCAGCAGCTCAAGCGGACCGAGGCAGGCACGCATCATCCAGAGCATCGGCTCAGGCTGCGGGCGCCTCCCGCACGGAGCGCGCCGCCGCGCCGCAGAGGAGCGCAGCGAGCCGCAGGCAGAGCGGCAGAGCCAGCGCTGCAGGAACAAGGCGACTTGCAGGGTAAGCAACAACTCTATACGTTTCACCTCTTAATTTGTAAATCAAACTTTTCCGTGTACCTCCACTCCAGCAGCAGTTTCAGAGGAATTTGTGTGACCCATTTTCCTTCAGCCAACACGAGCCCATGTGGTTTACTGTAATGTGGCGGGTCGCCCACTTCAGCAGAATCTCTCTTCCTGTAAGGAAAACCAATGGATGATGTAACAAGAGCCACAAAGTACTCTGTAAATACTATTAAATTGTCATCCAGATAGATGCATCTTTCAGCTGAATGTGACCTCTAATAATGCATGCTGGGAGTTTTGCTGCGAGGGTCATGGCAGGACATGAAATGATCACATCACAGTATAATAATTTAAATTGTATGAGATCGTTTGTTTAAGACTGCTGCATCTTCTGTGACCCTTTTAAGATCGTGGCAATAAATGGCTTTGATTTGTGGACATGGGTAATCAGAAACACCTGTGTCTGTTTTTTCCTCTATTTAAAAAAATGATGATGGGTTGTTTCCATAAAAAAAAGCTCTTCTTGTTAAATGAAGCCTTCTGTATCCACTTCTGTTTGTTTCGAAGGGACAAGGATTCATCGGCAGGAGAGGGTGAATATTTACAGAACAATCAGAGGGATTTTTAAGGCTCATCGTCTGTATAAATATGTGGGTCAAACTGAGATTTTTACTGCGAATAAATTGATTATCTGGACAATTTATGATTTTGTTCCACAATAAACAGAGGGAAGCGGCTGATTAGGTTGCACAGACATGCACACCATGCATGATTTCTTGTTGTAAACCCTAACAAACACCAAAAACAACAGCACTAATGGTAAATAAACTCCAATTTGTGGCTTGAACTCTCCAAAATGATCAACGGTTTGCCTTAGTCGTAATGCTTTTCAGGAAACATTTCCATCCATCCATCCATCCATCCATCCATCCATCCATCCATCCATCCATCTATCCATCCATCTATCCATCCATCCATCCATCCATCCTTACCCACTTCTTCCTTTTCGGGTCACGGGGGTCACTGGTGTCATATCCAGCTATCACTGTGCAAGAGGTGAGGGACACCCTGGACTGGTCTCCAGTCCATCACAGAACCACAGAGACAAACACCATTGACTCTCTCTCACACACCTAGAGACAATTTAGAGTTACCAATCAGCCTAACATGCATGTTTTTGCTCCGTGGGAGGAAACCGGAGTACCCGGAGAAAACCCACGCATGCACGGAGAGAACATGCAAACTCCACCCAGAAAGGCCCCTGGCTGGGATTTGGACCGGGACCACCTTCTTGTTGAGAGGCAGCAGCTCTAACAACTTCACCACTGTGCCACAAGTGGTAACATTTTCTAAAAAAAAAAAATAAAAAAAAAAAACCATCTAAAATCTCATATAAATCACAAAATATATATCCAACACTAAATCTATTTTGTGCAGCCACTCACAATCCACCCAACATTAAAAACAACACATCTAAACCTCCTCAGATTCAATTTACCACAACATGCTGCTATTTAAAGCACCATGCAGTAAATAGGTGCCTTCATTAGATTCACCATGCTTTATTGCAGCTTGCAGTGAAAGCCTTGCTGAAAAACATGGCTCAGTATTGAATGAATAGACGTCTTTTAGTTCTAAAGAGCCGTAAAAGAAGTGTTGCATAAATCTAACGGCGCATTAGCAGCCTGCCTGGTGATTTTAACTTTTTTTTTCTCTTTCAAATGAATCATCTGCTACTTGTTAGTGAACGTTTGACACATTTCCTCTTGGAATTCCCTCTCAGCACTCATACTTACAGTATCTCCAGCCCCTGGCAGAGCCGGGTGTACTTAACGCTTCTTTACATCTTGATATGACTCAGTATGACTTCTGCTTTCTGTGGAAAAAAAAAAAAAAGGTTGCTTCCACTTCAAAATGTTCAAGAAAAACATGTTTACCTGGAGCAAGGTCTTGTTGTATTAACATCTCCATTACAGACACAAATCCCCTGATGAATTTGTAACGCGATGACTGACGTCTTTGGCACGAGCCTGGCCTGATGCGCTTGATTTATGACAACATGAAGCCTGCCAAAAGGTCTAAACGACTGGAGGCTATCCGCGTGACGCCTCAGTAACACTCGCAGCATAATTGCAATCCGTCTGAGGTCAATGAGTCAATCCCTGTTATCTTCTCAAATCACCATGAGTCAGAGATCCACTTACTGTAATATCTCATGAAAAGACTGGCCATGGATCTGGATTCGTTTGTGGTCTGGTGCCTTTTTTAATCTGTCTCATGGCAAAAAATAAAATAAAATAAAAATGCCCGGACATCAAGTGCAGAATAAAGAGGGCAAATAATCCTGTTTTAGATGTTTTTAACTTATCTCTCATTTGCTGCATGGTTTATAGAAGATGCAAGATGTGTTTTTTTATGTCTCTTGTGTCTCACCTAATCCCATTAAGGCTTAAATTACTTTGCATTTGTATTCGCTCTGGATTCTTGCAAAATGGAATGAGAAGTTTGTTGGTCCACGTTAAGACAGAGATTTGCGACCCGCCCTGAAGCGTTTATCAAATAACATGCTATTAGAGATAATCTCAAAGGTGTTCATCTTCACAGAAAAGCCACATCAGAAAGATTAGACTTTTGAAAGAGAACTTTGTTGTTATGCAACAGTTTTAAAATGCACCACAACGAGGTGGTTGAAGTTGGTTTGTGTCTAATAAATGATTGTGCATTTGGTTCCTCACTCAGGCCTAACGTCTGTGGAGGTCACCAGTGCTGCTCTGGTTGGGCGTTGGCACCAGGAACCAATCGCTGCATAAAACGTAAGTAAGATTTCATACTGCATGTGCACTTTAACATGACAGCAGATAATAATATTTGCTTTTTCTCGTCATCACGACGTAAATGTACAACTTTCTTGCAATCAATGCTTAGATTGATTCCTAATAGGTCTCGTTTTGACTGTTTTATCATCTTGGATAATGAACCTCTGCAATAATGTTTGCTTTTACAATAACCATTTCTAAGTCCAGTTTCAATGCACGCTTTATGTGCTTTAGTAAAGACATGTAAATGATGTAAAATATTGTTTTTCTCAAAACTTAGTAAAAATCTGCTTCCACGTCTCCAATCAAACTAAACAAACCTTTTTTTCCTGCTCTCCCCTGCACATTAACGCTGACTCAGTCATACACATCATCATTTTTTCCTATATTTTTAAAACGTTGATTATTTGGTGTCTCAAGTTTCTGGGCACATGGAAATGTACGAGATCTTGTCATCAGCAGAGCGGGCAATAATACAGCCTGGAAAAAAAGAAAGTTGTTCTTATTGTCTGCCGCCGAAAGGCAAAGCAGATGATTTGGTTTGTGTCTGTGTCTCTGTGTGTTTGTGTGTGTCTGTTAACAGACTATTTCATGAACCACTGAATAGATTTTAATGAAACTTGCAGAAAGTAAGTATTGAATGCATGTCTAATGCTGACTTCACAGCCAGCTTATAAAAACAACACAAATGACTAAAGCTGTGAATTTTACAGATATTTACCTCAAATTTGATGTGGTAGGAGACTAAACTGACCCACAACACACATTTAAAGTGCTGAAAAATTGTGCAAGATCTTTGTTATCTGTTAAGATTATTAACTACTTGGAGTCAACTTTGTCTGTCTGTTAGCAAAATATCTCACAAACTAGTGGATGGAATGTAATGCATCTTGAAGGAAATATTTATTGGATATGCTTCTACAAATGATTACCATTTGAAGGCAATCCAATTCAAGATGGCCACCACAGCCAACTGATTTTAGAATAAACAAAATGGCTATAATTCAGTCAACTTTTACAGATGTTGCACTAAAATTTGGCATGGTTGTACCTGAGAGTTGAGCACAACTACTTGACATCCTTGCACAAAATCTTAGTATAAAAATTTAGCCAAACTTCCTTTTTTTTGTAAGCACAGCCATGTATTTGTGAAGTCCTACATCACATCAGACATGCATATAAGTTTAATTTCACTACTAAACTTTGACAGCTGAGATTCTTGTGCACACAGACTAAAAACACACAGGTCCTGATACTGTCCTGTCAAAAGGAATTGCCCTATGCACGTTTTTCTACAGCGTTATTTCCCCTCTGGTCCCATTCATCAGCCTTTGTTTTCCTTTTCTTTTCATGTAGGATTTTTTTATTTATTTTTTTTGCTTGGAAATTACCAACAGACAGGAAACTGGCTCTGTTTATTTTGACACCAGCCTATAATTATAAGTGTAACCGCTTATTTTTATATGACCACAGCAGCGCTGGTTTTACTAACTGCCAAAATAATGACTGAATAAAGGAGATAAACCGTGGATACAGCCAAATATATTAATTCTGTTTTAACATACAGTAGAGCTTACTTAGTGTTATGAACGCTATAGTTGGATTTTGTTGTTATCTTTAATAAAACCTACACACTGATCAAGCAGCAGAAAAGATGTCCTTTAAAAAAACAACAAAAAAAACTTGTTTACTGTTTTCTCTGTTCCCTCTGATAATTATTTCCCTCCTTCACACATGCAAACACTTTACACACATTTTTGCCGGCCTATTACACATCGAGCTAACCGTCTTCTTATTAGATCTGCCCCCGACTTTCTTTTTTTTCCACTCACTCCATTGCACTTAGAAAGGTGTAAATTACAGCTACTGAAGAGGCACTTTTACCTAAAGTAAAAAAAAAGAGTTAATTTAATCCACCATAAAGGAGCAGGTTCAGATTAACGTGTTCATGTTAAACAAGGCATTGTATTTGAGCAGGCCAGGGGTCTGTTTAACCATCTGGAGCCCCTTACAGCTTGGCCCTCACCAAGGTTTGACTGGAAGCCGTGTTATCGTCAGCTGAAAAAAGCTCCACGGCCGGCAAGGTGCCAACCCAAAGGCTTCAGACTGGATTAGGGACAGAAAGACCCCATGTTGAAGACTTTAGTAGTGGAAAACCAGTTCAGGCCATCTTTAGTCCGTCCACGCCTCAGTCCCAGACCGCTTCTTTAGGATATTTTCGGCAGTTTGAGAAAACACGTTCAGAGAGGGGGCAAAGAAAAGAAACAAACCTGTCGCCTGTGAGCGCAAGTGAAAACATAGCTGTGCTGTTTTAGGAGCTTCCTGCCGAACGGGGTTGATGTAATGTCTAAAATCCAAAGCTTCAGCTGTAGTCTTGGATTTGGTTTCTAGAATGCTAACAATACCTCCTTATGCAACCGAGTTTAGCTCAGAGCAAACACATGACAGGAACTGGAGCGCTTTTTTTCCATTCAGGGCCTACGTGCTTTTATATGTTCATAAAAAATACACTTCTGTGCGCACGGCTTCATGTAAAATTGCATATCGCACACTGAAAACCTCATTTTGAAGAAACACTTGGCAACAAAAGTTTCTAATTGTCTCTGTCAGTTTAAACACGTATTTGCCAGTGGCTGTAACTCTCGGTTCAGACAAGAAATACACCCGTGCCTAAACAGTAATTGTCAATGTTGGTTTAGGACCATTAAATTTAGTTTCATTGGACAGAAAGTATTGGAATTGACTGTTTCCAAAATAATTTCTTACTCATTTATGGAATTAGAGTGGGAGTTTGATGGTAAATACCGTAACCTTTAATTATATGGACTGTATTGTACCTGCGTGTTGATTGCTGTTTTGAGGTTCTGCTTTACAACATTCTTGCAGAGGAAAACACTAGTTAGGGAGTTTTAAATCCTTTGCAACCCCAAAAGAGATTTAAATTGTATCTTTTCTCATTTGTATCTGCCTATAACAAATTCCTTCTTTGAACTTTTAAATAGGGGTTTCAGTCAGAGCAGCATTAGCTGTGGGTGATCTGGCCAAATGATCAAATTACAGTATCCCCATGTTCTGAATCCCACTTCTACCCACAAATTTAGCTCGGGGATCGCATGAGTCGTTTTGACTTGGGCTGCCTGGAAACAAAGCCTGTGACTTTGACCTAAAGCAAATGAGCTCGAGTCACAAATCTTTACATCTTGCGTTTGAACTGATTTTTATTTTGAACATTTGGACTAGAAGTGGTGGATCGTGTTTCTGCTCACTTCAGATCGCTGCTCCATCCAGTTCAAGTTTGTCTTGGCGGATAAACGTAAAAATCAGATTCCTGACATGAAACAACTAGATTTTCTTCTTTATTAGGTTATTAATCATCTACTTTTGTTTGAATTAGCTTTATTCTAACCATAATGATGCCAGGTGGACTTGTAGTGATGCATTTTTACTTTCATTATTAATGTAATTAATGACATGGTTTACCTCACAACAGAGTGAACTTATAGGGTGATATACAGAATGGGATATCTATATTAAAAACTGGAACTGGCTTTCGTTAACTTGTGGATTCTGCACCAGAATAACTTTACCTGTCATGGTTTGAAGGAAAGATGGAGAGAGCTGACCAACACAAGGAGCTCAAATAAAAACTAAAACATTGAAACACTGTACTACAAATAAAAAAAAAGTCTAATGTGGCAGAAAATGATACAAAATAACAAAACTCAAAGCAACACAGAGGTGAACAGGATGGGGCATAAAGCACAATGCCAGGCTGTGTGACGACCAGGAGACTCAAAGAACTGGAGATGAGGAGATTGGAGACAAGTGGCTTAATGGTAACAGGGAACAGGTGAAGAGTGGACAGAAAACAGAAACTTACTGAAAAAAAAAAAAACAGACAGAGGAAAAAGACACAAAGGAACTGAACTAATTAAAGAAAATAACCAATACGCCTAACAATAAACATAAAAGATTACCAGAAATAAGTAAAAGACCTGACATGAACACATTATACACTACAAAGTTTTCATGTGCAACATATGGCAACATATTGTAAATACTGCCAACAGTGGGACTTCCCCCCCATTAAAAGCTCACAGATGGACCGTGATTTGAACTCCGTTAAAAAGTGCAGATAAAAGGTGCATCAATCTAAAAGAAGAATGAAGTTGTTTTGTCTCTTATGTTGCTGGTCATGTACAGAATGAAAGGCAGTGGAGAAGATTTTTTTATTGCCTTCCAGTTTTCTTTGGCCCGCTGTGCTGTTCACAGCCCCGTCTCAACTCTAACATAATTTCTCAAGCAGAAAGGTCAGTCCATCTCTTGCATACCTTCGCAATCACAAGGTAACATTTTCTGCCTTTACAAGCAAATGCTGCTTGTACTGGTTTTTTTTTCAATTTCATTATATTTTGCTGTTGCTGGAGCTGATTTAATGCGTTACAGAAAAGAAGTCCATAAGTCATGTTAAGATGTTAACTCAGCTGATAAGAATTAAAAGTTTGCTTTTTGAACACCGCTGAGACTAAACTTTGAGAAAGCTCAATTATTGTCCTTAAAGAAAATGTTTATTTTCAGAAATACCACATCAGCACAGTAAAATGATTGAACAAAAAATGCTAAAGTAGTAACACTTCACAATAAGGGAAGGCAAACTTTAAGTTCAAGTTCAAGTAGGTTTTATTATAATTTGCATCACATGTGGTACATGAGGTGGAACAACATTGTGTACACAGGGTCCCAGTTACAACCAACAATAGCAAAACTATAAATTGTAAAAAGAAATTGTAAATAAAGATCTAAGAACTATGCTAAACACTAATAGTGCAAAAAAAAAAAAAATACTCCAAACAGCAGCACGAGCATGAGTCTGTGTGAGTAGATGAGTACGAATGAACACAACAGCATGAAATAATCAGCAGCATGTGATCAGCAGCATGGATAATCAGCAGCACATATCATCAATCAAAGTGACATTACAGTGATTATATCATGAGTCTAACAGCCTCAGGGTAGAAGCTGTTCCTCAGTCTAATATATACACTTAATGCTCCTCAACGTCCTGCCTGGGGGGAGTGGGGCAAAAGTGTGTGTGCTGGGTGAGTGGGGTCCTTCATGATGCAGGTGGCCCTCTTACTACATCTGGAGGTGTAGATGTCTGTGATAGTGGGGAGGCCGACTCCAACAGACTTGTGTGCAGCCTTCACCACTCTGCAGTTTAGCAGTTGAGAAATTATTAGTTACCTGCTTGTAAAAACGTAACTCTTTAGCTAGGTTTGGGTTACTGCATGTAGAAAATTCATCATCTTAGTGATAACACAAAGGACTGCTAGAACTGCAATGAATACAGATATTTTATAGATATATTCCAAGTCCTATAAACTCCATCCATCCATTATCTTTACCTGCTTCCTTTTCGGATCGCGGGGGTCGCTGGTGCCCATGTCCAGCTTTCACTGGGCAAGAGGCGGGGGACACCCTGGACTGTTCTCCAGTCCATCACAGGGACACATTGAAACAAACGAGACAAATAACCATTCACTCTCTCACCCACAATTAAAATAAAGATTTTTTCTAAAATGTTGCCATCAAAGGAAACAACATGCATTTCTTCAAGGTATCCTGATTTTTAATTACATTTACTTCTCGTTTACTGATTTTGTGGTTCTCAAACAGTGATGCACAGTAAGTTAGCAGTAAATAAATACTTCTGTGCCCTTTAAGTTAAATAGTAAATAACTTCATGTACAGAATCATGCCAGGAACAGTTTTTTGATTTGTGAAAATTCAACTTAGTGTAGACATGGAGAAAAATCCATTCAGACGGGCAGTTTAATAAGTATTTTTTAATTTGTCTGTGTACATCCTGGTGAGAGTTTAAGGGTTAATGCCCATTGTGTTGTTACATGTGGGAGCCAGCTGGAAGTGGATCAGGGATGTAACATGTGTGAACGTTTTCTGACCTCCACAACAGCACCCAAATATTTAGGTTCACCATCTTATAGATGCTTCAAGTCTTCAGCTGACTTTTTGTCATCCTCTCTAATGTACTTTATAGAACATAAACATGTTGACTAAGCTGTTTAACTTATTTTCTGCATCAAAAACTTTGTATTGCGGCAACAATTTTTTTGTTCTTCATTCATGCAAATTGCATGCATGCGAGTAAAAATTGGGTTTAAAAAAAAAAGGTGTTAATTAAGATGTTTGAACTTTGGGTTGGAGAACCAAGTGAACGTAGCAGCGTTCTATGTTTTGCAAGAATAAAAGATTCCGGTGAGGTCATTAAGCTGCAGATGAAATTCCTGCTACAGGCAGCCCCAGAGTCCTCCTTGGCTTTTAAACGTCCTGCGTAGATTTGTAGAGGATGCACAGTTTACAGTTCAGACACTCCTATGGCTGCCATGTCGTGAGTTATAGCCCGTTGGACAGGTCCTGTAATCAATACACACTCTTTCGTCTTAAACCCTGTCATCAGTGTAGGTGTTGGACAGCTCGTCTGAGTTTGCCTCCTCAAACCAGGAGTGCTGCTTTCTCCACTCCAGCTGCTTGGCCTGTTTGAAGGTTGCAACTGGTGCCTGCTTTGAGGTCCCACATAGTTTTCTAATTGCTACTGCTGACAAAGGTGTGTTGACAATGAGGTAGGATTTAATATCTACACCTTGCTTTAAAGCTTCTGGTTTTTTTTGTTGTTGTTTTTTTTTTTTAGCTTTTTTCTGTAAATGCTTCTGTTTAGGCTGTGGACAATTATTTATCTGCAGCTGGTATTCACTTTTTTTATTATTATTATTATTGGCATTTTAGTGTGACAAAATCAAAACTCTAAAAAGGAAGTTTGATATATTTACAAAAACATTCTGAAAAAACATATTTCCTTCTGTAGCACACAAGGCTTCTGTTGGTAGTTTGTAGCCAACCATATATCAGCTTCTGCTTTAAGACCATATGGAAACTGTTGGGATGTGACATCCCCACTATCCCCCACAAGGAAGATGGGATTTGTGGGTTTTTTGACGAGCATCACGTCTCAGAGTCAGCTTTATAAGTCTTTTGGCGCACTCTTTCCCAAACTCGAATTTTATTCACAGATCGCACCAGCATGTGGCCCATTAGAGGCTGAATGTTCCAATTATGAAGGAACGGGTATTGGCACAATTGAAAAAAGACTAAAAATAATGTTCACCATGTCATGGGTCAGATGTAGGTTATCAAAAATATTCTCATAAGCAGTCTAACCTCTTGTTTGGGCTGAAAAACCGATGTTGAGAAATGTGCATCAGTGACAGAGATACTTTAATCTGAGGAACTACCATGTTAAGACTCAGAGAAATTGTACTTTTTTATGTCTTTGATAAGAAAAACAACTGAATTTTGTTTCTGAGGTTTTTTTTATTTATAAAAGCTCCCAGCTATGTCAACAGCAAAGTTATTGCTTCAAAAGTGTGAAATGTTAGCACTTCCACTCACCATGTGGAAATCACATGTTGCAAAACGATTTACTCTCGCTTAAAATGATTAGCGTTGCGGAGCAATTGTATTAACTGCTCAATAAACCAATTCCCAGTTCCTCAGTGGACATTGATTGTGGATGAGAGGTGAATTCTTAGCCTCGTCTCACCACTTTGCCTCCCACCGTCCTGAACACTTGACCTCCTTCATGAGATCTGTCAGGTTCTTTGGTGAGCCCTAAAAACAAGTTCCTGCTCTCATCACAGGAGGTCTGCCAGACAGAGTACTCCGTCATAAAAGTTGTACTCATATCTGTTGATGTTTAGTACATTTTTGTGCAAAGTTTCTGCAGTATTTTTCCAGACCTCTTTATTGCCATCCACCTGCACTGTAGGTCACACGTCAACAGCAAATCACAAGTAAGCCGCTTAATTTCCCATGATATTTTATATTTTATATCAACTCCCTGTCCCTTAGCACCACAGGTTTGAAAGAGCCTTTAGTCAAGCCTTTTGCCATATTTGACTAAACTCTAATCTTCAGAGCAGCTTCCAGCCTCTAAATCTCCTAATTATGCTCTCAGTCTGTGGAGAGTCCTTTCCAAGATCCGTGTGATTATGTTTTCATTATCAATATAATTTTCAGAAAAGTCGGCATACATTTGGGAGCACTGTTGACTTTTGCAAAGTGAGGAGACTTCTCGACATGTTTGAATTATGTCAGATTTTGGTTTCAAATTGCCCCCTGCTCAATGAAGGGACTGTAAAGGTTTAATGGGTTGTATTACTTTGAGTCAGAGAGAGGGGAAAGCAAATCTCAGGTGGATTGTAATGGACTGGAAACAAGCACAAGTATGAAATTAGAGTCCTGTGTCTTAATTAAAAGCACAAACTTAAGCTCACATGAGACAACTTTAACTCTCTGGAGAAATTCTTATAGCAACATACCGGCTTCAATAAATTTGCCAGGGTTGCCTTAATAAAAGCAAACAACATCTGAGTCATCACCTGAATGTCTGACAATAATAATCACCTGTAATGTATTTTTAAAGCATTTATTTAACCCCTAGTCAAACATTAGATGAACATTTGTATTTACCTTTTAGGTGTCATGTTGTTCTGCATAATGCTGCTCAACACATAAACTTACATAAACTTTTATGATGTGTGTTTTTCTGCAGCCTGAAGTGCTCCTCTCGTCAATGACACAAACCAAATTGCTGTTCATCTACATTACTTTGATGAAACTCAGTCCCTTCTTGTCTTAAAATGTAGATTCCTACACAAAAACTGGTCACAGGATGCATTATTGCACTTTTTAAAAGCTAAACTGAGACCATGCATGCATTCTTTGTATAGATCCAGTAGAGTCACAGACACAGATTGTAGTGGAAAGTGCTTTGAGTATCTTATAAGATAGAAAGGTGCTATTTAAGTACAGCCCATTTACCATTATAATCAAACTATGATTTATCAACTTTGTTCTTAGTCTTCACGTGTGCTACAGTATACACTGCTGTGTTACTGTGTTATTGTTCAATGTATGTATTTGCTATATTTAGAGAGATTTGGCCCCACAACTCAGCTGATGCTTGCATGTACATGTCACTTCGTCAGTGCAGCTACAGCGTGCACTCCCAAGACATCATTACCTGCAGTGGCCCCTCAGTGTGGACCAAATCTGGCAAAAGGACATTCTCTTACTCCACTCCTGTAACCTGGAACACCTTGGAAAAATATTTGAAGTTGTCGACTTTGGCCTCCCTATGGGATTTTAAACAACTGAGTTCATGGTAAAAATTATTGCAGACATGTTCCTGTTTTTAGTAATTTACACAGCTTGAATGTTTTTTTTTTAATCACTTCTTTTATTTACTTGTCATTTTATATGCTTTTATATGAATGTTTGTTGCTGTGTACAGTACCTCATCTGTGGTTTTTGTTTAAAACAGTTCTCTCTTGTACAGTAAATGACTCCTCATGATTCTATGAGATTAACCTGCATAAATAAAGGTTGAATGAATGTAGTTCAAAGACTAAAAGTTAGATCTAGTCACTCATTATCTAAAGTAAAGCCAGAATGTAAAAGTTAAATATCACTAATGCCTACTAGGTGTTGCCTTTCAAAATGTTTTAGGATTCTACATATTACATTTTTAAACACATCGATTGCACAATTGTTTTCCATCAATACATGCTGTTATTAGTTAGATGCACTTCTTTTGGGTGCTTTAATTTGGCAGTGGGAGAGAGACAGGAAAGCAGGCAGAGAAAGGGGAATGTTGTGCTTCGAAAGGCCAGACTGGTCTGGAATGGACCCAGGCCTGGCTGTGATGAGGGTTTCTGTCTCTGTACAAGAGGCGCCTGCTCAACCAGTTGAAACCGTGCCTCAAATCACTTCTTCGTGTCAGCGTCCTGGTGGTCATTTTGAAAGATTTCTGTAATGAAATGAATATGAAACCTTGTAGATTTATATTTTGGTTCAAAATTATTATCCAGTATCCCTTTTCAGCTGCATGCTCTTGTTCAAAAATAAAAACAGTAAGATGACGGTGGCTAAATGTTGAACTCGAGTTTTTCCAGCTATAATTCGCAACATTGTTATATCCAGTTTTAAAAATACCGTCTGAGCTGCAGTTTTGTCTTCATTAAGGAAGTCTGATGTCTTTGTTCTAGATTTAATCAGTCCCACTCTGCAGCAAGACAGGGTGGGTTCTTCATGTCTGTTCTGTTTCCTTAAGTTGTGTTTGTCATTTTAGAAGTATCGTCTTACAGAAGTTTTGAGTTTTTACTGTTGAGTGCTAGTTTTGTTCATGCCAATTTGTCATATAAAAAGCCTCAAATAGACATAGGTTTAAAATATAATTTAAAATTGGAGGTTTTCGGAAGTTATGGATATTTAAGAAATCCCCACCGGACAAGCCTTTCCATTTCTTTTTTCTGCATCAGCATTTTTACGCGTGGAAAACTCGAAGCTTCAGTCTAATAGTCTCCTCTTTTCAGATGACTGGATGTGGACTCAAACTCCAAAACCTTGGCCGGTCTGGCTCAGTCATAATTAAGGCTGAAGTGGCAATGCCAGGAATGTTTGCCATTTTTCCTCTTTTATTTCAGATGGATTCTCATTTTATCATTACTCTCGCAAAGTAATAATTGCTGCGCATATTTTTGAAATAGATGGAATGCGAGGCAATTAGTTTTAATGATGTGCAAGACAAATCTGCACGACAGCAATTACTGCGACAATGTGTTCAACAGCCCAGAGGCAGGGCCCAGAGACAGCGCAGATTGGCAGTGACATTGTATGCCGTGGCCATGCAAGCTTCATGTGGGGCAAATGTCAAGTCTAGAGTCACTGACCTGTCTACTTTGTTATCAGCAAAGGCGACATGTTTGTCTGCCATCAATTCTGGACTTCACAGCTAAAAAACGGGTCATTAAATACATGCCAGTGTGAAGCAGTCCTGTACAGTTTCTTGTCTGGTCTCAGTTTGGATAGTTTTATTTGAGGAATTTATTTGCACACATAATTGAGTTGTCTTCTTTTCACACAACGCCACTGGAATCTGTGACCTGTTTGATCACAACAGTCCATCGTACACTTGAGCTTGAGCAGAGTCCGGAGAAAACGGCAGCATTCAGGCAGCCCATACTTCATAGATGAGCTTTTCTTTTTTCACTTATTGCCAAATAGAACTCAGGCTATCCCTGTTTTTATCCCATAATGGAAAATTTGAATCATGTACCAAGTTATACAATACACAACCACTATTTAAACGTGTTTGATTCTTCAAAATTGTTTTCATTTTTTTCATTTACACTTTATTTATACAGGTAGTCTCACTGAGCCACGAGAACTCATTTTCGAGACCCGTTTAGGGAGCAGATGGGGGTTAAGGGCCTTGCTCATGGGCCCAGAGTGGGGCGAATGAGGGTGGCGACAGGTGTGGGCGCTTCCCCTACCCCACCCACATTTTTGATGTTGTCGGTACCGGGGCTTGAACCGACGATCCTCCGATCACAGACCCACCTTCTCTAACCTCTGCTCCACTAAGGTGTTTATTACCTCCATGTGGAGGAATTGTTGTTCTTCCACATGGAGGTGAACCAGTTGAGCTGCTTTGGGTATCTCTGGTAAAGATGCGCCCTGGACGCCTCCCTAGGGCTTGAACTGAGTCCAAACAGGTTTTCTGAGCAAATCCAACTGGGAAGAGACCCCGGGGAGGGAGATGTTAGAGAGACCACGTCCCTCTCTTGGCTTGGGAATGCCTCAGAATCCTCCTGGGAAGAGGTGGCTATGGAAAGAGATGTGTGGCTCAAGCTGCTACCCTGGCAACCCATCCATCCGTTCATCCATCCAGTATCTTTACACTCTTCTTCTTTTTTGAGTCGCGGGGGTCACTGGTGCCCATGTCCAGCTATCAAGTGGTCCAGAAACTGGTCCAGATGACACAATTTAACCTTTTTGTTGTTATCTACCTGAATGAATGAGCTTACAACATTTTTTAAAAGCAATACTTTAGTGAATTTGTCTACTTCATCCATTTTTCCTCCTCATCAATCTGGATATCTACAAAGAAGACGTTTTAATTGCAAATCCATCCATCCATCCAACCATCCATCCATCCATCCATCCATCCAACCATCCATCATCTTTTACCTGCTTCTTCCTCTTTTGGGTCGCAGGAACACTTGACAAAAATAAAAGTCAGAATCAAATTCTGCCTGTATATTTTGGACTCATCCCTTTGGAACTAATAGTCAGTTGTTGCACGACACTTGTCATGCATCCTTCTGTTAGTTTTAAGCATGTGATGAAGAATAACATCCTCTGGGTATGGTGTTTGCTTGCTGTACATTTCAGGAAACAATGTGTTCAGAGTCTGGGCGGCATCACAATAACAGGAAGTGTGCAGCAGGTAGACTGGTGCTAGCAACCTTTTTGACTGCCAGCACGAGCTGCGGCGGCATTCCTGCCTGCGATCTGTCAGTGTTCACAGCATCTGTGTCAATAGCATTCCTTAGCTGTTGACAGAGCACTGCTGTTTGCTTTAGCCACCACAGACCAGTGGCCTAATCTACTGTTTAAGGACAGTGTCACAAATCCTTAAGTCCTGCCTGCTACACTCATTTGTGTCACAAGAACAGCTTGGTTTCTTAAAAATGCATGCCACAGTGTCATTTTGTATTTGAACTGACTGGAGTGGGATGGCAGGTTCTGAGGCAGGCTTAAAGAACACCACAGTTAAATTCTCTTGGGGGATTTTATTCACACACTCGTGTTGGAGGTGCATTAAGCAGAAAGACCTCGCAGATGGTCCCACCTGCACGTTCAGTGTGCATTTATTTTTTAAGTACAGTAAAACAATTCAAAATCTTTCAGACTTTTTCAGGATCAAATATTACTCCAATAATTGCCACCACATTAAGGGAAAGCATGTGTCAAAGGGGCTTAGGCCTCATCTATTTTACTTTGTTTCTGAAATAAAGACCTCTACATGACATAACTGTAATTACCTGTTAGCTATTCTCTGTTTTTCCCATACTCTTAAAAAAAAAAAGCCTATTTACTTTTATGACTCTTTAACTCTGCCTGTGTTGGATTTTTGATGTTACGTAACTACATTAACTGTGTGGAAAATACCAGCATTTACCTCAAGCAGAACTGAGATATAGGTTTAATGTAAGTGGCCAAACAGGGCAGTTTAATACTCACCGGTAATTGAACATGAAGGCACCCACTGGTTCTCAGCTAAATGAAAAGTAGCAAAATGGTTAGGAAGTGAAACTAATGGCCTCTTGACTGATTAAGTTCAGAGTGAACCCCATTGTTGAAATCAGGAACAACCATTTCTACTACAGCTTTTCTGTACACAAGGGTTGGAGGGGGCATGCTTTAATGTGACCTGCTGAAAACTTGGTTTCTCTCTGTGCTCTCTCCTCAGCTGACTGCCAGCCCCCATGTCTGAACCGTGGCTCCTGCAGCCGACCGCATACATGTGTGTGTCGCTCAGGCTTCCAGGGGCCCCGCTGTGAAGAGGTGGCCCTGGAACAGGTGTACATCCGTGAGCGGGGCACTCTGAGGCGCGTTGAACCAGGCACCAACCCTTTTCTGAGAGACCAGAAACGGCCAGCAGAGAGACAGTCCAGTGACACCAGCAAGGCCCAGACGCTGCGACCTGAGACCACCAAACCACCTGTCCAGACGGCGTAAGTCTTTTTATTACGTCCAGAAAGAAGATTTTAGTTGTATCTAACCAGGCAGTTAAGTTCATATATTAAATCTTTAATACTCTTTAAGTAAATCAAATATTTAGTGAAAACCAAAGAATCCTTTGCTGCTTTCAAGTAACAAAGATTGAGTTGTTAAAATTTCAGAACATTTTGAGAAGATCTTTTCAGACAGAATAGTTAGACATAGACATAGACAGAACAACCCATAGTTATTATAATAACAAAGAGGGAAGATTATATATTTTTATTTTTGTTAAGTTTGACTTTTTCAGTCTGTTTTTTTTTATTTTCTGGATTAACCATGACGTATCCAACTAATAACTGCTCAAACAAAGATTTCTTTCAGTGCATTCAGCAATTTCTCCAAAGCCTGCTAATCAGACGGGCATAATAGTTTCTTGGCTTGAATTTCTGACTGCTTCAGATCCAGACTCATAGAAATACCATTTTAGTTTGATTAATGACTTTATTGTGGCTAAACCCATATTCTTGATCAAGGACATTTAGAGAGAATAATTGTGTCTTGGAGCATTTTGATGGATTATTATAACTACAAAGTTCAAACTTATCTTGTCAAGTTGTTCTCTGTTTTGTACTCGTGCCCAGTGCTTTTCTAGCTTGCGCACAGTTGGTTCAAGTGCCACAATTTATTTGGGTACTCAGTTTGTCATTTTAGTAATTTCTCTCTACCAAACCACAGAAACATTTTCATTTATGGCTGACATTTATGGCTCTTCTCTTGCTAATTATATATATATATATATATATATATATATATATATATAAAAAAAAAAAATTGAGCGATGATGATAAGTTCATTGAAACACTTCACAATGTTTCTACACTTAAACTGAGCTAAAAAAATAAAAAAAA
>NC_056518.1:18451376-18500117 GCF_014905685.2 Nematolebias whitei
TATACATATACATATATATATGTATATATATATATATATATATAGTTGGCGTTAAAGAGTTATGAACCACCCACGTGCTTGTGGTAGCTCAGTGAAAAACTGCTAAATGTGTTTTAGAACATGGTGCATGAAAGGTTTATTTCTACATCCTCCTTCTCAAAATTATTAACGTGAAGTCATAGTAAATCTTCTAATCAATACAAGATCTCTGGAGAGTGCACAGTTGCTCTGCATATGTTGTCTTTGCTCTTGACTCGCAGGACATATTTGCATACTGAGTCACAGATCCGGCGTAAATAGAGGGAGACTAGACTGCAAGTTAAAATTTTAACAAGCAGACAGTGTTCCTGAGTCACAAATACTTATCTGATGACTACATTCACCGTCATGTTTCTGGCAACGCTGACTAACTGTAGGGGAAAGGTCTTAAGTTCAACATGAGCTGTTGTACCTTAAAGAGCTCCAGATACTCTAAGAATAAACTGTTTTAATCTATAACTCTGTCATTTTGCAGGACAAAACTTTAAAGGTTTTATTTTGTATTAATCACATAACTTTATCCTACCACCAAAGGGGAAGGCAGAGCAATAATGTTTTTGTCTATTTTCTATACATCACGAATCACTGATCAGATTTAAATAAACTGTTCAGAAATAATCAATGGATGTACAACTACAATTGATTGACTTTTGGAGTCAATCCTGTTCCAGATGGCTGCCACAGCAATGCAATCTTAGCAAAATGAAAAATTATTCTATTACACTCCGTTTTACAGTTATTGAGCTAAAATTTGGCACATTGGAGTTGAACCCCATTTTATATTCTGAGCACTAACTGATTGCAGAAGAGCTGTTACCTCTGTATTACCTATTGTAATTAAAGCTGTAATCAACTCTGTTTATTGGTTGGCCAAAAAATCTTCATGAACCACTGAACATTTTTTAAAGAAACTTTCAGAAAGAAATCTACATCTACAACAAATTATTTTTTGGACTCAATCAAGATCTAGACTCAGCTTATCAGCCTTAAGCGACATAAAAATGTTTACAATTCTGTCAGTTTTACAGATCTTTAGTTAAAATTTGGTGCGGTAATACCAGCAAGTTATTCACATCACATAATCTAACCCTAATCACACAAGATATATTTCATGAGGTTGTAGATAAATGTTATCTTCAATGTTTAACCAAAAAGGCTACTCAATTTTATAACCACATAAGTAATTTCTCCCCATAAAATGATCTTAGTTTAAAACTTTGGCTTGAAAGGCGTTGGGTGATGTGCATTCCTTCAAGGAATGCTCGATCCTTAGTTGACTTGATCCTACCGGGGAGCTTTAGAATCTTTATGAAGGGCTACAATTGATTTTGATTGTTTGTTTTGTATTCTTTGTATGTCCATAAAGGATCATTTAGAGATGGATGCGTTCCTTCTGGATGCACAGAGGGTGCAGGTTTTGGTTTTGAATATCAGGTTGAAATTCCACTGTTTTCAAAGCCAAAAAACCACAAGCAATGTGAGGTCATGGAGAGTGAGAGTCAGGCAGCGAGACTGGTGCCAAGGCTCAATGAAGGAGTAAGAGAAGGTGATGAGGGTGACTAAATGCTCAAGATGAGAACAATTATGTTGGCCTTGCTCTAACTTATTTATTTAGAGGCAAAGGCTGCAAAGCACACACAGCACCCAGCCAATCTCCTTTCATTTTTCACTAATGAAGAAGGAATGAGGTACTACATGTCTATTTTGCAGCTGAACTGGCTCGTTACGTCAACGTCACTTTGTAAGTTACCCACATTGTCAGGAGAGAAGAAAAAATAAATAAATCAAAGGACAAAGAAAAGAAAAATTATTAAGAAAAGTTCTTTTGAAAACCAAAGGCATCAACTAGGCTGAACAAGGTGACTCTAATAAAAATGTTTGCATGTCTACTTTTTTCAACATAATTGCTAGACTTTGTCCAGTCGGTTTGAGACTTCCCTGTGTGTTCATGAAGATAATACTGTTTTGCTCAGTTCTCAGAAGACATACGGTTAACTGTTGTAAGTTTAAACAAAATAATATCAATTTATTGTCCTCTTATTCTTTAATTTAGGTCAAATTTATGATGTTTAACAATATAACCTTCTATAGTCCGATAGAATGAATGGTTAAACAAGATAAGATAACTATCATGGTGGGACTGATAAAACACATGAATAATGTTCAGTACTGTGAGACTCTGGGGCAAGAGAACAACATTTTATATTCTGCTCCTGACTACTGCGTTCTTGTCCTCAGTTTTCCAACTACTCTTGGACTCAACAGTATCCTCAATGTCCTTTAGGGGATTAAATGTAAAATTTAAAATAGAACAGCTGTCAACAAAATAATGGTTTCCTCCTCTGACCTGATCTGTGGAACAAACGTCGTTCACTGTGTATCGCTGTGCAGAAAAAGTTGTAAAAGTCTGATCAGACTGTAGAGCCTATAGATTTCAGGGACATTGGTGAATACTCCTGATTTTGTTCTGATAACCCATACAGGAGGTGCTCACCACCTGAGTTTTTCAATACTGTATAGCTTCAGCTTTTCACTGTTCTCTGCCATTAGCTCTCTGCAGGGAACAGAAAAGGGCAGAGCAGGATGTATCGTATCAGCTAGATTCATCTCATCCCTACAAAGGTCTGGTCCTGCTTACATAATCAGGTTTAAGACAGCTGAAGTCATATACCTGAAGAAAAGAGCTTGTGCTGAACTTTGCTTGAATTTTCAAGTAACTCCATTGTGCATGACTGCAAATTAGTTAAATATTTGCTGTACCAGTTACAAAGGCAGCTTGTTAGATTTTAGTGGGGGTCAGCTAAACATTTTTCTTACAGTATCAATGGTGGAAGTGAACATCCATGATCCTGACTGATTATTTTGCTAATAACATATTAAACAGCCATTTTTGTGTTTGCTAAGGTAGATTAGTTATAGTAGCCATCTTAGCTGTAGATGTACATCCAACAATTACAATCTGTGAGTTCCATTAAATTCTGGCAAATCTCTGCAGCTTTGCTAATTTAAGTTCCAAGACTAAATATTATTGTGTTTTCTATTGGACACAATTTCAGGGAATCAGAATCAGAAATCAGTCAGAATTTTTGACAGAAATATTTTCTTTGATAGTCACCACACCACAGTGGAAAGTGGGGGTCAAAATTTGGTTAAGCCCAGTTATGTATTCAGAGGTTTTAAAAACACAACAAGGCAAAAACACCCTGTAAAAACAGAATTACATGCCAGTCTCACCCCATACTGTTTAACTGGTGACTAATGCGGCTGATGGTAATGTGGCTTGTTGACTCAAGGCTTTACACATGGTCACCCAGCTGTTTTTCAGAGGAAACTGTGGTCACCGTGGGAGTTTTATTTATGTTTATCATGGATTACTGGTCACTTTCACTCCCACTCTGGACAAACCACACTACCATCTACTGGGAACTCCTGTCAAAATCTCCCACAGCAGGTTATCTATGCACCTGAAATAAAATACTGGATTAATTTTGGTGAATATAATCCTTGAAATGTATATCATATATAAGAGTCATATGGACAGATAAATCTTGTTTGTAAAAATGGAACAGCAGGAGAGGAAATGCACTCACCAAAGTCATCTGAACTTAGTTGAATTAATCTTAAGACAAGTTCAAATGCAGTCGATTCTCATGACATTTCCCTTGCTACCTTTGACTTTAAATAAATATACATGCTTTAGTAGCCAAAAACACTCACCCTGGGAAAGTTTTCTGACTTTACCAACTGGCTGGCTTGTTTCCACTCAAACGTGACTTGCAGAATCAGTCCCTTGTCTCATTTTTTAAGCTGCTGCCGAAACAGAAGAGGCATTGTAGATGGGGAGTCTGGTTAAGGTAAAGGGGTAAAGGGTAAGGTAATTTCTACATGTTGTACAGTGGTACTGTACGCCTCTTCTTAGCTAAGCATGACTTTGTGTCTTTAGTTATCATTGGTACTCCTCAGTTTGTAGACAGGGAATGAACTTGAGCAGGTCAGGTTAAATAGATTTTTTCCAGTAAATGTTTGTGAGAGTCTATAACAAACATGCACAGTATAGTATCAGCCTGTATCACTGATTGAGGCTGATGCGACAAACTTGACCCACACTCTGATCTTAATCCTCAGTGCACACTTTGTCTTGTGATCTGAATGCGATAGGGTGTTCCAAGATTCAAGGTTCAAGATTTTTATTGTAATTCGCATCGCATGTGGTACATGAGGTGGAATGAAATTGTGTAACTGAGATCACCCAAAAATAGCAAAAAAGTAATAAATAAAAAGAAGTATAAAAAGAAACAGTACACAAGGATCTACAACATATGCTAAACACTAATAATGTACAATAATATGGTATATTTAAGCAGCTGCCTGAACATAATGAGCAGATGGGTATGGATATAGCAGCTTAAAGGTAAGAAATCAGCAGCACAAAGTGAAATATCACCAAATAAAGTGGCATTACAGTGATTCTTCTTCTTCTTTTTTTACAGTGATTTTTCTGGTTAGAGATTCATGAGTCTAAGCCTCAAGGTAGAAGCTGTTCCTCTAGTGGCTCTACACTTAATGCTCCTTAACCTTCTGCCTGAGGGGAGCAGGGCAAAAAGTATGTGTGCTGGGTGAGTGGAGTCCTTCATGATGCAGGTGGTCCTCTTCCTGCATCTGGAGGTGTAGATGCCTGTGATGGTGGGGAGGCTGACTCCAACAGTCTCCTGTGCAGCCTTCACCACTCTCTGCAAACCTTTATTCTGCAGCTGTGCAGCCTCCATGCCACACGTTGATGCTGGAGCACAGGATAATTTCCACTGCACACCTGTAGAAGGAGATGAGGACTGAGCTTCCCAGACCAGCTCCTCTCAGCCGTCTGAGGAAGTAGAGTCTCTGATGAGCTTTCTTGATCATACTGGTGGTGTTGTTGCTCCAGCTGAGGTTGTCATTCAGGTGCACACCCAAGTACTTGAAGCTGGAGACCACTTCCACTGCAGATCCTACAATATTCCAGTGTGTGTGTGTGTGTGTGTGTGTGTGTGTGTGTGTGGGGGGGGGGGGGGCTCCTTCCGCAATCCACAATCATCTCCTTCATCTTCTTCACATTGATGTGAAAGTTGTTCTTCCTGCACCAGCTCTCCAGGTGTTCCACCTCCTGCCTGTAGCTGGACTCATCATTGTTTGTGATGCATCCAACCATTGCTGTATCGTCTGCAAACTTGACATGACAGCCTGAATGGGTAGGTGCACAGTCTTATGTGAGCAGTGAACAGGAGGGGGCTCAACACACGGCCCTTAGTTCCAGTATATGACTGAAAAGTTTGTGGTGCTGATTGGTGTCATGCTCCTACTTCACTGTGAGTTTAACATCAAATGAAAAATTGAGGCTACAAAGACTTCAGCCCATTCGTGTCCACCTTTTACTGGTTTTGGAAAAGGAAAATGCTGAGCTTTAGTTTAACAAACAAAATAGCCATGGCCCATATGAGACATGTTCGTTTCAGTAAAATACAGTATGTACATAAATGTTTTGCAGATTTTTGGATATGAGCAGCTTTAATTCTTAAAATTACTGACTGAACCAGGCCAGGAAGAGTTGGTATCGTTCACTAAATGGATAGAGCCAAATGAGTCCCATGAGTATTTATTTGGCTTCCTGCTAGGCCAAATGGAACAAAGGACCATAGAGCAGCTCTTACAGATATGTCTTCCCCCACCCCCTCCATCAGAACTTTCTTGAAGTCCCATACAAATCATCATCTGCATCTATAGCCAAATCTGTTTAATCTTGCAGGCTTCTGCGGATGCAGCTGTTGTAGAGACACAACTACTGTACAGCACTTGTGTAACATCAACCCCAGAATTCTCTGTAGAAACAGTGCAAAGGCAGATGGAGACAGCATCAATCATAACCATTTCCTAGTTATGAAGCATGGCGTTGAAAATGTGAATTATTGGTAAGGATAGTGAGACCAGTTAATCTATTCAGATTTCAGGACACAGGGTTTTTATAAGGAAGTGGACCTCTAAATAAGTCAAAGATTTTCCTGAAACAAGCTCAAGATTGACAGAATAAACTTTACTTTGTGGTCTTCTTCATGCCTCTGCTGTCGTGCTCTCTGTGAACCTCTGCTGTAGCTTTAATATCAGTTCTTTCTGCTTGTTCCAAATCTCTCTCAGTCATCTCCCTTGTTGGAAGCTGTTTTTGGCCTACTTTCGAAGCAGTCTGACATATGATGCTGACCAACAAAAAGTCATAGCCTCAGTCAGCATTTTCTAATAGCTCTTCCTGCTGACCTGTCTTGTGACATTTCACTAAGTGTGTGATCAAAGCAACTACAATAAACTGGGGAATATTGAATGGCCTCTTGATTCACCATGCCTCCATGCGTTTTGATTCCAGCCCCTGAACCACAGCTACCACACAGCTTTGCATCTATCAAGAATCTTGGCCTTATAAATTTCTTATAGTTTGAACACCCTGATATATAAATGCTTAGGTGAAAACAGATAAGTTGGCAATGGGATTGGTTGACCCCTGAAGATGAAAATGGAACTGTTAATTTCACAGCTTTTGGCTCGTGGCTAAGTAGACAGTGGTTGTCTTTGTTTTGATCATGTTTTGTTGGCATACCACATAGTAATGCTTTTAAAATTAGAGTTTCAGCTTTTTTTTTGTTTGTATTTTTTCTGTGTGGCACTTGGGCTAATCCAAAAAGATCTCACATATTTAATTTTTCAGGAGTCTTTTTTACTTTCCATTCCCTTAATGAGCACTTTTGGGAAGAAGAGGATGGAGCCTTCCAGAGAATGACTGGAAATTTTGCGTTGTAGTTTTTTGATGCAGAGTGAGGTTAGTCTGCACCTATTTGCAGTTTACTTTCAATTCCCCCGTGGGACAGAACTTTAAAAAGCTTTTTGAATCAATCCAGCATTTATTTCACCCTTTCACCAGCTGTTACCAGTAGATATCTGTAAAGTGATCCAGACAGACAGAACATGATTCAATCCAGCCCCCGTGACCAGTGCAGTAAACGCTTAGACACACCCCAGATTTTTACAAGGGGAAATAATCTGCCAAAACCTACAATTATCCAAGTCATAATGACTAAAGATTTTATCAAACAAAAACCAGGCTTAATTGCTCACTGATGTTTGGCCTTATTTGACCACGTTTGTTAAGAAAACTTGCCTTGGTAGACAGAAGCATATCTTGAAAAGAGAATTTTAAGGCCAAGTGGTTTCTCTTCAGTCCCACTTTATAAAATGGGACACATTTTGGCTCATTGACACTAAACAGCAGATAAATTAAATTAAGAATAAAATGCCTCTCCTCCCTCAGCGCTAGAATGAAAAGAAAAATAAATGGTAGTTTGTTCCAACTTAAAAATAAATAAATAAAATGAAGTTCCCTGCATCAAATTTTGAACATATATACAGACTAACATTATATTTTTATTACATCTTTCATTAGATGTCATGTATCTTTTGATTGTCACCAAGACTTTGCCTGTTTGAACACTGTTTGTCCCCAAGCTGCATAAACTGTGATAAAAACTCTGGAGGTTTAGACCTTTAGAACCAGAGATTAAACAGCTAAAAAAAAATAGCTGTAATTTAGGGTAGGACTTTATGGGACTGCTGCTAGCATGGAGTTATTTTTGAATTTTCAATAAACACAAACTTTACCACCACGCCACTGCAAAACCTTTTTGCAAAGAGAAACGCACAGAAAGAAGACAAGAAACTATGGGATAGGGACAGAAAAATTAAGCTTATTAGATCCTGCCAAGGATCAGTTTGAGGGTTTTCATGAAGAAAATACAGATACTTGAGTGAGTGATGAATAGATGAGGACATCCTGCAGAAAACCCGAGGAATGAGATGACCACAGTAGGGTTTGACCAGTGGTACAGATGGTTTGGTGCACTGACTGCATGAAAGGATGAAGTTTTCAGTGACATTTTTTTACCTTCTGAAAATCTACAAGGCTCTTTAATTTTCATAACTTTTGCAAGAGATGGGTAGATAAGTTCAAATTAAACAAACTTTGAAAACATTATTATTTTTTAATAATGCAAAAATGCTTATCTTTCCAGAATCAAATTTCAGAGCAAACATGTCAGCTTTTAGTATCATTTACCTATTGTTTCTTTTTTAAACTACAGTGTATGTGTATGTCTTGGACGTCACAGAGATTCATAACACTGTCGGGCTTTGGATAGCAAAACATGAACAAGAGTCAAGTATATGTTTTTACTTTCTTCTCAAATGCCACCTCCTGGGACTAATTTTGACAGTCTGCACTCTCCATCTTTTGTGTGTGAAACATGGAACTCCATCTGTTGCAGAAAAATATCTCTCCTGACACTTTCAAATTTAAAGTCTCTTGAAAAAAAAAAAGATGGATTATCGCTGTAGATTTTAAATTGTTTCATGTTTAACAGGTTCTATCCTGAAAAAATTTTTTTTTTACATAATTTATTCTTTCATGACAGTTTGAATCCAACCCTTCTGAACGTTGTGTTCCCAAATACTTAAGTTTTTTGGAAAAAGGCCATATTCTGTTACTGCATTTGAAATATTTTGTCCCCCACTCTCACACGGTGCTCCGTTCAATTCACCGTCCTTCCTCTCCGACTACAAAAGTTTGTGTCCCAAATGCACCCATAAATCTTGTCTTTTCATTGTTGCCAACCGTTGTTTGCTGTGGCTGAGCTGCACAAGGTTTTCATTGTTTCTGCTGCTGTTTGCAGTTTTATTTTTAGATTACTTCTGTTGCCTTGGGTTTGATCGAAGATATGCATACCCAAACACAGTCCGAAATGGATAAATGTGCGTACACTTTGATTTAATTGTGTTCTTCAATAAAAAAAATTGTTTATGTACCCAAATAGCTTTCAAAATGTCATAATTGTATCCAGCTCTTATATAATAGGGGCTTTTGGTGAATACCTTATGTTGACAAGAGGCAAATAGAGCATTTAAATATTTTGTTAAAATAAAACAAGACTTGCAGAATAAAGCGGTGGTTGTGTTGATTGGTTGTAAACTTTGTTGTACTTGCAGAAGTCTGGTGCTCATCACTTTGGAAGCCATGTCTACTTCCAGACAAAGCAAAATGAGATGGAAAAAGTGACAACCCTGGAAGCTGCCTGGTTGTGCAGTGTGACCCATATGGGTCTGTTCATGCCAGAAACCTGCCAGCTGTCATACTGTCTTGCTTAGAGAGCATGCTCAAAGCCACATGTGTCCGTCCAACAACTCAATCACCTCTTCATATCAGTCTATTTTGTGTATTAGCTGCTATAACCCAACAATCTAAACCGTTAGATTTTGAGTCTGACTTTGTTTTGCTCAAACATATCAAAATGAAGAATGAGCTATGCTAAGTTGGACCTGTTCTGGGCTTTAAGTGCTGAAAGAGCTGCTTAAAAACTATTAAATATCACTATGCTGATCTTTCCAACCTACAGGGTATCATGAGTCCCAGAGGAGGTTCTCTGTTTAGGATACATCAACTGTCAGGAGTGCTTTGTTTCTTCAGGATATTTATAGACACGGGGAATCATAAAAGTCCATCAGAGACAGAACTGTTAGTGAATGAATCAGCTGTGGCCCATACATTGCTGCACACTGCTTCATATAAACACTGATCAGCCTTCGTCATGCAGAGTGGGAGATAGTTTTAAGATGTAAACAGTTCCTCAGAATCTGGGTCATCATGGGTGTGTGTGGGGAACATCAGATAAATCCAGAATTCCTCTGTCTATCTGAGAGATGCTTCATTTCCAGTGGACAACTAACAGAAACAACACAGTCATCATTTGGATGAGTGGAGCTGGTGTTTTCCAGCTCTTCGCTAAAGGGGTTTCCTGGCAGTTAAACAAAGGCACCCAATAGGAGTTCACTCCTCACCCGTCATGCACTTTCATCAAATCTCAAAAACTTCACCTGGCATTTTGCTTGGTGAGGAACTTCTTAAAATCAACAGGGTTACGTATGCCATCAGCAGATGTTCGGCGCTTAGACGATTTGTAACGCTTTTGTTTTTCTTCCAGCTTTCTATACTGACTTGTGTTTTCATAGTGCTGTGTCCTTTCCAACTCATCTGGGTCAAAATGCAGAGCTGGAACTGCCACTCATACTGTCTGTCATGCCTTTTGGAAAACCAACATCCACATGTGGTAATGCAGTGATGAGTTCAAAGCAATACTACAGCAATGTACTGGAAGCTTTGTCATTTCAGCACACTGTAAACTCTTGGCCATCATTGCCAGTGATTTGTAATTTCCTCATATGTGTTGATGATTAGCTGTAATTCTTTTTTTTTTTTTTTTTTTTGCATGCGCAGTACATGTGAATAAATGATAATGAGTGGAAGTAGTCAGTGCCAATGACTTAATGTCTTACTTGGAGACTTCTTTGGCTGTCACGTTGATCAAGTCTTTGGCCTGAGATTTGTCAGAATTTGACATTTCTTTTGGGATATAACTATTGAACACATGTTTACACACAAACATGATGTATGCTGCTTGACAGTAAATCTTCTTTACGCAGCCAAAATAATACAGAGTAATGAAACTGATATATTGCATAACAATTTAAATTCAGCATTTCAACATCTTCTATATGCCATTACCAGTAATTATTTTTTGGTCATATTTGGTCACTAGTTTAAACTTCATTTAGATAAATATCATTACACATTTCATAACTGTATGTGACAGAGCTGCAGCAGGAAACTTCTTCTTTCAGCTTTTACCACTTCAGGAGTTGCAACAGCAAGTCGTCCTCCTTCATCTTACTCTGTCCTCTTCATCCTTTGTCCTCACTCCAACTACCTCCATGTCCTCTCTAACTGCATCCATATATATCTCCTCTTTGTCTTGTTCCTGGCAGCTGCATTTCTAACATCCTTCTACTAATATACCCATTGTCCCTCCTCTTGACATGTCCAAACCATCTCAGTCTGGCCTCTCTAACTTTATCTCCAAGTTGTTCAACCTGTGCTGTACCTCTGATGACCTCATTCCTAATCTTATTCATCCTTGTCACTCCTAAAGAGAACCTTAACATGTTCATTTCTGCCACTTCCAGTTCTTTCTCCTGTCTTTTTGTCAGTGCCACTGTCTCCAGACCATACAACATAGCTGGTCTCACTACTGACTTGTAAGCTTTTCCTTTGACCTTTGCTGACACCCTTTACTCCTGAAACTTTTCTCCATCCACTCCCTCCTGCCTGGACTCTCTTTTTCACCTCTTTGAGGCCGAGTTGGGGTAGAGGCAGGGCAGCCGACATGGGACCTGAAAGTCCCAGGTTCAATCCCCAGCCATTTCCACATGTCGTGATGTCTCTGAGCATGATACCCAATCCCTAATTGCTCCCCGGGTGCTTACATATCCCACTGGTCTACCTGTGTGTATCCCAGGTGTGATGGGTTAAATGCAGATAACTAATTTTGCCATTGTATATACATACAGTGATGACAACTTGCATTTTCTTGGACAGGGGATCCCAAGTATTTGAAGTCCTGCACCTTTGTGACCTCTTCTCCTTGTAGCCTCATTGTTCCACTGGTCTCCCTCTCATTCACACACATGTATTCTGTCTTACTATGGCTGACTTGCATTCATCTTCTTTCAAGTGCATACCTCCACCTCTCCAAGTTCTCTTCCACCTGTTCCCTGTTCTCACCACAGATCCCAATGTCATCTGCAACATCATAGTTCATGGTGATTCCTGCCTGACCTCATCACCAGAGCAAACAAGAAGGGGCTCAGAGCTGATCCTTGATGCAATCCCCGTCCACCTTGAAGCTATCTGTCACTCCTACAGCACATCTCACCACGGTGCTGCTGTTCTCATACATGTCCTGCAGTCTAACAAACTTCTCTGCCACTCCAGATTTCCTCAAGCAATACCACACCTCCTCTCTTGACACTCTGTCATATGCTTTTCTAAATCCACAAAGACACAATGGAGTTTTTATGACCCTCTCTTTACTTCTCCATCAGCATTCTCAACGCAAAGATGGCATCTGTGGTGCTCCTTCTTTGCATGAAACCATACTGCTGCTCACAGATAGTCACCTCTCTCCCAGATCTTCATTGTGTGCCTCGTCAACTTAATTCCCTTCTAGTTGCTACAACTCTGTACATTCCTGTTATTCTTAAAAATGGACCCCAGCACACTTCTTCTCCATTATTCAGACGTTTTCACATCCTCAAATATGTTGGATATTTGAGTCAAAAACCTCACTGCCATATTTCCAAGACATTTATAAACCTCCACTGATATGTCATCAAGTCTTTCTGCCTTCTGTCTTTTCTCTTCAGTCCTTTCACTGTCATGTTTCAACTAACCTCTTTCTCTGAATAGCATCTTGCACTTCACTATTCCACCACCAGGTTTCCTTATTATTCATTCTCTGTCCAGATGACACACCAAGTACCTTCCTACCTGTCTCTAATTACTATTGCTGTTGTAGTCCAGTCATTTGGAAGCTCTTTCTTACCATCCAGAGCCTTTAACAGTTCCTCTCTGAATTTCTCACAACATTCTTCCTTCTTCATCTTCCACTATTTGGTCTTCTCTGATTTTACTATTTGTCTCTCCTTCACAACAACAGTCATTCTTCCTTATCCCCTCTGTTTCCTTCACCAACATGTCCATTCAGGTCTGCTCCAATTACCACTTTCTCCTCCCTGGGAATACTCTCTATCACTTCATCCACATCCTTTTAAATTGTCTCTTTCTCTTCCACATCACATCCAACCTGTGGAACATAACCATTGACAACATTTAGCATCAGATCTTCTATTTCTACCTTTAGACACCACCATATCTGACACCCTTTTCACCTCTACTACATTCTTTGCCAACACCTCCTTCAGGACCACCCCCTACGCCATTTCTCTTTCTATCCACACCATGGTAAAACAGTTTAAACCCTGCTCCATTGCTGTGAGCCTTGCTGCCTTTCCACTTGGTCTCTTGGACGCATAAAGCATCTACCTTCCTTCTCTGCATCATGTCAGCCAGCTCTCTTTTGCCTGTCATTGTCCCCACTTTTAGAGATGCCACCGTCAGTCCTACATTCTTCACTTTACACTTCTCCCTCTATCTCCTGACATGTTTCCCTCCTCATGGTCTTCGACTAACAGTTGCACAATTTCTGCCAACACCCTGTTTGTCAACAGCACCAGCTGTTGTTAGTGGTTGTTGTTAACCCGGGCTTCGACCGATCCAGTGTTGCGTAGCTTAAATTAATTTTCATATTAGTTTTAGCAAAAGTATTTTACGTCAGATGCCCTGACTGACACAGCTCTCACCATTTACCCAGGCTTGGGACTAGCACAAGAAATACACTGGCTTGTGCTCCCTAGTGGCTGGTTTAGCTGCAGGAGAAAAAATTAATTTTATTTTTTTACACTTACACTTGTAAAAACTTGTGAATGTTGTAGGGATATAATTTGATATATAAATAACCAGACGTATCAAACATTAGTCATTAACTAAAACTAAAACAACCATGAGGGAAGCTTAAAACTGCTATAAAGATGAGACTGTGGAAGACAATTTTATGTTACACGTCAAACACCATGATGAAGTTCAGCAAAGCAATTAGACAAGAAGTAGTTGTACTGTGTCAGGAAGGTGTTTCTCAGGCAAAGATTTCAAAGCAGACCGTTTCAAAATGCACAAGTCATGCTCTTTTGAATACAAATACAAATTAACTGGCAATTTTAAGGATTGTAAACACAGTGGTTGGTCAAGGAAGTGAAGTGTGACAGATGAGAGACAAATCTTTTCTCTTTGGAACTGGAACTTGTCCATCAGTGTCATCACTTCACAACTGGCTGGAACCTGTGTGGCCCCTACATGCATCTACAGCCCAAAGAAGTCTGCTGACAAGTGGTCTTCATGGAAGAATTGCAGCCAAAAAGCCATATCTTTGATGTGAAAACCAGGCTAAGGCTAGAGGCCATATTCATAAAGAAAGAAGTTTTGCTCATGTGATGAGTTTCTAAGAAAGTTTAAAAAAAAAAAATTCTTGTTTTCCAAACAAGTGAAGAAAACCATGTTATTTTAAGGATAAGTTATTTACAAAGCCCTGAAGGAAAACTCAAGATAAAAAAGTATTAGAAGTGGCTTTAATTATTTTTACAAGGCTTTAGAGTTTCATAAGCAAAAGAGAAAATGAGAAAATTGTTACAAATTAGATGATACAGCAGGGATCATGTTAGTGGTAAAGCTCATAAATGATGCTCTCACATCCCCCACCCAAAGTCATAAAGTCTGCAGTGAAAGCGATCACAACACTAACAAATTCAGCTTATGGAAATATGCAGCACTGCAGATGACTCACTATGAGGTTTTGTACTTGTCAATTAAATCAGTGTAATTTGTATCCAATTGAATTTATTATGCTGTACCAATTTATCATAAAAATAACTTTAGCGCTCTAAAAATCAAGTCTCATTCAAAGTTAACAATTTTTTTTTTTTTGCATACGAATGTTTCGAGATTTAAAAAATAAATAAATAAATAAATATAAAATATATTTTTTAATATACTTTTTTACTCATTTTGAGTTGGGTCTCGTCAGCATTTGAATTTGATATCCCCAAAACGTTTCCATCTTTGTGTTTATACCAGACCAGGTATTTTGGCTGCATGTAAAGTGACTGAGGTTAGAGTCAGCTTCTCTAAATCTGAGGTCATGGTTCTCAACAGGAAAGAGGTGGAATGCTCCCTCCAGGTTTGGTGTGAGCCCCTACTTCAAACTGAGGAGTTAAAAAAATTTGGAAGTCTTGTTCACATGGGATGGGAGGACTGAGTGAGAGATGGATCAACAGACTAGGGTTTTGTTGGCAGTAATGAGAGTTGGTCCGGTATGTCATTGTGAGCTGAGCTAAAAAGAATAGTTTTGTCTATGTTCCAACCCTTATTTATGGTCATGGGAAGTGGATTGTTACCAAAACAACAGGATTCTGGATACAAGTAGCAGAAAATATGCTGCTGGTCTCAACCTAGAGATTTGACGAGATGAGGAACTATGTTATCCTCAAAATAGAGACATTTCTCCTTCATATAAAAAAAAAAACACAGTTGAGGTGATTCAGGCATCTGATTAAGCATGTCCAGTTGGGAGGGAACCTTGAGGCAGACTAAGAACTTATTGGAGGGATTATGTATCCTCTCAGGTCTGGGCGTGCTTTGGGATCCCCTTGGCAAATCTGGAGAGTGTTGTTGGTGAAAGGGATGTCTGGGTTTCCTTCCTAAATCTACTGCCTCTGCGACCCAACCACAGATAAGCATCAGACGCTGGATGTATGGATGTTGGGCTGAAAACTTCCAAAACGTCTTCAAGTAGTGTTGAACTAGGAAAATAAGTCTCTTCTAAGCCTCAGGGGCCTTGAAGTTTGTAATGATGACATCAGACAAGCAAAACTGTCATGCTTTCCCCTCCATGTGCTCATATCTGAAGTCAGTGAGGATACTGATGAGCTCATAGCGGAGAAGTGAGGAAGTGACTTTGCTATTGAAAGTGTGCAGGTCGGAAGAGGCAACATCTGGCAAAGCACAGGAAGTGAGGCAGGATGCTTGCAGGCCAGGTGTCAGTGTTAGTGATGGAAACAGTCCAGCTATAATTTGGATTGGCAACTGGAACTGGGCTCGCCACCTTTTGTCCATCCTTTTAGTACCATGACATTAGAACCTCTTGTTTCCCTGTGTCATATCCTATACACAGGACCCACCCTGAAGTTTCACATCTGGGTCAAGAGCTGCCAGCTGTGTGGGTTGCCTGGAGTCTTTTGAAATGATTATGTGAAAAACCATCAATTGTTTGTCTCCTTTTCCCAATATTTTATTTAGTGTCCTGTTCATTTTAGCTGCAGGAATGTGGCTGCTACTCTGTAAAAGAAGAGACTTGCAGAGGCTTGTACTTCATGTAGCACAGCTGGAAGAGGGTGTGTGTGTCTGCTTTTGTGTTTGCAACCAAGTGTGTGGGCATGTGGACATTTGTGTCTGATTTGCTTATTGTCTAAATATTGCTGCAAATCTGTAGGTCAACAGTGATCCAATGCGTGAATACGTAATGTGTCGCCTAAGAGTACATATAATGAATGTGGATGAAAAGTTTATACCCTCATTTTGGGTTTGATTACAAGCTTACAAGAACACAGGTGTTTTTTGTAGAACTTGTCTGATCTGTCAGACAGGGTTTGTCTTTGTCTTGCTCTGTCTGTCAAGGAAGATCAGTGTGATCCAGATGGTTTCATGGGGGTGGAGTTTAGCATTCCACATTTAGTCCCAAAGCCCAGGTAGGCCCTTTCTTCTTTCTGTTTGGAAGACAAACACCTTCTTCAGGTTCCTCACATGAGCTCAGCTTCCAGGTTGTGTTACTCTGGCTCAGTAATTGACCCAAAATCAAATGCTCACCGGTAGAAACACGACCCTCACAGCCATGATTTAGCTTTGCTCATCGACCCTAGATTTAATACTTCCTCCAGTCTAGTGCAAATTTCAGGATGTTCCTTCCTGGTTGGCCACAGTTCATAATGAAGTCAAGCAGACACAAATAGCAAAAAAGAAAGATTGAATTCATTCCCCTCACTGGGACACTTTTCTCATATTTATTTTCACATAACTAATAAACACAATCTTGGGAAACGCAAATACATACACAAAAATCATGAATAAAATGTCATTTAAATAATTGGTACATAATTTAGAGACACTATAAAAGATAACAAAAAAATTATACTGTACTGAACTGGCCTTATGGAAAAGGGTTCCAAGTTTTCAGAAATTTCTAGTGTGAGTTGCTTTACAAGAACTCAAGTTTTTTCCATTTGAATAACTTAATACTTTCTAAATTAAAAAATTGTTATGCGTTGTCATCATTGTATGTTCCGAAATGGCGAAATTAGTTCTCTGCATTTGACCCATCGCACCTGGGATGCACCCAGGTGGAGCAGTGGACAGCTATGCAAGCGCCTGGGGAGCAATTAGGGATATATATATACACATCCACCGCAGATCCTCCTATGTTCAGGTGTGTGTGTTTGCTCCGATGACCGTGGACTTCAGACGGAACAAACACACCTACCCCCCCTCCCTGAACATAGAGAGATCTGCGGTGGAAGTGGTTTCCAGCTACAAGTACTTGGGTGTGCACCTGAACAACAATCTCAGCTGGGGCAACAACGTTACCAGTGTGATCAAGAAAGCTCATCAGAGACTCTACTTCCTTAGACGGCTGAGACGAGCTGGTCTGGGAAGCTCAGTCCTCACCTCCTTCTACAGGTGTGCAGTGGAGAGCATCCTGTGCTCCAGCATCAACGTGTGGCATGGAGGCTGCAGAGAAGACTGATGGAGGCAACCTCCCCACCACCACAGACATATACACCTCCAGATTCAGGAAGAGGGCCACCTGCATCATGAAGGACCTCACTCACCCAACACACACACTTTTTGCCCTGCTTCCCTCAGGAAGGAGGTTAAGGAGCATGAAGTGTGGAACCACTTGACTGAGGAACAGCTTCTACCCTGAAGCTGTTAGACTCATGAATCCCTAACCAAGATTATCACTGTGAAATATTTTTTAAATCACTGTAGTGCCACTTGATTGTTGATATATGCTGCTGACTATCCATGCTGCTGATCTCATACTGCTGATTTATTTCATGTTGCTGTGTTCATTCGTACTCATTTGCTCACACAGACTCATGTTCGTGCTGCTGTTGTTTGGCGTATTGTTTTTTGTACTACTAGTGTTTAGTGTATTCTTAGTTTTAGCATATTTCTTAAATAATTTCTTAGATCTTATTACTGTTTTTCTTTACAATTTATACTTTTGTTGGATGTAACTGGGACCCTGTGTACACAATTTTGTTCCACCACATGTACCACATGTAATGTGAATGACAATAAAGAAACCTTGACCTTGACCTTGATACACTTCTGTCATACCCTTTTAAAATGATGGTGAAATTAAAGACTTAAATTCTTGAAATATGAGTTTTTTAGTGATGATCATACCCAGAGCCTGAGACTTTTGTACCAATTTTGTAAAGTGTGTTGTAGACAGAGAACAGCCAGTTCTGGATGTAAAGTTATTTAACAAGCTTTAGAACACCTGTCAAATAGTTTCGATCAAAATCTATCATGAGTCAGGCAGGACCAGAGCGTGTGGGACAGTGTGCTCTTCAGTGATAAACATCTGTCACATGCTGGTGAGACAGAATGCAACCTGCTTTTTGAATAAGCTCCTGTCCCATTCTGTGTCACACTTAGGTCTTCACCAGGACACGTTTCTGACCTTCAATTATTTTTTCCTGTGATGGTTTTTATTTTCTGTTTTTATAAATACCCGTCTCTGTCTAGCTCAGTCAGACTGATCGTCCATGCTCTCTGAACCAGATGTTAGCTGAGAAACCCCCAGAAGATTAAATGGTATTGATATTTAAGTAGGGATTAAAAAGTTTATCTGTAAATTCAATTAGGGAAAGCTATGACCTAGATGGCTTCTCTTAGGGATACAGTTTTCCCCTTGCACACTTGAGCCGATTTCACAGGGATGCACGTTGCTTATGGGTGTGTCTTTTTCTCCAAGTTTACATGTGGGACATTAAACTGACGTCATGCGTTTATGGTCTTGTGATGATGTGATTGGCAGGACCCAAGTGAGACGGGGACCCCCAGACTCCTCCCCCCAACAGAGCGGAACCTCTCGTACTGTGAAACGTTATCCATCCTCCTCGGAGCCGATAACCTCCAACTCATTGCCAAGTAGCAATGGCTATGCTAACGGCCATAGCAGTGAGCGCACAAACTGGTATGGACACAGGAACAGACAGGGCAGCTCCTTTAACAATCCCAGGCCTGCCAGCGACAGCCAGCTGCACAGACAGTTCAACAATGCGTTACTTCCAGCAGGTAAGAACCACAAACTAACCATCTCTAAAGCTTATGAGGCAATAGTTCAATATCCATGTTTTTCACTTCCCATTCTGACACACTTCACAGCAAGTATGCAAACACAGCCTAGTGTCACTGACAATGGAACAAGCAACAAGAAAAAAGGATGAAAAAACTTGGCATCTACCCAAGTTGCATCCCCCTGTCCACCCATCCACCTCTTTGCATTGCAAGCAGGTGTTTCATATCATGGCCGCTGTATGCCTTTACCGTCACCTTTCATGCATGACAGGCACTGAACCCAGATGCCTGTACACAAAGCAAACAGAAAAGTGACCTTATTTTTATGCATTGTTCCCCTTTTTCACAACATCGCTTTTCTCTGATGTGTCAGTGCAAACAGCTGTCTGGTGTTCTGGCTTCTGCTTTTATTTCTCTTGTGCCAGGACAACGGCTGTTAAACAGATTCCCACCATCACACAGTGTTCACTGGAACTTACTCTTTCTTTGTCTCCCTTACACATACACACATCCAAAACACCTTCTACTGAAGATAAAGGGCTTGGACGCTTGCCTGATACCTAATGGTATTCATCTTTCGTCTTTTTCTGGCCCGTGGCACATGGCCCTTTCAGCTGCAGCGTGCCACTGGCCAATCGTCAGTACACACCCTCGCACACTTATAAACCTTCATCCAGATGAGGAGTGTGTCACTGTGAGGCTGAAGGAGGAAAGATGCAGCTCCTCTCCAGCCTGCCTCTGCTGCTGCTTCTTCTCAAGAAGATGTGTGTGTGTCTTCCAGGGGCCAACCTCACATCCAGCCTGGACCGCATCAAGATTGTATTTACCCCTATGTTGTGTCGTCGGGTGTGCAACGGTGGTCGCTGCTACAACAGCTGTGAGAAGGGAGACGTCACCACGGTCTACAGTGAGACCTCGCACCACCAACAGCAGCTGCAGCAGCAGCAGCAGCAGCCAAAGAATCAAGGCTTCAGACTCTGTAAGTGTTAACTCCAGGCCCTCTGTTCCTGCTCGTCTGTTCTGTAATTTTTTACTTCTACCTTTTGGTCTCTCATGTTTACGTTCTAATCCCCACAAACCTTCCATGCGTCTCCATTCTGATATCTCATTTCTTGTTTTATGGGGTGAGCAGGACAAAATGGATTCCCAGTAGCCTGCTGTCTGCTCTGAATGCCAAGCTCAGAGAACAAGCGGAGTTGTAAAGACTGAAGCTGGGAGCTATGCAAGAAAACTTACTGTCAAGGAGAAATAGACAGGGAAAGCATGGGTAGAGCAGATTAAAAGCTCTATAAAAGAGGTCTAATCTCCCATTGTAGACACGCACGTGGAGCTGGTGGTCCCACGCTCCCAGCACTCAGCCCCATCTCTTTGCGGTTTGCACCTCGCGTCTGGCCCTGCTGTTAACCATTTAACATGCTCCCTGGGAGAGCAGGAATGAATGTAAGAATAGACACGGAGGCAGAAAGGGAGAAAGAGTAGCAGCATGAACAGGGTTTTTATGGGGATTACATTAAACCTGCTATTTATCCAGGGGGCTTTGCTCTAAACTTGAACAGGAGTGTCCATGGGAAGGGAGGGGGCGTTCAATGCCAAGGGGAGGGTCACAACCCTGCTTGTTTCTTAGCTTTCTCATCAGTCAGTTGAAGTTAATAATTATTTGTGGGTTTGAGTTAGTACTTACACCTCGAAATATCAAACATATGTTAAGAAATTTAACCAGGCCTCACTTTAAACTCAAGAATCCAGCTGACCTGTAAAGATATATAAACACAATGTAGTTGTATGTCTATATTCTTTAAAAAAAAAAATTTAACATGACGTTGATGTTACAAACACTTCTTCGCAGAGACCTTTTCAAAAGCTTACATTCCTTCCACCTCCTCCTCCTCTGCTGCAACGTTTTGTTTTTATGCCCCTACTTACTCGCCTCAAATCTCACCTTATTATGTCAAACCACGTATTAAAGAGCATATTAAAAAGAAGTTGCTTTCCATTTAGGCTCACATGATGTTTTGCCTTTTCCTGTGTGCGTGTTCATCCTGGAATGTCAAGTGGACAGCGAGCAGTTATCTCATGCAGTTGCTATGTTGCCTACATGTTGCAGTAAACCCTAGCAGGATAATTATGACAGGCTCGCTTTGATTCACACCCTGTGTACAGCAGTTTCTTTAAAAGGCAGATATTAGACAAGGTAGAGGTGTGTTTATTGAGTAAAAATTGTGTTCATCAGAGGTTTTTAAAATGCTCAGAGACTGTCGTGTGCAGATTTGGTTAAAAAAAATACTTTGTCTTGTTAAAATTTGGAAAATGCATTGACACAAACCAGCATGGACATGCATCATGCATTAAAATGTTTTTAATAGTCTATTTTATTTGATAATTTAGCCAGCATGTTAATTCACAAGAGGTCTTCTTGTGTGTCTGGACACCAGCGCTCACTGGCTCTAGCCTCCATGTCTGGTTTTCCACCTTTTTTTCATCTGTATTCTGATCTCGTTTTGTTCTCTCCCCTGTCTTCAATTTATTTTAACTTTTTTTTATATAATAGCTTTTAGTCTTTGGTACTCTTCCATTTGTATTCTCTTGTATTTTTCAATGGTATGCATGCTGTTTGAAAGGGATCTCTAGATGCCAAAGAGAGAGTGTCCAGAGCCTCTCTGTTTGCACCCTGTGCGTGTGTTACTGTCTGTCTCAATGAGGCAGAGATTAGATGCAGCTCCCAGAGAGATTTCATGACAAGCAGCTTTTTTATTTTATTTGAGCCATTCACATATCTGACAAAAACATTCCCTCGTGTTTGAGCTGTGTTACAGCTTAGGCCAAAAAAACAAAACAAAAAAAAAACCCTGTTGTTCTTGCCTCAGAAGTTATTTTTTTTGTATTATTACACTAGCTGGATAAAGTTAGTTTTTAATGTTATTTAATTTTCTTTGATGTTTTAAGTTTGAAGAGGTCATGCCAGGTCAAGGTGTGCAGAGTGCTAGCCTGGCCTGGCTCTTCTACTTAAAGACAAGGAGTGAACATGTAGCCTTTTTTTTTTGCTCAGTAGTAAACTTTAAGCTATAAATAAAATTAAAGACAGGATTTTTAATACGGTATATTTTTGGGGTGCAATTCCTCCCTGTTTGTGAAAGATTTAATCATTTGGAAAACTCACATTCTTTGTCTTCTGCCAGTAAGCTGAAGGTTGCATGTAAATATTCATGCACTCGTTATTTTCTTGGATTTATTACTGAACGAGTCACTGATCATCACTCACCAGCCTGTTCAAGAATATGCAATTACCGATGTACTGTAGGGCAAAACCATGCTTATGAAAGAGGTGCAGCATGAGGAGCAGTGCTATGCCTCTGTCCTCAAGACATTGCAGAAATTTCATAAATGCCACATCAAATGAGGTGACTGGTAGAAACCTGCGTGGTCTCTGCCTACCGTTTGCAAACAAAGCCCGAGCCTCAGAAACATGCCCTTCCTATTAGCACACCCTTTCTGTTTCTTATTACCAAATCCTTGAGATTCTGAGGTATTAAGTGTTGTGTTTGCTTCCCCCCTCTTTTTATTCATTTGCTGCAGTCTTCTGTCAGATACCCTGCATGAATGGAGGCAAGTGCATTGGCAGAGACCTGTGTTGGTGTCCATCAAACTCGACTGGGAAGTTTTGCCACCTCCCAGCGCCGCCTCCCACCAAACCCACGCCTCTCAGCCACAAGGATGTGAGCCACAAGGGCCACAAATCTCATTCCACGTACACTCTGCCACTGTCTAATCAACAAGGTGAGCAAACAGTGAGGGGGAAGAGCTCGCAAAGATTTCTCCTTTTCAGGATAAACTTTAAAATGCAAAAATCAAATCAGCCTTTTAAAACTTTGATGTTAATATTCTAATGTAACGTTATTTAATAGATTTAAATCTTATATTTTTCAGCTTAAAATGAAAAAAAAAATGTATTAAAATGCTTCTGTTTTATGGCCGTTTGTATTTAACATTGAATGCATTAAAATTATAAGATTAGAGTACAATTCAGGTTTAATCCAAAACCTCAACAGCGTTCTTAAAGCTTGGCAATAAAAGTCCAGATAACTGCAGAGTAGCTATAAAGCTCACTAAAACCATGGTTGTTTTGAAGCCAATATGTTTGTCCTTTAACAAAAAATGGTAAATAAATAAGTAAATAACTGATGCAACTCTGTTTGATTGTGTCTCTCATGATGGTTTGTAGTGAATTTGCTCCTAACACCAAACATTTAACCACTCATATGAAGAAAGCTTGTAAACATTAAAGTTTCCACTTTTTTTAATCACACAAGACAAGAGTTAAAGGCTCAGCAGTGTCGTGCTCTGGAACAGCTGCAGACTCCAGGCTATTTTTAGCAAATTAACAAATAAATGACTCAGTGGAAGTCCACAGCCTGCACAATCCGTCACCCTTACTCAAACAGAGATGGTTATTATCAGTAACAGATCTGGGACACCTCGTAATCTCATTTAATAAAAAAAGGAAATATTTGCTACTTGATTTTGCTACTTTTTAAGTTTCATTGTTTTAGCTGAAACTGTTGAATAGTCAATAGAAGCAAATTTAAGTTTATGATAAATTGTATTGTTTTGTCACACCAAGTGATTCACTTTGACAAAATTATGCACAGATTTAAGTTTGGGACTTCTGATAAAGTTTCTTTTTTTTTACTTGGACTTTGCTGTCTGTCTGTAAGTTTATGATTTATGAGAGTGGGTTGGGATTCTGGGAAATAACCCTGGCGCTCCCTGAAGATGGATACTTTCCCTCTGTCAGAGAGACAAAAGAGCTCATTCTAGACATTGCAAAATCTTTTCGGCTCTACAGTAAACTAGTTTCTGGTGTTTAAATAGATTTGATTTAAATTTATAAAATAGCCCAAACTTTTGTAGTTGTTTTGAAGTTGTTCACTGCCAGGAATTGCCTAGATCACAAAAATTGGGGCTGAAGCAAGTGTTTATTGAACAAATCTGTGTTAGATGTCATCCGACAGCTCGAAAATTGTATTTTGTAAACTCGGCTTTTATCTTTTGAATGCTGATGCTTCCAGTCACAAAACAACACATTTTAAACTCTAAACTATTTTCCACATTTTATATAAACTCTGGATCTTTTCCTCTCTCAAGCGTCTCTCCACCCGTCTTTGGTAAACGTCCACATTAAGCACCCGCCCGAGGCTGAGGTCCAGGTCCACCAAGTAGCTCGAGTCCAGCCTGGTCAGAGACCAGCCACTACAGAGGGGGCTCACTCTGTCCAGCAGCGCTCCCAACCTGGAAATGGTCATGAACACACCAGCGAACATAACAGCAGAACCCCCCAAAGGAACAACCAATGGAATGGTCACGCTACAACTCCTTTTCGCCAGAATGGACATGTTGGAAGATGCTTTCAGGAAACAGTCGATGGACAGGTATTATGTTAGGTCCTTGAAAACACAGTGTTTAAACTGTCATCACTTTTTGATTTAAACCATGTGAGGAGTTTCGGTAAAAGGGGTTTACCTCAAGTGCCATTATCTTCACATTCCTCCTCTTAAAGCTGCTGTCTCAAACAAGGTCGACTTGTGAGAATGATTTATTTGATGTCCAAGATTTATGTGCTCAGGCCGCACTGGGCATCTCATGTTCCACCAATTACCTGACAAAAAGCACCTTATGAATCATTATGCATTAGAGGTCAAAGGTCAAGCTTGATGTTCTGCACATATGTTTCTCTGTGTCTAAAATGGGAAAACTCATCATACATTTTATGCACTCACTCACTGCCAATGAGGCTCTTCATATAGTTGTGGTGAACAAGAATATTGTAACTCTTAGCCGAAAACAAGTTATGGAAGATTTAATTTGCTGTCCATGAGCTAGGCTAATATGAGGCCTGGTACAGAACCTGCTCCTTTAAATGCTATTAGACTTCAGCAATGCTTTTGCAACAAAGAGCTGGCCCTAAATTAAGTTGTTTATGTCAGCACTAGTTTAATATTTTTTACACTATGGTTCGATTGGGAGATTGAAATTGAACTGCACGATCACTAGGTCAAAGAAGAGCAGAACTTGTGCACAAAAGGAGCCCAAAATACTTTAGATTTAAGTTTCTATATCTACACTAGCAAAAAATAACTAATAATAAATGTTTTTCTCTTCATAATGTACCAACTTTTTACAAGGCATGCCAAGAAGATTGTATTTGGTCTCAGTCCTCAGTGTTTTGTTCTCTGTCTAAAAAAAAAACCTCAACTATGTCTGGATGATTTTGTCCTAGGATACAGATTTGTACACACGCAGTGACATAACCAGCACTTAAACACTTGCCAGCACACAAACATTTGCACGTAAACAAGCATGCATGCACAAACCTGTGATTCAAAAGAACTTGCTTCTCAGATTTGACGCAGCTGTGTGTTGTTGCAGTGTGGCAAACCTCTGCCAGGTCTAACCAAACAGGATGACTGCTGTGGAAGTGTTGGCGCCTCCTGGGGTCTAAACAAGTGTCAAAAGTGTCCCACCAAACCAGGTAAGTCTTCAGCTCCAAAACCATTAGATCTAAAGGTTTTTTTGGTTAAACTTAAATTATCTGTATTCCCAATCTCATTAAGCTTTATTTTGGTGCAGATTTGTTTTCCATTATTGTTGGAGTTCCCACTCTGTTTGTTGCAGTGGCTGCCTGGTAGAATGGCTGTAATTATCACAGCCATTAAAACTAATGACGGCTACTGATGATGATAGCATAGCCGCCCTCGTTAGACAGCTTTGTGACCCGCCCCTGCACCCTGTGATTTAAATGAAGTGGGCTTCACTTTCAATAAACCAAACCCAGGATGCAAATAAAAATGCATTTAGCATTCAGATGGGTTCCTGACGGGCGTGCCACCCACCCTGTGGGCAGAGAGGACCGATGTGGGCTTGCAAGAGTGAGGAAATGAACAGCTTTCCAACTGGAGCTGCGGTCGGTTTAAGGGAAACCAGCAGAGTGGTTGTAGGCTGGCGTGCAGGGTGGGTGGCAATATTTTTCACTTTAGATGGAGACTGCTGCTCGTCCTGACACTCTGGAGTCACAATTTGTCCCTGTTTTAAGCCTCATAAGAAGCTACTTCCCCTCATAGGAGATAAATTGATCTCTTCGGTTTATTTATTATATAATAGCCATGCCCACAGATTGACATTCAGACTTCCTGAACCATGTTTGACTGGACCTTAATCAGAAGCAGACATGAGTCCTCTCCTCCATCAATGATAGATGTTGATTCATTCCTTTCCCTCTTACTTCTTGTCTCCTCTTGGCCTGCCAGATTCACGCACTGTCATAGTCTCCAGCAAGATTCTTTTGGCTCCCAGATGTTTTCTTCCCCTCCCTCCTTTGAAGTTTGACAGTAAAAAAAAAAAAAAAAAATACACACAAAAAGAATGAATACCCAATTGCTTATTTCTGTGGCTGCTTTTGAGAAGCAGCATGCTGCAGGGGCGTGCAGGACGACATGAAAAAGACTCAAAAAGTGATAATGAGGAAAAATTGAAGTCAAAATGAAGTAATGTAAGATGTCCCTAAAGATTTTGAGGGAAATGTAATAAGACAAATACTTAAAATTCCCTCTGAGTGTTATAGTTCATACTTTAGACATAGGATTTATCCTTAATCTACAGCACATTCTTCTCTGGCTGGACTGATTAGGTGTGTGCTTTCTTATGGGCTCGACAGGCTTTACATGCAGCCTTGAGGCAACAGCCTCTGGAAAAATGATGCTGCTCTTCTTCTCTGAGCTGAGGAATCAGCTGTTAGCTTGCAGAGTTGCGAGCGCTCGATACAAGTCTCCCGCGTTTCCTCTTGAGTATGTGATAATTAAGTCATAAAAGCTCAGTTTGTGTGTAAGCGTGCATAGCTACCATTGGTCAGTTTATAGCCTGTTGCAAAATGTGCTGCTGACTGAAGCCTAGGTTCACTACTTCATCTTTTTAGATCATAAACTGCCAATATGAGCAGAATTTAATGGGGTTCTGCTGCACACAGGACTTTTAGCGTTTCTTTTTTGTCGTTACATTGCTTTCAGACTGGGTGTGCCTGTGAAGTCTTTAAATATACATATAAGCATTTTGAGGCAGTTGATGACATGTTACTTCATGTTATTTTTCATTACAAACTAAGGCTATTATGTAACACTTGTGGCAACGAGTGGGAAAGTTTTCTAAGCCTGTACCTGTTTATGTGAAAGAAGGTTGGAGGCAAGAATGCCAGTGTGTCCCCTCTTAGTGGGAGATGAAGCCTTCAGGAGTCAGGGCCTTTAAAAGTCACATGCTGAGGATTCCTGGAATAATGTGATCCAGATCAACCAGAACAAACTGTAGTCAAATTCATCTTTCTGGCTCAAGCAATGAGGTGGAGTAACGAAACGGTCTTGTACTTCCTTTTAAATACAGTTTAGTCAAGAGTTGAGCAATTGCTATTCACTGCAGTGAGTGGAGCCGCTAGGATTACAAGAATCAAATCGTTAAAATATAAGAAATCAAATTAAATAGTTTTCCAAGTTCTTAAAAACACATTTTATATCAGTTAAATAAGCTGTTCTGACCCCAGTTTGATCCAGCGTGACTTTCACGTGCTTCACCAGTACTCTCAGCTCCTCCCACATAATTAGTAAAATGTCACTGGCTGTTTTCCCAACTGACACTGATGGCAGCATCCTCCCTGTGACTCTTCATGCCAGTGATGCTGGGAGGCTTCCCAAGGAGAGAGAACAGAAGTCTCCAAGGCATACAATAACCAGCACACCCACAGGAGCCCTGGCTATGTCTTACTACACATCCCTGGGTTATGGAGGTCACATCTCACTTCATTTTCCATTAAATTTTTGCAATAACTATTCTTACTGAGGTTCCAATCAAGCCTGTAGAGCTCCACTTTTAAATACAGTATCTGCCCACCCCCACATGAACTCATCCCTCAAAAGTATTCCATCTGTTCCCAAGATTTTTTAACCCGACTAAAATATTCACTCTGACATCGACAATGGGGCCAGAGCTTGTATTTCTTAATTTTGTTAACTCTGATCAAAGATGAATACTTGTTAACAGACACATTGAACAAAAGGGAATTACTTAGCCTCAGAAACACGCAACAAAAGAACGCATGCGATGGAATTACACCACAGCAGCGCCTCGCTGTAATTAGATAGAGACGTCACGTCTCTGACAGCAACTGATTCACTGATGTTGACGTAGCATTATTCCCTCACAACTGGAATGATGAAGCCATTAACAGTGTGGCTAATCAGGGCACAGCAGACCTAACCACCAGGAGAAATTAATCCCAGTCGGAGGATGAAATTTGCAATGCTTTTCTTAATTGGAGCCAAACTAAGTTAGGAACCAGGAATGTACTGTGGCATGCTTTTCACTGGAACAAGCCCAGATGGTTGATATTCCACAGTGAGATGGAGATTATAGAGGAATGTGGGTCTGTTTCAAATGTGTTTGATGTGGGTTACACTGTCATCAATATCTCTGAGGAGGGCGTTAATATACATTGTTAAACTATCTACACAGTGACAGTGAATACTTTAGTGAATTAGGTTGCTTTGCATAAGGATTTATTGCAGGGTCTGCGGTAGCTTGGTGAGCAGTGCTGTGTTTTTCTAATCCTGAGGCTGCAGGTTCGAGCCCAGGTTGCATCCGGCTTGAAGCAGTTACCAAATCTTTCATACAAGTTCTCTCAAGGAAGCAGCCAAAAGAAAAGCAACAACTTGAAGGTTTGATGCTGCTAAAATGTGAACTGAGTCATTAAAGTCTGTGTGTTGGGCGTTGAATGTCTTAAGGCAATATAGTACATGTTCATAGGTAAGAATCCAAGTGATCAATGCTGTAGCCTTTAAAATTGTGGACAATGTCAGATTGGTAAATGTTGCCTTTGCCAAGAATTAATTTTGTCCTGAGAGAATTTTTTTTTATCAGCTTTTGTTTTCCAAATAAAATGTTATCTAAAAAACAAATCAGAAAAGCCTTCCACTATGATTACAAGCTCTATTTAATTTATTTTTTGGCAGCACCAGTCTTTCCAGTTTCAGCTAGTCATTAATATAATTTTTGAAAGGATCCTGAGTCTTGGTTTTTAGTGTTTTTGTATAGAGTGATCCCCAATGGAAGACAAATATCTGTTGGTCTCAGTGCATGGCATGCATCCCTTCATATTTTCTCTTCCACATGTACTCAGGTTTGTTCCAGTCAGTTAAGTGAGGCAGTCCAACCTTATGATTATAGTACTTTCTAGGCAAGTTTCTAGAGATTCTGGCAAAAAGCCTCAGGGCCTGTGATTGATGGAGCAGACTACTCAGCCTTTAGAAGAGTACCCTGAAAGCTGGAAGGTTTGCAGTGAGATTTCATCATATTTAACTGACTTGAATTCTCATTTTTTGTTTGCATAAGTTTACTATTGAGTATTCAGCAGTGTGTAATTTTACTGCCATTGCAAAAAAGAGACTAAAAGACATCTTCAGATTCACCTCAAAACAACACAGGAAATCATATAAACCTTAAAGAATTGGAATCACACTTTCAGTGTGAAGATTTTTGACAAGTATTACTCAACAGTATCCAGTTGAATGTACAATACATCACAATTGAATGAAGATGGACATTAGTGAAGGATGGCATAATGTTTTGGTGGACAAGGCTAAATGGATAGATGACAAATACAGGTAGATGGTTTTGTTGGATCCTGACAAGTCTGGGTCAACAGTCTCTGTAACCAAAGGTGCAGTTTGAGCTCAATCTTGCAAACCCCTGCCTGTGTGCTCCACATTTTCTATACATTATTTTAGACTCTATAATTACTATTATATTTGCTTTTTGTATGATGGGAGCATTTCACAGCCAACTTCTTTCTGGTTTCGAAAACAGGCCTTGGCTACAGACATCTAAACTCTCTATATCTTTAATAAACCAAAGACGACCAGTTTAAAGTCAGGCCATTGCCCACATCTGTGTGCAGAGTTTCACCAGCTGGTTTTGAACATACGGCAAACAAAGTGTCCCCAGGGAGCACTAAATATCTACCAACTGAACTCCAGTAACAACCCTTTCTGAGTGCACATGGAAGCATTAAACTTTGTTTGCCAACATGTGCAAATAAAGTAAAACAAAAAAACATTTTTTTTCAAAATGCATCTGGTACGTATTGAAACTTAATAGATTTATGTTTTAAAGCAGTTTGAGACATTTGTAGTTAGCTTATGTTTCCTTCTTAACCATTTCAACCCTTTGACAAAAAATGTTTTTAATTTTTGCCGAAGATCTCACTGTCTGCAGAGGTCTTCTTCTCCTTGCTAATAAACTTTAGAGATAATAATGGACCTTCCCTACCGGGCTTGCTTTGCCACTTATGGCCTACATTCACTCAGGCCAGACATTCCCTGATTCCTTCACTGTAGGAAAGCTGTGCCCATCGCCTTTCCACAACAACTAATTACTCGGAGTCTTTGGAGAAGGATTAGGAGGGTGTGGAGGACGACAAGCAACAGAAGCATTGCTTTGACACAGTTCCCCTCATTTTCTGGCTACCTCCTTCATGCTGACCCACTTCTGCTCTGTCAACCCTCAGGTACACTGAACCTGCCTGGTCCACTGGGTCACAGCAGGACTATAACACGAGTCAGTTTTCAGAAGCTTGTTCCCAGAAAACCTGCATGTGCCAGGCATTCCAGTCAGTCTTGGGAAAATGACACTAACCTGTGATAGATTGTTGGGTATTATTTTGGGGGAACATATTTAGGACAAAATCTAGTTGTGGAGTAATCATATAAAACAGTTTGCTGTACAGTAAGTGCCTTGATTTTAATGTCGGTGTTATGGGAACAGGTGTTTTCCTGTCTGAACCAGCTTTTCCAGATGGCCCTTTACATCATTTTACCACAAACAGTCAAAACTTTGGTTTGCTTGAGCCATGGTCACAAATGTTGTGCTACTTTTCCCTTCCTCCTCAACCACTAGAGAGTTTTCTTTGCTGACGAGGCACCGATGCTGTGAGTTCTAGCATGTATCATTTTTGTTTACAATCTTCTGTTGCTATGGCAACAGATTAAACGCTGTGGTCCAGTCAGTCATAGCTGGGTGTGGTGGAGGAACCAAATCTGAACTCTCAAGCAGGAGGCAGGACAGTGAGAGCCAAAACTAAACCATAATATGAAAACAAACATTGGAAAGAGAAACCTAAAGCACCGTATCGCTAAAATAGAATAATGCTTTTAGTGAATTTTAATATGTGGCTAAAAGCTAATCGTTCTCACTCATAAATTTGTGAAAACATTGAAACACTGGTTATGCTTACTTCAAGTTTCACATCCAATACCTTTTGAAAAGAAGGAGATGTCAGTTTGGTTATACTGGGACAGAATCAGAATAGGCTACAGAAAACAATCAACTCAGCAAACTTATTTGTTTGTTGGAAAAGTTTTTACAAGTATTTAATGTTTTCCAGTGAATTCGACCCAGTAAAAATATTTATTGTAAATTTTGGATAACTCTGCTAATTTTCAAAACTATCGAAAAAATCAAAACTGGCATTTTCAAATAAATAAAATAGGCAAATTTTTAAACAAAGTTGTGAGATCTTTTAGCCCTTAGAGTTTGTGCTAGGGAGGACTCTAGGGCTCACCAAAGTTCAGTACAATATCTGTAAAAATAACTGAGTTATAGTCTTTTTTTGTGTTTGCTAAAGGATATTAACTGTGGGGGATATCATGAGCCAAGTTGACTTCAAAATCAGTTGTTGATGTACATCAGTGGTTACTTTCAAATCTGTTCACTGCTTTTTGAGATATTTTGCTAACAAACAAACAGAAAGGGCAGCAGGAACTTAGTGGTCAGTGCTGCAGGCTCATAATCCTGAGGCTGCAGAGTTGAGCCCTGGTGCCACCAGGAAGTAGAACTTCAATTTCTAACCAGGCCCGGGCCCGACCCGGAATTCGGGCCGGGTCGGGCCAAAATAATGTGCTTGATGGGCGGGCCATGCCGGTCTCGGGCTTTTGATACGGTTTTATGAATGCACAAAGAAAACTAAATAAGAATGCACAATATAAAATTGTGTTAATCTACATTTAGAGGAGGAGGCATAGCCTTGTTTTATATTTTCCAAATAACTTTGCTCTAAAAATATTTTTCTTCATCATAGCCTATCTTTAAAGTAGATTTTTTTAGGCTATTGGTTTTGTATGTTAATATCCATTTGGTGACTTGTTAATAACCAATAAATTTTATGTCTTCCTTTCTTTGAAATATATTTCAAAAATATTATGTCAAACTGATTCGGGTTTGGGCCTGTATTTACAGTTAAATGATTGGGTCGGGTCAGGCTAGGAACAAAATGGCTAAAGGCTGGGGCCGGGTTGAGTTGGATTTTTTAGGCCCGAATGCAACTCTACCAGGATGGGCATCCAGCATACAACAATTGAGAAATGTTTTATGGGAGATCTCTCACTGTGGCAACCCATGAAGAAGGGAGCATCTGAAATAAGAACTATTAAATATAAACAAGAAGAAAACTAACAACTAAAATTATACTGATAAGATGAAAAGATACTAACAACTGAGTTAAATCTAAACCTTGGATAGAAGCATGGCTGCCAATTAAGACACTATTTAACAAGAGGGTCTGTTTTAGGTTTAGTGACTGTAATGTGAATAGACAAAGGGAAACAGTCGCTGACAAGAATGTCATCATTTTTTTACAGCTCTCCTCAACCAAAAGCACCTAGTTGGATATTTTAATAAGAAAAATATTCCATCTCAGTTTATATCACAAAAGATTCTGTTACCATTGTTCACTCCGTTTCTGCTCAGAAACATAAAATCTCGCACACATCAACTCCGTCAGTCAAATGTAGCTACAGACACACTCAACGAAACACAAATAGACTCAGTTTTCACCATATGATCGTCACACAGAGCTGTCTGTGTCTTTAATGGAGCGCACTGAGGCTTGACCTCCTGCCAGTTGAATAATGACACCAAGTTTACAGGCCTCTGGCACTGACAATCTGTCTGCACTGGGACTATAACAAACAGTTAAATTTATGTTGACATTTCTGTGACCATTTTTTTTTTATTGTTCTGGCTAAATAAGCAAAACAGGATTTGGACAATAGTTTTACCACGAGATGTGTGTTATTCCTCATTCCTTGTATGCCATTAAATGTCTTAATTCCCCTAAATTCATTCTAGAGTCCCACAAGGCCCAATTGTTGGTCCCTTTATTATTTTCTCCAGCATGTTTAAGCAACAACTTTCACTTTTAAAATCCTTCTATGACAGAAAATTTTGCTTTCTTTTCCTGTTTGCAGTGTATGCAGTAATTGCAAATGGACAAGTGGAATGTCCAAAAGGTTTTAAAAGGATGAATATCACTCATTGTCAAGGTAAGGCATAACAGTGTTTAAAATTGTCCTTTCTGAATGTATGATTTTATTCTCTTCATAAAGAATAACCTTTAAAATAATGTCTCATATTACATTATTTGATTAGTTTATTTTACAGTGGGGCTGTGTTGAGTAGTTTTCTTTAACCTATAATAAGCAACAGTTAGAGCACAATCACTTTGGTGAATCAGGAAGAAATTTTGTAAGGGGGTCAATGTTGTAACCTCTGTTCAAAAGAGTAATGGCTCAAAATATCTTGCTGCTAATGAGCCAACTCTATGTCCTCTTATCATCCCAGGAAACAAAACGCTCATTGTCTTTGCCCTTTTAGTCACTATTTATTTTAGTGTTGTAGTTTCTGTTTTGAGACTTGGTTGGTGAAACTATAAACTCATGTGTAGTGGTTCAGTGGTTGCCCCAAGTGAAGAAGTTTAAGTATCTTGGGGTCTTGTTCACAAATGAGGGAAAAATGGAGTTATAGATCGATAGACGGATAAGTGCAGCATCTGCAGTGAAGCGGGCGCTGTACCGGTCTGTCGTGGTGAAGAGAGAGCTAAGTCAAAAGGCGAAGCTCTCGATTTACCATTCGATCTACGTTCCTACCCTCATCTATGGTCATGAGCTTTGGGTTGTGACCGAAAGAATGAGATCACGGATACAAGAGGCCGAAATAAGTTTTCTCCGCAGGGTGTCTGGGCTCTCCCTTAGAGATAGGGTGAGAAGCTCGGTCATCCGGGAGGGACTCAAAGTAGAGCCGCTGCTTCTCCACGTCGAGAGGAGCCAGTTGAGGTGACTCGGGCATCTGCTTCCTGGACGCCTCCCTGGTGAGGTGTTCCAAGCGTGTCCCACCAGGAGGAGACCCAGAGGAAGACCCAGGACACATTGGAGGGACTATGTTTCTCAGCTGGCCTGGGAACGCCTTGGTATTCCCCCTGGAGGAGCAGGCCCAAGTGGCTGGGAAGAAAGAAGTCAGGGCCTTCCTACTTAAACTGCTACCCCCGCGACCCAACCCCGGATAAGTGAAAGAAAATGGATGGATAGATGGATGGTAGTGGTTCAGTTGTCTACCGTGTGAAAATTTCTCCCTGATTCTTCAAAACTGACATTTCTCTGACTACTGTCTATTGTGTGTAAGAGACTCACTGTTGATATACTCTACACTAGTCCACTTGACAAAAGAACTATCCCTTTAACACCACTGCTGTTGATCTGACACCTATGGAAACCAGGTCAAAACCACAGACTTAGGGTCAGAGAACAGCAGCTAATAAGCACCTGGGGCTCCTGTTTTGATTAGACTTAGGGTTCTGGAGCAAAGGCAAATATGGTAAATATGGTGCTCTGTGTACATTTTATGGAAGTGTTTACAGTAGCTAGTTGCTTTATCCTTAATAAATGTTTCAACAGATGGAAACCTGCTCGGCAGCCAGCAGATCCCTGCATTATTATATGGCATAATTTCAAAGATCCATCCCTAACATGGATTGCTTTCTTGCTCTGCAGCATTGGGGGGAAAGATTTTTAGCTGGCTTTCATGGTCTAAGAAGCAATAACCACCCACAGTGTCAACTTTGACAGTCTCCAGCTAAAGAAATTAGAGAATGTATATGTGTTGGTTGTTTTAGTACACAACACCATTATTAGAAAATGGGGCAAATAAATAAGCAATGGCTGAAAGTTATGGAAAAAATATCCAGCTCGGTGTAAGATCCAGCTCTGACAGCTAATGTTGACACTTAAAATAACAAAAACAGTCTACTTAAAACTGTGCAACTGACTTAATTAACAGTGTCATAATCCAAAGAGTGGTGCTTACTGAAGCCTATAGGGCAAAATAACATAATGGTTCAGTGGACAGCTCTGAACACCTCCATGACACACCTCGCCCTCTTGTTCAGCAAGTTGAACAAATTTTCACAGCTGCATAAAATTATTGCTGTTTTCTTTGATATACTGAGCAGAAAAGATTTTATTAAACTGTAAAAACTTGCTAGGAATAGTCTTTGCATATGTCAGTATTTCATAGATGACCAGCCAACAATTGTAGAAATACATGTCGCTTTTCATTTAAAATTGTTTCAAGATGTTACTCCCTTTCATTTGCTCAATTCTTGAGGTCCAAAATAACTCTAAAGGTGACAGTTAACCACAATGTTTACTGAAGTTTCTATCTCATTTAGTTGGTTTTACTATTTTCCCAAAACATTATTTTAATGTTATGTCTCGCCCCAGCTGCCAAGATTTTTTTATCTTTTTTCTGGGACCTTTTTATTACTATTCGGATGGTGTCCAGCTTGCCCATGTGTGGCTCCTATTCTGAGCCTCTTGTAGTGTGTTTTTTTGGAACAGAGCAGAGCTTGTCTCACATTCTGGACTATGGCGGGCTCACTGCTGTTGATTTTTTTACCATGACTGTTGTGGTCAGTGACATCCTCCCTACTCTGAGATAGGACACTCCATCAGAGAGTTAGTCAGTTCTCTGACTTCAGAGATGATTTCTTATCTTCCGACACTGCTTCTGGGAATCTCGGCTGACTGAATTGGCTATTTGTAGCTGTGCTTGTTAGATGAAAGGCCCACAAAAACGCTTGTGAAGCCACTGTTGTGGGTGGTAAACCATTGGGTCATATGTACCACTTCAAAGAAAAGCTGATGAAAGTTTGCCATAATTCCTTAGACATTTCAGATAATCTTTTTAAAATCTTCTGACAAATTTAAAACATATTTGCTATTTGTCATTTGAAAAAAAAAAAAAAGCTTAAAACCTGGATATATCACTTAATGCCTAGCATTACTTAAAGAAATGCATATTGTCTGCCACGTTTCAAGCCAGAGTTTTAGACTGAGACTTGTAATGAAAATGAATGAAGTTAATGCTGTTTTGATCAAACCTCTTAAATATTGTGAGATCTCGTGAGAAGTCTTACCATTTAGAGTATATCATGGGAATGACTATTAGCTACTACCATATAATATTTATGGGTAACTAATTTGTAATATTAATAAACTATAATAATTTTGTGTTGTCTAATGACTAGCTATCTTAAATTGGGTTAAGTAAAAGGTTAATCAGTTGTAGATGTACATCCAGGGATGCTTTCTAAAAGTTTCGTTCAGATCATTTCTTTGGTTTCTAAAGAAATAGTTTGCTAACAGGAGTTATTTCTATCCATCCATCCATTATCTTTACCCGCTTATTCCATTTTGGGTCACGGGGGTCGCTAGTGCCCATGTCCAGCAATCACTGTGCGACGGGCGGGGTACACCCTGGACAGGTCGCAAGTCCATCACAGGGACACATAGAGACAAACGAGACAAACAACTATTCACTCTCTCACTCACACCTAGGGACAATTTAGAGTTACCAATCAGCCTAACATGCATGTTTTTGGTCTGTGGGAGGAAACCGGAGTACCCGGAGAAAACCCACGCATGCACAGAGAGAACATGCAAACTCCACCCAGAAGGCCCCTGGACCGGGGTTTGAACCAAGGACCTGCTCGCTGAGAGGCAGCAGCTCTACCAGTTGCGCCACCGTGCTGCCGAGTTATTTCTATTTCTTAGGTAAAATATTGCATCGTGTTGAGTGTTCAAATTATATATTGTGAATGACTCTCAGCGGGTAAAGAAAATGGATGGATGGATGACTCTCAGCTTATTTTACAGACAAACAAACAGATGCAAACATTATCAGTGTTTTTATCTTTATTGGCAGTGGGTATACCAGTGTATTAGTCTTCCTATAGGATGATTTAGTTAACAATTAGTGACTATCTTTAAAGTGCTAGGTCTTTTTTAACCTATAATACAGCAGATACATACATGTACAGCGTGAACTGGTCTCTGGTCATAAATAAGTCTACAAGTGTTTGAATTACCTTGAGTCAAGATGAAATAAGGTGACAAAAACTGTTTGACATGCAGTGAGCATATCTCTTCATTCGCAATTTGACTGTAAAAACAATCACGGCAAAAGCTACTTACCCCAAAGTATGAGCAGCCAAGCGTGAATTCAAAATAGATTTTGAGATTAGTGCCGGCAATGACGGGTTGTCATGAAAGTCAGTTTCAATCCCAGTCAACCCACCAGCAGACTGTAACAATAACGCTAATCTGGGACTCAACTGAACAACACATTAAGGACCTCATGTGATGAAGACTGAGCTCAGTGCTGACCTGACCCCTGACCAGATGCTGCTTGAACCAGAACCAAGTCCCTCTGGTTCCTACAGACAGGAACTCTCAGGCATGGATGACATCTGTGGACTCGTTCATTGTCTGAGTATGATTGGTTTGTTTTTACTACTTTAACACAGAAGCTGGAGGCCCAGTCATTAGAAGGACAGTCTTTGATTTAGAGCTAAAGCCTCCTTGGAGAAGAAAACGTATAAAAAAAGTCAACTTGAAAGTGAAACAAAAGCTGCGAGAACAAACAACAAAGGAAATATTTAGGCGTTCTTTGGATTTGGTCATTCCTTTAGAATTTATCAACCCCAATCCCTTATAAGCTCACTTTTTCCAGCAGGAAGCAAAACAACCAAACAAGAGCAGATTAATTTGAATTGGGAAAATCTGTGGTGGCAGGCTGTCATCAGAGCCAATGGGAAACAAAACGTAATGATGTACTCTTTGTTTAACACGGTTAAACAACAAACTTTGCCAGGTCTCAGTGTGATCGCATGACTAAGAGTCTCAAATATGTCCCCCATGTTCCAGCCTGGCACATTAACTGGATTGCATGCTTTTGTTTGATTTAGTGACTCGGGAGCTGTTGGAACAGTAGACAGACTCCACTGGCTTTGTTAAAAATAACTCTAGAACCAGACAGACAAAATAAAACACCTTGGGACTTTTACTTATTTGTGCAAACTGAGAATACCGTTAAGAGTACTTAACAACAATTAAAGACCTAACTTTTCTTTTTAGGAATGCATATTCTCTGCCACCTTTCATGCCATGATTTACTGTTCATGATTTTTAAACTATGATCATCTTATGTTGACCTTGAAAAACAACATCTAATGTAATATTGCAAAAAGTCACACTCAGAGTAAGTCTTATGAAGGACTCTCAGCTCCTACTACACCAATTTCTAACAAAATATCTGCAACAACTGACTGAACTTTAATCAGTTTTCATGTTTTCTAAGGTAAGTTTGCTGTGGCAGCCATCTTGACTTGGGTTGACTCCAAAAGTTAATCAGTTGCAAACTTTTCAAGCCTGCAAATGTTTTCTTCTTATTGACTTTGACTTTCATCGTCTCTGTCAGTCTGCTTGCATCAATGTTTTGCGTACGCTCTGGGAAGTACATTTGACTATTTATGCAGTATAAAGTTTATTTGAGTGGTTCTGCATGAATTCAAAAGTGTTTGGCTTTGGGAAAACTGTCTTTTTACAAAACTAGAAAACTGACAAAGCCTACTTTTCACAGACATCAATGAGTGCCTGCTGCCTGGGATATGTAAGAACGCTGAATGTCTCAACACCAAAGGAAGCTACAGGTGCACATGTAAACCAGGCTACATGTTGGATGCTGCCAGGAGCCACTGTGTTTGTAAGTATTGCTTTGTTTCCTTCATTTAAAATTGTAGGCCCAGTTCTGTTTTCTTGGCGTTTCTTGTGGTGCATTTGAATATAACTTTAACTTCCCTCTCCCAGCGGACAAGGCAGTATCTGACCACAGGGCTTCATGCTACCGGTCAGTTTCATCAGGAACATGCTCTCTGCCACTTGCTAATCACATCACCAAACAGATTTGCTGCTGCAGCCGTGTTGGAAAAGCCTGGGGAGATGAATGCGATCGCTGCCCTCTGCCAGGTTCAGGTACAGTACGAGAAACTACTTTGTGCTGCTGCTGAGAGAGTTTGCTTTGTCTGCAAAGTCAAATGTCAAGGTTTGGTTTTATTGTACCAGCTGAGAAACCCTTTTCCTAGCTAAATGCTTTTGCAGAAATGAAATGTTATCTCACACATGTGCTAGCAATAATAGGTAGAGTACAAGCTTAGAGTATTTACTACTCAGTCATCATTCTCCTCTCTGCCAGATATGTAAAGCATTTCAAAATAACTAAATGTGTTTGGAGTGGAAAAGGACCAAAAACACAACAGTGTTCACATTTTGGAGGCAGCATAATGGTGGGAGTGAGCCTTGTGTTATCACTCCAACCCTCAGAGAGAAATCCCAATAAAACGCCAGCAGAAATCCATACCTTTGCCAAAAGAAACATGGGAAGTAGTTGTCATCTTTTGCTCCTTCCAGATCTAAACTTCAAAGTCTCAGAGAGAAACAAGCAGCTTTTATGAAGTGTATATGCTTGCCAGTGATTCATAGAGGTTGTGATAGATCAGATATTTCACACAGACCTCCATGATGCTGCTGGACATAAACACAACCTTTGATTATTTTAGATAGTCTGTTGCATGGCTGGACAAGCTATTACAGCTGTGTTCGGAGCAAAGCAGCAAGGTTGATTACTCGTCACTTGGTAACAGGAGTTCCTTCATTTAATCCAGACCCTCTGATGTGGATCTTCATCTTATATATCCTCATTTCCCTTCACTTTAGTTTCATCATTCAGTAGCCGATCATATCCACATTTCCTGCATTTACACGAGCCACATGTCTGTCATTACTCATATCTTTATACCAGACTCTTCTGGCAATGAGTTGTTCGTTTCAGGTCAGGCAGGGGACACAAAGCCTCTCATTTGTAATGGATTCACCATTGCTGAGTTCTGTTGACCTCAGACAAAAAGAGGTGCAGTCTCCCTCCTTTATCTAGCTGCACAATGCTCCATTAGCTTCTCACTCTCACGCTTCAGCACTGAACGAGTTTGAGGGTCAGTCTGAGTTAAATGATCCACTGCTTGCCTCATTTACATGGGAGTGTGCGATTGTTACAGTGTGCAGATTTACTCCAATATTTCCAAATCCTCTCACTGATCGCACTCTGACTCACTGACAGCCAACTCATTAAGTCTGCTACAATTAAACAATCTCCTTTACAACAATAAAAGTAAGGCATGCATGTATGAATGGATGTATGGATATATGGGTGGATGGATGGATGGATGGGTGTTTGTATGGATGGATGAATAAAATACAATTAATTGCACAGGTTGGTTATTCATATAAACAGTGACTGCCATTTGGTGGTCTGCAGGCTGTTTTGTGCCCAAATATTTATTGTTTTTGGCCCATAAAAATTGTTTGTGCTCTTACTACAGAGATGATGGTTTCTATCACTTATTGTTAGCTTTTGACTTTTTGTCCTACAGACCACTTCAAGGAGATCTGCCCAGTGGGTCATGGATACACGTACTCGCGCTCAGATGTGCAGATTTCTCTCAGACAGCTGGAAGAAGATGAGCTGCAGAATACAGGACTGGCACTAGACGAGCAATACTCTGAGTTCCCATCCTCTCAGCCTACACGGCATCACAACCACAATCAAACACCCCAAATACCCCAATATCCTGAGTACTATGAGACACCTCAAGCACCCCAGTACCCCACCACTCCACAACATCCTTATCATCCAGAGAGAGAAAGCCCTGGATATCCAGAAGGTAACACTAAACTCTTAGATTTAATGAAATATCCATCATGTTAGGTTTGTTAATTATAAAAATGAACGTGATAACTTATTGTAATAAATAGAACTTGTAACGTGGTATTACTAAAGCATGAAAGGACTAGAATCTTTAGGAGAATTAAAAAATTAACAGGATGTTTTTAATATCCTTGGATGAATACTTCCATTATTTTTGTATCTTCCCTTCTTTAAGATGAAACCCTTCTGGACTTCACATAAATGCAAAAAAGTTAAAGGCCACACGTTTTTAATCTTTAAGTTTTCCATGAATGTATCATATTGATTTAATGCCAGTGAGACAGTTTTACTGGCAAGGCTGGGACATTCTGATTTATTTGAGTGCACGCGGTTCTTTAAACATTTTGTGATTTTTGTCTTCATTATTAGAGATCTTGATGTCTTTGTGTTTTCATTTCTTCTTGGCCAGTAGTCTTCACTGCACCTCAAATGCAGAATTTATTTTTGTCTGAATGGAAATTTCTGCTGCTAGTCCATTTGTTCTTAGATAGAAAGACTGCAAGTAAAAAGTTTGAAGAGAATAATAGGTATTTGTGCTTGTTAATGTGAACAGCATGCCAATTTTTACTATTGATTAATCTTTTTTTGTTTGTTTATTTGTTTGTTTTGATGCAGATGTAGAAATTCTGGTCCCGGTGAGTTTTATTTCCATTCTATCAAGCTCTTGGCAAATGCATTTGAAATGATGTTTTTAAGAACAACATACCAAAGCTATGTCAGCTAATGGATTTTTTGTGATTATATAACAAATTCAGACCACATTTTGGTAGACACACGGAATTAGCATATCATTAATCAACAAAAGCAAACTTGAATGAGAACATGGTGATGAAAAATGCATTCCAAATTGTTACTGATGGGTAATGTTTACTTGTTTTCCAGCCAGCTGTTGTGACCGACTCACCGCCAAAATATCCAGGTATTTTATTTATTGGCTTTACTTATACTATTATTACAACATGGCTTGTTGAACAAGGGACCCCAAACTGTTGTTTAATGCCTCTTGTGGTTTGATTTAACATTTGAGTCAAACCCAAATGTGTTTTCCCTTGCACAGTGGTGGCAGTCTCGGTCCTTGTCCTCACTCCAGTGAAAACATTGCCATTAAAGTCTCAAGTTTGACTATGTCCGATGAGTCACCCTGATTTATTTTGGTTATTGTAATGTTTTAGCCTGGAAAGAAGAGTGGCTCATTTTTTATCCTATTAAGTAATGGGAGGCAGCTGAAGCGGTTTTTGCTGGGAAAACAAGCAGTGTCTTGTTTTAGCTGCAGAGAACCATTCATCCATCCATCCATTTTCTTTTTTGGGGGATTCCTCCACTTCTCCCATTTTGGGTGATGGGAGTCACTGGTGCCCATATCCAGCCATCACTGTGCGAGAGGCAGGGAACATCCTGGACAGGTCTCCAGTCCATTACAGGTCCACATAGAAACAAACAAAACAATCATTCCCACTCTCACACACACCTAGGGACAATTTAGAGTTACCAATCAGCCTAACATGCATGATTTAGCTCTGTGGGAGGAAACCGGAGTACCCGGAGAAAATCCACACATGCACGAAGAGAACATGCAAACTCCACCCAGAAAAGTCCCTGGCTGGGATTCGATCAGGCGACCTTCTTGCTGAGAGGCAACAACTCTACCACTTGATCCCGGTGCCGCCTACAGAGAACCAAAAACATATTTTAAAAAGAGTGTTAGTGAGTCAATAACACATTAAGGATACTTATAATATTCTATATAAACCTTACTTAATGCAAAACTCATTTATATTATATCATAAAATCATCTTGCTCATCATAACCCCATAATAATTTTACTGCATGTTCATATAATGAAGTAAAACATTCAGTATTCTAACATTTAATAGATGTTTATGTTAAATCAACCAATAATAAATACAGGGTATGACAAAATTAGCTAATGTCCACAAAAAAATTGATAAGCTGTTAGTGTAACCAAACATTCAGTAATCAGTGTGTTCATACCAAATTGTTAAATATTTGTTTACTTTTCTTTCAGTGCTTTTCTAATTTAGTTTATAACAAACATTATTTTTTAAACTGAGAATCTCATTTTGAAAATTTATATCATATATATTTTTTTAAACATTCAACTTGATTTTGGGCTTCCTTTCAGGAAGTAAACAGTCAGTATGTGTTGTCTGTAAAACATTGTGCTTTATAAAACTGAGCACAGGTGTCCCTCAAGGATGTGTGTTAAGTCCTTAAACAGTGCTGATCTCTCTTAGACTCTCCATGCCACAAACTTGGCCGAGACCACTTCACAGAGGATACATTTCCTCTCAAGACTGAAGTTTATACCTTTATCAAGGCAGTATTATGAAAACTGAAGTATGATAGACAAAACTCTAAGATATGTGGTGAGAATGGCTGAGAGAGTCATCCAATCTCTTTCATATTTCATAAAGGAACACATATTTTCTTTTAGTCAATTTTATAAAAAGCACTCAGTATTGTGAGAAGTCCTTCTTATTTACCCAGAAGATGATTAACTTCCTGTCATCTGGAAAATAAAAGCTTCATTTTAGTCTTTTTTTTGGTTCTTAAATTTTTCAGAATGAACAATGGTTTATTCCTCTGGTGATAAAGTTGTGAAATCACTACATACCATCAATCAAGAAAACAAATTATGTTTTTGTGTATGTAATTAACATTTATAAAATGACAAAATACTTTTTCATTTGTAGCATATTGATTAATGGAGGAAGTAACAGTAATTTATGCTTTAATTGATAATATGTTCAGTTTGAAGGGATCAAACAAATTCATAGTGGGTTGTTCATTAGTTCTTGGTGAGCATTAGTACATGTATTAAATAATCTTGAGTCATGCAGGAACTAAAGATTGCTTAAATTCATGATTATTGCATTTATTATAAAGTTTTGTCTAGCTAGTTTTATATGTACTCATATATGTGCTAGTTCTTTATGGCCTGCCTTATTTCTGTTTCTAGAAACCTCTCCAGACTTTCCAAACATCAACCAGAGGCCAGATTCAAAGGAAACAAACTTGAAAGTCACTGGTAAGACATGAAGTAAAACAAATCTATAAAGGAAATAGGTCTAGCCATACTGGATACCTCTTTCAACTAAATAGGCAAACGGTTATGGAACTGCAGGACTTTGACACATAAAAGGAGTCGAGAGTTCAATTCTCAATTTTTCATGCTTTCTGTCAACAGCTGGCAGACCTAGCGACACATCTTATAAAGCATTTTTGTAAGCTTACCCAAAGTAAAGCCTGAGAGAGCTTTATTTGACCCTGTATTTGAGCCAAATTGGCTTCAAGTTGACGTGCAGCACAGAGGGTGAGAGGGCGCAAAACCAAGAAAGTGTTCGCCTCTTGGAAGGGTACGCCATCCTGATTGGACATAGACCAGATTTATGAAAAGTGAAAGGAAGAGACAAGAGACAGGATAAATGTAAATTGGGTGACATAAACATTGTGTGACAAAGCGATTGAGGGACTAGATAAATCTAAGTTGTGCTATAGAGTGTTTCAGTCTGTAGCCAGCCACTGGAAGCCAACATGTTTTATCTCAGCACTTTTGAGTAGAATAAGACAAGAACAAAACTAATGTCAGGCTCTATGGTGCACGACCTGTTTCTTGACTCAACTCTTTGTAAGAGTGCCATACCACCTGTTAGCATACTACACTGCTGTAAAACCACTCCTCATCCAAGACTCCTCCTGTAAAACAGCTAAATGGTTACCCACGGAGAGCAACATGTGTTACTGGAATGCTGTTTTTCATTTTTTACAACCTCTTTAACGTTGGGTCAGAAATGTTATTGTCTGTTTTCTGAGCGATGGCTGTGCATGTCTTTTCGCAGGTATTAACAAGTGTGCAACTTCACCAACAGTATGTGGTAGAGGAAAATGTGTTCCTACGCAGAACGGTTACACTTGTAACTGCGAGGCAGGATTTAGGCTCAGTGCACTGCACACCAACTGTATTGGTAAGTAAAAATATGAGTAATAGATAGATATTTTGATCAAAAAACTGTCATTTTTAGTGGAAGATTGCAAGTTCTGCCCCTTTAAGAACATTTGGCTTGGATGGTTTATGCTGATTTCTCCTTGTTCATAAATTTTTTACAAGCCTTTATAACTGCTTTTAAAAATATGGCTCTCAAAAAGCCAGTCGTTTAAATTTATTCTCAATCTGTTCAGAAATACAGACCATTTCAGGCAGAATTGGCTACTTTAACGTAAATGTTATATTTAACTGGGGGGAACATTTTTTTCTTCCTGTCTTTTTAGTATGACATTGTTTATAGAATTTACATTATGGATAAAAATTCCACTTTTTTAGATTACAGTATAAGATAGTAAGTTTGAAGTAAGATGGAACTTTGGAAATCATACATGGCTTTTACAAGGTCTCCCTATGTGTTTTAAATGCATTTGTCTTAACAGTGGATCCCCACATGGCTTACATTATTAGAGCTTTCATTTTACGTACCCTGACTGGACTGTTATATTTGTTTTAGGGGTTTATATTTATATTGTAAATGTATCAGTTTATTGTCTTTGTTAATTGGACAAACTGACAGACAGATCAGAGCTGTGTATGTGTTTGGTCAAAATGCTACAGCTGTCTACTTTACCTCTTCACTTGCAGATGTGAATGAGTGTGAACTGGACCCATGCAAAGGGAAGGGCCGCTGCATAAACAGCTATGGCTCCTACACCTGTCAGTGCCATAATGGCTATAGCCAGGTGATCACTCAAAACAAGAAGTTCTGTCAAGGTAAGACACTGTCCAGTTTGCAGTAGGAGATGTAATGTTTCCTGTGCAAACTCAGCCTGCTCTTAACACCTCTTTGTTAGAGCACTGCAAGTTCTTGTCCATCAGCACTGCTCATTTTAAAAGCATAATTATTGCTATGGAACAAAACTCTCTTTGAACTTTGTCTTGGTTTTTGTTCAACTGGCAGACATTAATGAGTGCAGCATGCCCAACAAGTGCCAAAATGGCAAATGCGTCAACACGGAAGGATCTTACACCTGTGAATGCAACAGTGGCTACTCCAAGTCTTGGAGAGGCCTCTGCGAAGGTGAATTGCATGCATCAGCACAAACGTATGCCCTCTGATTCAAGTTCACTCAAAGACACAGCTGTAGCGTCATCTGTTCATTCATTCCATGACAAAGGGTTGTGTGTCTATTTACCAGCATTTCTATTCAAACTGCCTCTTTGTTTGACAGAGATGCACAATGTTTGAGTAACCTTGTTGTTGCGACAACTAATTCAAACAATGTCTTCATTTTCCACTTTCTCCTCAAACAGATATAGATGAGTGCCGAGATTCCAGCTCGTGTCCCAACAGTATCTGCGTCAACACTGTTGGCTCCTTCCAGTGCCAGGCTTGTGGCCCCGGATTTAGGCCCATCAATGAAAGATGTGTAGGTGAGCCAAACTCCCAACCCATCAAAGCAGCTGGACCACTAACACCTCCCTCCTCCCTCCAAAAAGTCCTGAAGGTGTTTCCAACTGCTTTATGGAAACAAGCTGGGTTTCCCTCTGACACAATAATGGTTTCCTGTGTTGGGTAACATTTACGCTGATGTAACTGCTGCTCTTTGTTGGCATTATTGAAAAGTCCAAAAGGAGGCAGCATGGCCGCAGCCCATGCTGTTTAAGACCTGTCAACAGCTTATGATGCAGTGCAGCTGACCAAGTAGCACAAGATAAATTATATTCGCAGCCTTTGGGCATTTTACTCAGAAGGACTTATTCATTCAACCTTTATTTAGACAGGTTAATCCCATTGAGCCTCGGGGACTCATTTACAAGAGAGACCTGACTCTCTGACTACTGATGTGCACGAACATTTGAAATTAAATTAAGTTTTTGTTTTGCGGGACGTTACATTGGATGTGTATTGTGGAACATTTCTGGAGCCACATTAGTGTTAAAAACTCCAGCCATGATGGTAATATTTGTTAGTGATTCTTTGTACAATATCTGAACTCCTCCACTAAGCACTCTCTGCATGTCCCTTTTATTGTTTAAACTCAGTTATGATGTTATTGCTGATTATTTGATATCACTGATTCTGTAAAAAGAATATTTATAATACCTTCAATTTGGGAGAGCATAAATATTTTTTCTTGGCCCCAGCCTCGAACAAACAGTGTATTATTGTTGGAAAGCTCTACTGCTGAACCCAGCAAAGGCAGACGTCTTTATTACCACTGCTGTGGTAGGTGAGGGAAGTGAGCAGTCACAGGAGACGTAAGAGAGGTCCAAAGGGTCAACTCCCTACTGCAAAAAGGTCATGGCACGTAAACAAACATTTCCCTGCACCCATGATGTTGTCTGTGGTCCAATTTAAAACTCCTAGGGATTAGATTTGACTACACAAATGATCGCTGGACTACACTCTGTGTGTTTAAACTAGCACACGCTGAGCTCCCAACCTGAAAGTGGTCCCGTTACATAACAGCTCGACTGGTGTTACTTACCACGTCTCCGCTGTATGACCTTGTGTGCCTTTAATTTGTTTGGAAACCTAAACTTCGCTCGTATTCCAAAAAAAATGTTAAAAACGTATAGACAAATGATGGAAATTACAGAAAGTAATTTTAGTACTTTTTTTGGGGCTTCATAATAAGTTTTTCTGGGATTTTTGATGATTGATACTCTTGTTTAAAGCTTGATGAGCCCCTTGCTTCAAAAAAAAAAAAAAAAACACCCCTCGATCCTCTATTGCTATTCATTTTAAGTAAACCTGTTTTGTATAAACAGAGAAATTATGTAGATGAGGGATAACAGTGGAGGTAAATGTTTTTACTCTTGACACAGGCAGCATTCACTGGACTACAGTGTACATTTGACAGTGGGAGTCACATAAAACAGGATGTATTGGCACTGAGTTTTCAGCGTTTGCTTCAGTCAATTGACAGCAGTAAAGCACAGTAGTTTAGGTCCAATTGGGCGAATCAGGGATAAGCCTAATTGTTGCCGTGATAGAAAAAACAGCTCCTTTTCCTTGTCGGGGCTTATCTGGGAGGCCTGATTGATGCAGAATGACTGCAGAAGCAAAGTACTGGACCACACTGACAGACGTCTGGCATTGCCTGTGGCTAGAAAAACAATACCAGCTCTGTGACTCTCCTGCGTTGTTTCACTGTATGTTCACGTCGTGTGTCAAAATCCAGTATTATCCTTCCTTCAACTTTTTTTTTCTTCGCAAACGTACTTCCTCTCTCCCTTCACCCTTCCTGTTTGAGCGTCTCCCTTTCTTTCTGTCACCACAATGTCAGCTATTCCAAAAACAAGGAAAAAACTGCTTTTAACACTTGATAAATTTCATTGTTAAACAACATTTCTACAACTAATGTGTTGCACAACTTAAATTTATGTGTGCGCTGTTTGGGCTCATAAAGTAGAAAAAACTAAGTAGTAATGATTTCACGATTGAGGTTTGGGACATAACTTAATGAGAGCTGTTTGCAGTTATTTTTTTGTACTTTTTCCCTTTAAATTGTAAACCATTCAGGCTAGAGGTGCACCGATTGTAGTTTTCTGGCCCATCACCGACACCGATTTCTAAAAAGTCTGACCTGCCGATTCCGAGTTTGGGCGATACCGATTTTGTTTTATAAGCAACACTGTCAGGTGTTATAAGGTCACAATGAACCTTAAATTTTCCAATATTATATTATTATTATTATTATTATTATTATTATTATTATTATTATTATTA
>NC_056518.1:18500127-18506046 GCF_014905685.2 Nematolebias whitei
TATTATTATTATTATTATTATTATTATTATTATTATTATTATTATTAATAATAATAATAATAATAATAATAATAATAATAATAAACTTTATTTAACCAGACAAATCCCATTGAGATCACAGATCTCTTTTTTCAAGGGAGGCCTGGGCCTGAAGGCAGCCTAACATGCATGTTTTTGGTCTATGGGAGGAAACCGGAGTACCTGGAGAAAACCCACGCAAGCACAAGAAGAACATGCAAACTCCACCCAGAAAGACCCCGGGTCCAACCAGGGATTGAACCCAGGACCTTCTTGCTGTGAGGCAAAAGTACTAACCACTATTGAAAAATATACCCTTGAATAATATCCTAGAAACAATCCAAACTTGTTTTAACTGGTCATGAGGTAGTGCTCTGAAATATAAATGAAGTTTAGACAATTGTTGTTAAAACAAACAAAAAAATCTGTAAGATCTCATGCAAGTATTGGACGATTTCCAGTTTCCCAAAATTAAGGAGATCGGCCGGCTAATTTATCGGTGCACCCCTAATTCACACATTTATTTGAAAAGACTGCACGCCCCCACTCCTTTTTTCCTCCCCAAATTTTAGTCATTTTCCTACTGGAAAGGCATGATTTTGCCATAAGATCACAAATTATTTCTCCATGTTGTTGCAACGAAACAAAACCACAACTATAAAACTGGAAACACATTTTTAATTTTTATGTGCTCTTGTATGCAAAACTGATTAAAAATGTTGGTAGATGTATTTGTAATTTCAGTTTACAGTGCAGCTGTAGTAAAATAAAGCATAAAATCTCCCTCTGTTCTCTGCCTTCAGATGTAAATGAGTGTTTGAATCAAACTGTGTGCAGCCGTGGTCGGTGTATCAACACAGAAGGCTCCTATAGGTGCAACTGTTTCCACGGCTACAAACTCTCATTGGACAATGTTTGCCAAGGTAACTGTTTGTCAGAAGGTCAGTCGCACTCTATAAATGCTGCAAGTCAGAGCGCTGTGAATAGTTCTCTGTAGCGCTACTGCAGAAGCTTTGAGGGACCACTGAAAGCTTGTAAAAAAAAATTGCTACAAAGAGTTTGTGGTTGTTTTTATTTTCTGAGTCGCTCCTTTTTTCCCCTGTATCTTTTCTCCAGATGTAGATGAATGTTTGCTTCCGGGAGTCTGTTCTCACGGCCACTGCATCAATCTGGACGGCACCCACAAATGCATCTGTAACCATGGATTCCAAGTCACCTCAGACAGCAAATCTTGTGAAGGTCTGCAAAGAATTACCCAGTGCTATTAAACACAACTCATGACGGCATGAGTGGTTCTCCACTTATGGAGCTCCCCCAGAAGCAGAATAATGTCTGCGAATCATTTCTTTTTGCTAGATGTCGGCGAGTGCTCAACTGGTACTGCCTGCCCTGAGAGAATTTGTATCAACACTGTAGGTTCCTACACTTGCCAGACCTGCAGGCCTGGGTTTGGACCATCTACTGATGGACTGATATGTGAAGGTAAGAACAGGTCTTGAAGTGATACCATTGAATTGTTTGCCTACTTCTGGGAGTTTGTTCCTTCCATTTCCAGATATTGATGAATGTTCTCAGGGTGATTTGTGTTTTGGAGGGGTGTGCGCCAACACAGTGGGATCTTTCACTTGCACCCAATGTAAAGCTGGTTACAGATTATCTGAAGACCAGCAGAGCTGTGAAGGTAAATTCAACCTCCAGCTTTTCATTCAGTAAAACCATTAGTGTTGTTAACGACTTGCTCGACACATCTGTACTTTATGAGTTCGCTGTTACGTTTTTCTTTGCTATTTATCTGATTTTTGTCCAAATATTATTCAGCTTTACTAAAACCATACATGCATGTGTGGGTTTACGCAGATATTGATGAGTGCCGGTCCCTGTCTACCTGTGCCAATGGAATCTGTCTAAACTCAGAAGGGTCTTACACCTGTAAGAACTGCCCCACAGGCTACAGAGTGTCATTAGATGGAGAAATTTGTCAAGGTCGGTTTATTTAACACTACTCCTAAAAACTCAACACTCCATGTATCTCAGAGCTAATTCTAATCACAAAAATACTTGTTTAAAATATTTTCCTTGGCTGTAAAGGCTGCCCAGACTTACAGTAAATGTCTAATTGTTCCTTAACAGATATTGATGAGTGTGCGCTTCCCACTACATGCCCCCAGGGAACATGTACAAACACAGACGGTTCGTTCACATGTGTCATCTGTCAGCCGGGTTTCAGAATTTCTGAATATGGACAACAGTGTGATGGTAAGGCTCTGTGTCTTTATTTGAGCTTTGGTGGTTGTAGGTCAGACGTGACAGACTTTGTCCCTTCTTTCAACTGATTTTTAACTAAAGTCAAATATGCCAGAAAAAAGAAAATTGAAATGCGGTACTGACTGAGTAATGAAAAAGTTAAAATCTGTGCTGATGTTGGATAGTGTTGACGAAGCATCAATCAGTAACAGCTTAAACCAAAAAGGCTTTTTATCTCAACCCATCACATCATGGCTGAATTTTGGCGCTGCCTCTTATTAGATACCAAACCTTAAATAGAACAAAATGATGTCAGGCAAATGAAAGATCTCATTTTTTCACCTACCCATCATGTAATTGAATGCAACTGGCAGTCTTTATTTATTCAAAACCACAGATAATTATCTGTACTGTCAATTGTGTGGGTGTTTGTGTCCAGATGTGGACGAGTGCTTGGTGGCTCACTTGTGTCCAGGCCAGCTGTGTTTAAACACACCAGGATCTTACACCTGCAGGAGCTGCGGAGCTGGTTTTCAACTGTCTGAGGACAGTCGCACCTGTGAAGGTAAAAATGTTGCCACATTTTGTTATGGTAAACTTATGCTCAAACAAACTCATTGACGGCAAGGAAAAGAGGAACATATTAGCCTTGAAATATGAGTAGCTCTTCAGTGCTCAGTAATTTGTCTTGACATGAATTGTGAGATCAGTGCAATAAAATGGCAGCTTTCACCAATCCAGTGAGGTTAGATGTGTCATGACTTCATGGGAAGCAACAGAGGAATGATTATTTAAACTGACTTTTCAACGTGGTCTCAGTTAGTTTTATATACTGTGGTGTGTTTTTCAATGGGAGTGTGGATCTAGCCTGAGAGGAAGATCCCCCACTGATATGTATCTTTGCTCTGGGAAATGATTTTATAAAACCAAGTCCAACTTAGTCTTTTATAGGATTTTAATGGATCTATCTGATGCCATGGAAAATATGAGGGGCTTAATTTAAAATGAAGTCAACCACCTCCCTGTGTCCCAGGCACTGTAGTGATCTTGCCATGTTGAACTTTACCTGAAGGCAAAAAGGAGCCATCTCATTTACCTAACAAGAGCCCCGCAATATTTTCTCCTCAAAAACATACAATCTACACCAAGTTTAGGAATTTGCGATGATCACATACCAGCAATCTGGTGACCGTTTGTGGATGTAATAATTATATGTGACCTGTAATAGCTTGCTAGTTTAGATTTAATGACCATCCACATACCAGTACTTATCTTTCCACTCTTTTTAATAAAACACTGTCAGTCATATCTAATAAAAACTGCTCTGCTTGCTGTAAGCAGTATGTTCAGCTGTCACACTTTTCCATTTACATGTTTTAACAGATTTTAAAAATAAAGTTGGTTCTTTGAGGTTCTTTCAGATGATAATCTATCTAATCTTTTTGTTTTCTCCAATGTGTCTTAGATATAAACGAGTGCCAAGCTGCAGGTGTTTGTCCCTCAGGTGTTTGTGTGAACACTGAAGGTTCCTTTTCTTGTATGGCTTGTGACCCAGGTTTTACAATCGCACACAATGGCCTCTCATGTGAAGGTACAGTCCAGTCCACTAAAATTCATGATTGATTTTACAGTCATCTCTTCCAGCACTGTATGACCCTCTATAAGCAATGATGCATAGCTTTCTGACAGTGTGGTCTGGAAGCTCTTTGTCTTGATTTATAGTGAAACCAAATGATTAACAGCTGAATGTGTCATAGCGCTGACATCTGTGTATGTGGAAATGCAGATGTGAATGAATGTGAGGACACCCGCCTGTGTCAGGGAGGCCAGTGTACCAACACCATTGGCTCCTATAGCTGTTTGTGCCCATCTGGACTTGAGCTAGTGGATGGGACTTCATGCAGGGGTATTTATACACACACATGAAATATGTAATTTGTGGTTGGCTATTTTTTGTGGCTTACCACAAGTTGGCATATTGACACAGCTGTGTGAATCTATTTGTGCTTGTTTGCGACAGATATTGATGAGTGTTTAACCATTGTGGGGATCTGTGGAGAAGGCAACTGTCTGAACACCAAGGGCTCCTACTCCTGCATATGCCCTGATGGATTTACCTCCACCGACAGAAGGCCTGGCTGCCAAGGTATAATAACACATTATAGCCGGAATACTTTGTACAAACATCAATGGGAAATCATCATCCATGTGATTTTATGAGTTTTATGCAACTGAGTGAGGCAGATCCATCATCAGAGCTAGATGGGAATATTTTTTACAATGATTTTTAACACATGAAACTGCATCCATCCACCCGCTTCTTCCTTTTCGGGTCATGGGGGTCACTGCTGCCCATATTCAACCATCACCGTGTATGAGGTGGGGGACACCCTGGACAGGTCGCAAGTCCATCACAGGGACAAATAGAGACAAATGAGACAAACAACCATTCACTCTCTCACTCTCACCTAGGGACAATTTAGAGTTACCAATCAGCCTAACATGCATGTTTTTGCTCTATGGGAGGAAACATGCACATAGAGAAACTGCAAACTACACCCAGAAAGGCCCCCAGCCGGGATTTGATCCAGCAACCTTCTTGCTGGGAGGCAACAGCTCTACCAACTGCGCCACCATGCCGCCCTTCACGCAACTCATTTTCCAAACAGTGTTCTTGGATTGCATGGATTTTTTTATTCCGTGCAGTCTTTTCTCACCATACTGTACTGGGTGCTCAGGTCATTTTGTGTAATGGGCTGTGGCCTCATCAATTGACTCAGTTCTCTCTGTCTCAGCTTCAACATCAGTTTGATGTTATTCCAGCCGCACCCAGTGACCCACTGGTCATCGGATAGCAATGGAAATGTAGCCTAATTTCCAACTGAGAAATACTTTTCTACAGACTGAGACATTTGCATTAAATTATTTTGAACAAGATGTTGGGTCAATGTTGTTTTTGGTGGGTCTCAAGAGAAAAAGGTGGAGTAAATTAACTACTAGATTGTCTGGCAGTGTCATGTCCCATCATGTGACGAAGCAGGTAGGTTCAATCTTCAACTCTCTAATAGATACTGGAGATGTCAAACATGTAATTGGCAAGATTTACTACAAAGAACTATAGTTAGTACTTAAATATGGACATTCTTCTACCAAATTTTGAGCGTGCAGCAGCTTCAATATCATCCACTCACTTTCAGCAAAATGCCCAGCCTGTGTCAGGTACTTTGGCTGCCCGCCACAACAAATACTAGGCCCTAATTATCCTATAAATCAGCAGTTGTCGTATATTTTCTTGCAGTCTGCCATGGCGTGTTCAGTGCTGACACAATGAAAGCCAGACCCCTCTGACATGAGCCTAGAGTGAGGAGAAGAAGGGAGGATAAGGGTTTGTGAGGTCATGGAAATGACAGATGATAATGATGCTTGGCTTCAAAATGAAAAAAAAAAAAAGTATAATAAAAGACTGACAACAGACTGAAACCCATCCAGATCAAAAATTTGTACCACAGACGTCATTTTATCCAAATATTTTAAAGCTATTGAATTAACTATTGTAAATATTGTCACCTAATCAATTTGTTTGTGATATACTGCACACACACACACACACACACACACACACACACACACACACACACACACACACACACCAGTCTG
>NC_056518.1:18506446-18537396 GCF_014905685.2 Nematolebias whitei
CATTTCAATCTATGCTTTTTGCGTTTACCTTCTCATTTCTTTAACTATCAAGTGATTATCAAAGACTGAAATGGGAAAAGGGGCATTTTCTAAAGAGATTGATTTTTTCCCTCCTTTCCATTCCTTCTTTCATATCCAAGTACAAGACTATTGCAAGTTATGTTGTAATGCTGCAATTACCCACCCATCTACAGTTAATCAAGTGTGTAGTATTCATTTTAAACCTTTAGTCTAAAAGAAATGTTCTCAGGATGAGATACTGACAAAGATACACTTTTCCCTTTAGTACTTCCTTTAAATGGCCAAGGAATTTTGGTAAACGAAGCACTTGGGTCTGGATTTTATTTTATTTTTTTATGCGAACAGAGGGTGTTATCTGTCTCTCTTTTGTCTTTCATAACTCCCCTAATTTATCTTTTTTCCCCCCATTTTCCGTTCTTAGATGTGGATGAATGCAGCAGAGATGATGTGTGCATTCAAGGAAAGTGTATAAACACTGATGGCTCCTTCTTATGTTTGTGTGAGGCTGGCTTCAAGTTCAATGCTCATGCAGCTGACTGTGAAGGTAAAATACACCAAAACATATTTACGGTGTCCTGTTGTGGTGTCATGGTTGTTGTTGACCCCCAACTCTACCCTGAGCTTTCCTCTCTTTGTGTAAATCGGCTTGTTAGTAAAAGCTGTTTGATTGTCATGCTACATTAAGGCACAGTTAGGCACAGTTGGCTTTGATTGATCATCTATAGTGCATGAGGACTTGGTTTCAGTCAAAGTGTCTAGGCTTGGCTTAGAAGCCTTCCTCCATGATCCCAAGGGTGAGGTGTTTGGGTAGTTGAGCTCCTACTCCCTTGAGGTAAGTATGAATGACCCAATTGTGAGCGGGAGGTGTTTCTCCCTCTGGAACGTCTCCCTTAAACTCCTTCACAAGTTCTTTGGTTGCTGTGATAATATTGTTCTTGGCCATTTTTGTTGCGTGCCTCGTTTACGGCGGACAGCTACGCCACAGGCCTTCTGGCCAACTCCTGTTGCCCAGCCATTACACCAGAACTAAAAGAGCAGTAGAGAAAGCGTACATCTGTGTCTGACTGCATTCTCTGTTTTTGTGAAATTCTTAACAAATATTTTTCCAACTGTGTGCCTCCATACAGACCAGGATGAGTGCAAAGAATTTGGAAACTCTGTGTGTGGCACCTGGCGCTGTGAAAACACCATTGGCTCCTACCGGTGTTTCATGTCATGCCAACCTGGCAGCGTGGAGGGAGGATGTGGTGAGTATTGTAATGTAATAGAGCCAAAAACAAAGTTATTTTGTACATGTTGTAATGGTATACTTTTTTGTACCCATGGAGCGGCACTTGCTTGGTGTGGTTTTTGGTTTTGATATCATACATGTTCCCAACATTTTCTTGTAACTCTTTGGCTTCTATAAAACCTAGAACCTGTCACTATGCATACACGTCAAACTCTTTCCCCAGTTATAGGTTATAATATCATATGTCGTGTTGACATAGAGACTGATGTGATTCAAAACCTACAAAGTCAAACAAACAGTGGTGAAAAACACGATGAGACATCCCTGCAATTACTGTAAATCTTCTTATGAGGCCAGAAGTTGATAACGGTGTCATTCTTTTGACAGTTGATAAATTGGAGCACCTCTGGTAGCACTGCTGCTGCTGTTTTTTGTTAAATAAAAGATTGGCTTCTGGTCTCAAACAGTGCTTTTTTAATTTTGCACCCCATGTGGTCACCAGATATTCCTACCAGAGGTTGTATTTATCCAACAATTGTGGGTGCAACTTGTAAAGATATAATCATGACTTTTACATTGCATGAAGAATTACTGGTTTTGTGGAAGGTCTAAACTTCTTATAGATGTGTTTGTGTTAGAGAAAGATAACTTGAGACATTAGCAGTCAGAGATGCAATTTGAGTGCAGTGCAGCTTTGCATGTTCTCTGCAGGTTTTTTATTAAAACGGCAACTAATGACAAGAAAGAGGGAAATATTCTGCTGCAGCACTGACAGTGTCCCTTTACCACTCCATCACCCTGATCCCAACTAAGTGTGGCTGCCTCCTGAGTGCATTTTATGATTTTGTCTGTCTGGAACCGGCTAAAGTGTGCTGGGGCCTGTAGTCTGATAGGACTGATGCAATCCAGCTGCTCACCTCTACTCTTTTCAAGGCAGAGTTGGTAACTGCTAAGTAGTGCGTATTAGTACAATCTGGTCTACATATGCACTTGTTGTGAGTGTTTAAGGGGGTACAAAAGATCCTGCAACAAACTCTAAAAGTCCTAGCCTGAGAATCAAACCCCTGTACCTTCAGGAACTCGGCACCACAGTCCACTGTGCCTTGTTTTACCTCATGATAGGGAGATGTGGGAGATGCTGCCGTCACCTCAATAAAAGTCCAAGAAAGGAGCTCAATTACTTCAGGGCATTTTTGTCTGCTTGTAAAAATAATCAGATATTTAAGAAGAGACCAGAGGTTGTAATTTGCAGTTTCTGTGAGGGGCGTTGTTTTATTTTTACTCTCTTGCCTTCGAAGTGGCAGCGGTTTGTCGTTGGCTCGGCTTACTGCTCTCATTTAGATTTTAAAGCATTGACTAAAGAAGAAAAAAGCGAAAAAGCAGGGGTTGTTTTTTTTCCTCATTGCATATGTCACCTGCAATTGAACACAAACCTTCCACGATTCTCTATACGAAGTCGTAAATGTGCCTTTTTGGGTTATTGATTTTTAGTTGTAATTTCCCCTCATATTTATAAGCCATGCCTTGTCTTTAATAAGGTTTGCCTTAAGGCGGAATCTGTCTGCGGTCACACTCTTGCCAACCTCCAACTCCTATAAATCTATAGAGATGTGAAGACTTAAACATGTGCACTGCTGAGCAGATGTAAATTTTATTTTGTAAAAGTATGAACATAAGATACAGATGATGTATTAATCATAATATAGATAAACCCCTGTTGTTATCAACCTAGCCTTTATATCTGTTATGCTTCCCTAAAAATAATAAATAAATAAAAACACCTCTTCAATGCCTAGTCGTGTGTGAAATAAAAGCATATGTGTCCAATTAGACCGAGGGTTGCCCAGAAAACATGGGAAAGTGTGGGCGGTGTAGGGTGATCCAACAGTCAGTGATTCATGTTTTCACCACCATGTGCTCTCGATGAACTCACGGCATAGAGACGCAATCATAATACAGTCACAGCATAATCACAGCCTCACTGGATCCAGGAAGTGGGTCTTCCTGGGTCAGACCATTAGGATACATGCTCATTTAAGCCTGGTTCACCTCCTAACAGCAGCTTGTCCAATCTCAGCTGAACTTATCACCCTCTTATTCGCTTTAGTTCTTCCATCCAGGCAATTTGCAGCACTGCGTGTGTTCTTGCATAACTCATTACATGAAAGGACAAGAATAAGTAGCCCTGTATCCTGCTGGTTTGAGGCTTTTTCTCGGTGGAGATATCTAATTTTATTTTTATTTTTCCACACAAATCTGTTGTGATTAGTGCACCGAACCTGTCCTTTGATGACTCATCTAAAAGGTTAGTCAAAGAGTGCTGTCACTCAGATTATACCACAATCAGACACAAAGGCATTTAAAATGGCTTTGTTCTCTATGCTATCATTCCTCCTGGGGATAAAAATTTGATTGCATCTCATCACAACATATGGTTTGCAGTTCCATTTTACACATGAATGAAACGCTGCCTTCAGATAGTGATTATTCTGTTTATTAGCAGACATCCTTCCTCTCAGACCTCCCAGCTGTCTGCCGGTGTCATTCCAACATTCATAACTCCACTTAAGTGCTTTAAATTTGGGAAAATGTTTCACAAACTCCTCGCTACTAATAGGTTTCACATCACTTTGAAAGTATTCTTGACTTGGCCTTAGGGATACGTTTTTCAAAATTGCAGTTTTTTTTCAATTACATGGAATTTCCTCAAATCTAATTCTTGAGTTCACTATGCCAAGCATGCAAATCCAGTGGGCTGGTGATTTTCAGTACAGTATGCATTCATTTGTTCTTCCTCATCTCATCTTGCAACCAGTAGAGCCCACAAGTCTATTCAAGCTATTTTGATGCCTCAGCATTTCCTGTGAAACGTTTCACAAACAGCAGACAGTTTTGTCTCTGTGGTTTTATTAGCATGTGGGAGCCCACTGTCTCTGACCTCTGAGGTATGCTAGAGAACCAGCCAACTCAGGGTAGGAGCTCTGGAAACAAAAAGGACTAGTCCTCTCAGCAAGCCTCAGAAGACCGTCTGTGCTGGAGGAGAAGACGGGACTGTGGCTCAGAGGGCTGTTAAAATCAGATGAGTTGTGGTTTCTCTGGCCAACTTTTTATCTTTTCACATCTGATATAGCCTTTAATACTCTAAGGTGAAAAGAAACCAGTTTGAGCAATGTCCCATTTATAAAATGTAATATATACCACAATATACTGTACATTATATGATATAATACACCGTACTAAAATATGAGTGTCCTTTTGGGGAGATTTATTTTGGACTCAAAGATTTTCCAGTAGCTGCCTTGACAGGAAAATGTACACAATTAGACAGTAAAGCATGATAAGGATAGAAATCTTCAGCAGTTTGTTCTAAATGTCTGAAATGAGATGGACATTTTGCCTCTGTTGGTCAAAAATGTAATGTTTTTGCATTGCAAAAAGTCATTTTTGTAAATCGTCATATGACTTCAGATGAGTCAGTCATCTTTGAATTTAATGATTGGAAGGTTGTTAAAAAAAACTGAACAAAAATACAGTTTACTTTAACCCCACCCCTAACATCAAAGTTCAAATAATCCAGGTAAAATGTCCAACAATGTTAAGTCAGTCCTTGGGACGGTTTCTTTTTTCTTTTTTGTTGACAGGTTTCATCCTTCATCCAAAGGACTTCATCAGTCCGAGGAACCACAACAAACCCAGTCCCATAAGTAGCACACTCATACAGTTGGCCATGGCTGCCTCAGAGAAGTCGACGGGGGAGAGGGCGGACTCCAGAAATGATCTTATCACCATCAAACTGGTCCACTAACGGAGTGTGCTACTTGTGGGACTGAGTTTGTTGTGGCTCCTCGGACTGATGAAGTCCTTTGGATGAAGTATTTCAACAACGATGACAAAAAAAGCAACCGTCCAGTTGACCTGACCTACCCCTAACCCTCTTTACAATGAAAAACAGACAGAGTGCCCTTTTATTTCAACAGAACAGCTTAGTTTGAGCGGCCTGCTCATTTGTTTTTTATCCTAATGCTTTGCAGAAACACTGTTGCTGCCTCTTTCTTTTTAAATTAATGAATATGTTACCAATAAATTAATTTTAAATGGTACTACAACAGAGAGACACTGAGGTAAATCTAAAAATAATAATAAATAAACATGTTTATAGGTTTTTAGATTTTGAATATTCACTAAACTGTTTTTTTTTTTGTACTGAATTTATTCAGCAACTTGTGAGAAAGCAGACAGAAACCAGTGACAAGCTGAACCGACCTGAACAAATGCAAAAGTGTGAACAATAAAATCGTCTTTTTATTTTTACAATCATAATCAGCCTCTCTTTCCTGCTGTATCATTATTTGGCTTCTACTTCAATGCAGATGCCAAGAAATACTAAATCATGTAAGAAATTGCTAACAAATGTTCCCTAAACTGCAGTAGGGAATCAGCATGTTGGAAGGTCCGGCGTTAACAGCCTCGACACGTAGCATGTAGTTCTTCTCATTTATCGAATTTGTTTTAAGATTAGAGGGCTCTATCGGTGCCAGATATAAACCCTTACCCGCTTTACAAAACTGCTCCAGAACTCTTCAAGGATTTTTATTTTCAGGGGAGTAAGCATAGGCATTAATAATGTAAAAAAATAAAAAAAACAGTCTGCTTTGCCAGATCTGAAGTCTGTTTTTCTCACTCAGTCTGGGTGAACTCTATATGCTGCCTGCAGCTTGTAAACCATAGCTTCAGCGTTTACAGCTCTCTAGATCCACTCTGCATCCTGACTAAACATGTTAACGCAAAGCGAACGTCTCCTTGAATTAACTGATGAACAGCAACGTTTGAAGACCCTCAGAATGAACCGTCCCGGTCGTACACTGTTTCTGACATGTTATGAAGGCAGCGATCTGTGGTAATTGTGTGGTCGGAGTGGTAGTGGTGTTTATTTTGGAAAAGCATCGCCGTGTTTACAGAGGCACTTGGATATTCTGTTTTGCAGATTGAGGCTGTAAATATTAATGTTGTGCTCGCCTCTTCTTCCTGCAGATATTGATGAATGTGTCAACGAGACCATCTGTGGGAACCACGGCTTCTGCGAGAACACAGACGTCTCCTTCCGCTGCCTGTGTGACCAAGGCTACACCAACCCACCCGGGGATATGACCACATGTGTTGGTGTGTAAATACTGTCCAATAAATGTGTCACACTCAATGTGTCTTTTTAGGACCAAAAACAACAAATAGGATTTAGAAGATGGGCTCGAATTTCTCACAAGTAGGCTAGTTGTATCGTTTTTTTTTATTTTTTTTTATTTTGATAGCTTTAAAATTCGCAATAATCTTTTACCAGGTATTCGGAGAAATGTTTTATTACAGAGTGAGCTCAAATTGTGCATTCAGTTTCCGGTGCGACTGCTTGCAGCACTAACTGTGACTAGACATTTTCAGTAACCGTTGACCAGACCTCCAAATCATTCTGGAGGAGTTTCAAACCGTCTTTCTGTAGAAAACCTCTTAAGCAGCGATGTCAAAGGGCGTCCTCTCATAAACTAAAAAGGTCAGAATTTGACAGGAGATTTTATTGCTTCCCAAATACTTCAAATTAGTACAAATCCTTAAACCTATTTGTTTTCATATTAACAGGGTGTGTGAACTATAAGCAACTTGGTGTGAAAAGCTGATGATAGAAGACAATAACCACAATGTGAAAGTGAAAAGGACAAAAAAATATGACAATGGTTGTTTGGAGGAGTAAGCTGAGAAATATTTCCATTCTAAAGAAGCAGAGGACTTCAGGGTAACACTTTACAATAAGGTACACAAAATTTAACTAGTAGAGAACGCCTAAGGAATGAATCAGGAACAAATCAGGAGTTAATAGGTAGTTAACCAGTACTTATTGGGGAACACACAGCCCAGCCTTATTAGGGGACTACTGGTTAGTTACCTGTAAAACAAAGAGGAACTAATCAGGAACTTATGGGTAGTTAACATGGAAACTAAAGAGGAACAAAACAGGAGATAATGGGTAATAAAATCAGTAATCACAAGGAAACTGGTTTTTGACAGTTATGAGCTGTGACCTCACTGGTGCAGGGTTAATTCAAACCCACATGGAGAATTTCTCCTCTGCTTCTGTGGTAACAAACCAGTAGTCCCCTAATAAAGCTTGGCTGTGTGTCCCCCAGTAAGTACTGGTTAACTACCCATTAGCTTCTGATTTGATCTTCTTTATGTTCTTTAGTAACTACCCATTAGTTCTTGATTAGTTCCTCTTCATTTACAAGGTAATTAACCAGTAGCCCCCCAATAAGTTTTGGCTTTGTGTTCCCCAGTAAGTACTGGTTAACTACTCATTAGCTCCTGATTTTGTTTCTCTTTGGTTTCCTTAGTAACTACCCATTCGTTATTCATTAGTTCATCTTCCTTTACAAGGTAACTAACCAGTAGTCCTTTAATAAGGCTTGGCTGTGTGTTCCCCAGTAAGTACTGGTTGATTACCCATTGTTCCTGATTTGTTCCTTAGGCGCTCTCTAGTAGTTAAGCAAATTTTGTGTACCTTATTGTAAAGTGTTAGTGACTTCAGATATGCACGTGTACTCACTAGGACAGCTGAATAGTCTGGAAATCTAACATTAAGAGCAAATTCTCCTGCTTGATGACAACTTAGGTCATTTAACATGCAACAGGATGTTCTGCATCTCCTTCATGTCATACATCCACATGGTTTGGACAGAAAAGTCCAAAACAGTGAAACTGAATAAACTGATAAAGAAAGCTGACTGAGTTCTGCAGACTCATCTAGAGAAACAAATTACTAACTGGACACCATCTGCACGACAAACAACCAGAGACCTTTCCACCTCTGCTGCAACAAAACTTACTGCGTCAGAGTCTCATCTTTTACTGTTACTGACCTCATGACTCCTTTCCTGTCTCTCTTTCTTTTTTTTTAGACGTAAATGAGTGTGAGATGAGCTCGGCGCTGTGTGGGGAGGCCCTGTGTGAGAACTTTGACGGAAGCTTCCTGTGCATCTGCACCAACGACAATGAGGAATTTGATCCCATCACCAGCCGGTGCCGCTCCATGGGTACAAGAACAGGGCCAGCACTCAGAGAATTTAGATCTCCACCCTAACACTGGGAGACACAGTTTTCCCTGATTTAATGAGCTGTAACTTATTATCCAAACATGGGCGACAAGGAGGACATGGCTTACACTGCAATTTTGTCTGTTTCCATTTATTTTAAAGACTGAAACTGAGGTTGAGTAGGGTGCATACAGAAATTTACCTTAGTTAAATCTCACACAAATAATGAAGTTGAGCCAACAAAACACACTAAGGACTTTTTTTACTGCAATTTATTTCTTCATGAAAACAAGGTGTAACTAACATTTCCTGCGAAAATGCAGTGTGACTGCTTATTGCTAAATAACTTGCTGAAAAACAGCTGAAATTAGCTAAAAAAAAAAACTTGCTGAAATGTAGCTGAGATGAAAGAACAAGCCTAAATTAGCCGAATAAAGCAGAAAGAACACATATTTGCTGAATTAGGTTTAAATAAGCAGAAATGAACAGGAAATCAGCCAAAAAAAAATCTAAAATTGGCAACAACAAAAAAATAAAGTAGCCAAAAAGGCAAAAAAAAAAAAAAAAAAAAAGCTAAACCTTGGAGAAATTAGTGGAAAGAGCTGAAATGAGCTAAAAATGTGGAATTAGCTGAAAAGACTAAAATAGCATAAAACAGCTAAATAGTAGCTGAAATTGCAGAAAAAGCTAAAACTAGCAGAAAAAAACTGAAAGGGGTGTAACAAGCTGAAATGAGCATAAATAAGTTAATCAGGATGAAAGTAGCAAAAATTACCAAGAAAATCTTAAATGTTTCTGAAAACAGCTGAAATTAGCTGACAATTTTCTAAAAAGCTAACTGAAAATGTAGAACAAGCTTAAATAAGCAGAAGAAAACAGAACAAAAACACATTTGCCTAATTAGGCTGAAAGAAGCAGAAATGAGCACAAAACGTGGAACTTGTCTAAAAAAGCTGAAATTAGCCAAAAACAGCTGAAAAGTAGCTAAAAATGTAGAAAAAAGCTTAAATTACCAGAAGGAAGTGGAAGATCCCACATACAGGAATCACATATATTTAATGTTCTGTAATTGTAGAAAGACACAAAAAGTCATTTGAGTCATGAAGACACTGCCACCTCTGCAGCTCGATGGGTTTATGTGTGCATGAGTTGAGTGTATTTACATTATTGAGCGGCGCGCCCTCAGCTGGGATGTTTTTCCTTCTGCCTGACCACTAAACCCAAGTTATGCCTCTGTGTACCTTTTTGCCACATTTCGCTGTTTGCATTTGACGTGTGTGAATCAATCATGTGAGTCTGAATGGTGTGTTGGCTCACATGCCAGTGTTTCCATTTGGTTAAGCCAGCAGCTTAAGGGTGAAATGCCTGAGCCCATCGTTTTAGTGAATGAACAGTGTCACGAGAGGCAGGCGAGGGTACAGTTGAAGGATAAAAAGCACAGCAAGGTTTTATTTTATGCTATAACAGTGTGATGATGTGCTTCTGGTGTGTGTGGCTTCCAAAAATGGGAGATCCTTTCACAATTACCTGATCTGGGTTTAAATTTCTCTCCTAAACCACCATATTTCTGTGTAATCCACATTTGCTTCTTCTAACCAAGATTCCTGACATGTACTGCCAGCCCTTGAGAAATGTTTTCTTTGTTCGCTCACAGCTGAGACAGGCACTAAACCCAGGTTTTCATCCGCTGAAGAGAGGAAGCTGTGCTACTTTAATTTGAACGATGCAAACTTGTGCAACAACGTCTTGTCTCGCAACACCACCAAGCAGGAGTGCTGCTGTACAGCCGGGGCCGGCTGGGGCGACAACTGTGAGATTCACCCTTGTCCTCTCCTGGGAAGAGGTACGTTATGAGACTGTCTCACTACATTAACACTTCATGAAAATTAAGCAAACCAAATATACCTGTATGTTTTTATATTGTTTTAGCACCTTTTCCTTCACCAAATATTTTTTTATTCAACAGATGATTACGATGAGTTGTGTCCTCATGGCAGTGGATTGTTAACTTTGCCTGTTTCCTCTGGGCTGAGTCATGGTCAACAACATTACAAAGGTTAGCTTACTTCCCAATGCTTTTCATTTCTACTTGGAGCAACTTTGAAAAAGTATTTGCATCCCATTCACATCATTTAATATACAGATGTGAATCTCTGTTTTCAGATGCAAATGAATGTGAAATGTTTGGACCTGAGATCTGCAAGAACGGGCAGTGTTCGAATTTCTATTCTGGGTACACTTGCTTTTGTCACTCCGGCTTTTACTACGACAAAATTCGCTTGGAGTGTGTGGGTAAGAAATGACAGCTATTTCTGTGATATGACATCATTTGCAAGCCTATGTATCATTGAAACCAAAGTGTTTAAAAAAAATTGTTCAACATAATGGTACTTCTTCCAGTTATTTAACTGTCAACAATGGTGTACCACAAGGCTCAGTCTAAGGACCCACCCTCTTTACAAGCTACATAAGTAATGTAGGTCAGATCATTCCTGATGCATCCCTACATTTCTATGCCGACGACACAGTTGTTTATTGTCGAGCTAAAACAATTGCTAAGGCTTTCCAGCTTTTACAGTCTGCATTCGACATCATCCAGTAAGATTTGTTCCATCTTAAACTGATGCTAAATGCTGATAAAACCAAACGGATGTTGTTTTCAAACAGGAAGTCAATACCAGCAGTCCTTCATTCTATCTTATCTACGAATGGTGTTCCTATTGAGTTTGTCGACTCTTACAAATACGCAAGATTCTTGGTCGATGCACAGCTCTCTTTTAAGCGTCATGTCGAAAACTTCATAAAGAAATTGAATTTAAAATTGGGGTTCTTTTTTCAGAAATAAATCTTGTTTAACTCTTAATGCTTGGAAACGCCTTGTAACTTCTACTTTCTTTCTGGCCATTAACTATAGTAACATTATTTATATGAATGCTCCTGCAAGCACCTTTCAGATGTTGGACGCTAACTATCACGGTGCAATAAGTTTCATAACTGGCTGTAACTACTGTACTCATCACCATATTCGGTATTCACTGGTTAACTGGTCGTCGTTGACTTCATGCACTCTCACACTGGTACATTTTAATCTTTACATCACTCCTTAGTCTGCTGCCTTCATATATCTCCTCCTACATGTCACGTTGTCAGTGCAGTTACAGCATGCCCTCTCAAGACATCATTACCTGCAGCGCCCCATCAGTGCAGTCTGAATTCAGTAAAAGGGCCTTCTCTTACTCTGCTCCTGTAACCTGGAACACATTGCAAAAAGATCAGAAGCTCTCGACTTTGACCTCTCTAAGGGATTTTAAATAGTTAAGTTCAATTTAAAAATCAATGCAGACATGTTCCTGTTTTTAGTATTTTACCCCAGTTTGTAATTTATCATGTTTTTATTTCGTTTCATTTCACTACTTTTATTTACTTTTCATTTTATATGCTTTTTATGAGTATTGTTGTGCGTACCTCGTCTGTGGTTTTTGTTTAAAATTGGTCTCTCTTGTAAATGAGTCCTTGTGACTCAGTGAGACTAACCTGTATAAATAAAGGTTGAATGAATGAATGAAAAAAAAGAGTCACCATCTGCATGTCTCATTCAGACTGCAGTTCTAATAAACCTCATCACTTTCAGTCTTTTTATTTTATTCAAGGTCTGCTTAGAACACATGCACTAATGCATTTATGTTGCACTTTCCTTAATAATTAATGCCTGTTTCTCTGCCATTGTTGTCATATGTTTAGATTATAACGAGTGTGAATCTGGAAATGCCTGCGAGAACGGAGCATGCGTGAATACAGCTGGGTCATTCAACTGTTTCTGCAGTCCTCCGTTGGTCTTGGACAGTTCCCAGCAGCGCTGCGTTAGCCTCAACACCACGGAAGGTGTGCCGCACCGACACGCTCATCCATGATATTTGATCTTTCCTCTGTTTTCAAGGTGGAACTGTCACAATAATCAGAAATATGTCATTCGCCTGAAACAGAATAGTTCCTGACAGTAACATTATTGTGTTTTTCAAGAATTAAAAACTCCAGTCAGATTGGTACATCTTTGTTAATGGGGTTTATTTATTTATTTTTGTAAATTATGTAAGCACATTCAAGGCACGAATGTAAGAGATATTTGTGCAAAAGTGCACAAAAATAACTGCACCTAATACTGAAGAGGCTCAGAATGAACTGATCAATGATCCACAAGATAAAACATCTGCCATCGTTACAATGTGAACTAAACAAAAGTGATTTGATTTAATAAAGCTGATTAATTAAAACTCCCAAATAGTTCTTGTTATTGCAAATCAAAATATTTTAAACATCAGTTTTTGTCAGTATTGTTTTATTTTTATTTTTTTCTCAGTACCTTTTATTAAAACCTAATTTTCCTTTTCAGAAATTATAGACGCAGATCATGACGTGCACGTTAATATTTGCTGGCGCAGACTTGAGGGGGATAACGTGTGTGCAGATCCCGTCCAAGAGCGCAGAACCACATACACTGAGTGTTGCTGTCTGTCTGGCGTCGCCTGGAGCGAACAGTGTGCGCTCTGTCCCAGGAAAGACTCCGGTAAGAGATGTATAAAAGTCTTCTGTTTGATTAAGTTATTGTAATGTAATAAACTATCTTCTGGGGACATTATGTAATATTTATGACATTTACCCTGCCTTATACAGCTGACTATGCAACCATGTGCAACCTGCCAAGAAGAGAAGGTACAGACAGTCTTCGAGAGCGGATTGGATACGAGTATGGTCCAGAGGTGCCAGAGGGGCCAGAGGATCCATCAGAGCGTTTTCTCCCTCCGTACTGGGATAACTACGGTGGCCCGGCAGGAACATTTGATGTTCCTGAGAGTGTTCCTCTCTTTACTGACAGTGACTACAGCATTCAGCAACCCCCCTTCCGTGTTCCCGTCTTGCAACCGGGGAGACACCCACCTCAACCAGTGGAACCCTATGGGGGTGGGTATACAAACCCCAAGAGATGGTTTGCACTTTTAAAACTTTGCAGAACCTGCTAGGATAATGTCCTCTGGGAAGTTTCCGTTGAAAATGTTGAGTCCGTAACACTTGATCCGAGTCAAATGATTTGCCTAGTCTCAGAATATTAAAGTACTTGACTCGTTAAGGGACTTTCAAGAATGACCACATGTTTTTCTTATGTTTCTGTGTCCAATCAGAGCGCTATGTCAGCTTTGAGGGTCTCCAAGCAGAGGAGTGTGGGATCCTGAATGGATGTGAAAATGGACGATGCGTTCGTGTGCGAGAGGGCTACACGTGCGACTGCTTTGACGGTTACGAACTCAACCTGGACAAGATGGCCTGCATAGGTGGGCTGTCTCTCTGTCTCTCTCCAGCCTCTTTGACATCTTTCTCAACAGACCACCCACACTTAGACTTCCGAGCAATAAATTGCTCAGAAAACTTTGATCAATAACTTTACCTGTCACGTTGTTTAAGCTGTTTCACATGTAGCGTTGCAGCTTAAAACCAAATCCAAGTGAACTTGACCTTCACTTCTAAGCCCTTTGGATCCACATCTTGGATTCAATTCAGCAGTGAAAACCATGCTGTATGTCAAACTCAAGGAGAAGCTTTGAGTTTAACAACCTTGTGTTTAATTGGGGTTTATGGGAAACTAATGAAAGCAGTGCACTTCTTAAAACCTTCATGCATCACTCTTTGCTGTGAAATTCCCTAATCACACACTGCCAAGAATAAGGAGGCCTTGAATCTTGGCCATGCATTATATGAGATATATCTTTTAAATGCACTTTGTTTGTTTTATAAGAAAGCGAGACTGTCTCGCTGTAATGAAATGCCATGATTACAATGCTCTGTCTGCATATAAGCTTATCGCTTTCAAGGGCAGACGTTTTCCCATGAAAAGTGCCTGAACTCTGAGGAAAACACGTGGGAGCTGCGCAGCTCGTGCCATGCCTCCCCATATAAATATCAGCTACTCGCTTTCCCCCAACAGAACATGACATAAACAGAAAAGGGGTCGTATGAGAAAAGGACAGTCAGACCTCCCGAGCTGAAAATGTGGAGAAAAAAAACCAACGCGCTGAAGGCCAAAGAGAAACATAATCTAATGCATTGTTAATTTTACATTCCTGAAAGTTCAGCGTTGAAGAATTCAAGCTCAGCTGACACGCAACATGACGGCATGTTTGTTTAAAACGCAGTGAACATGATGCAGCATACTGCGGAGTGAAGGCTTTTTACCTCCAAAATGTATGTGGAACTAATTAAAACACACTTACTTCCTAATTACAAATCAGTGACTTTTTTTAATGTTTCCCCTTTGATTATTTATGTCACTGACAGACAATTTCATATTTGTTTTGTTTAATCATACTTCAGGATGCTTCCAGTATTCATTTTTAAAAGTCCAAGCAGCGAAAATGCATAAAACTCATTGCTTTTGTTTAGACTTTTCTTTTGATTCTAATTTGGTTCAATAAAAACTACCGGTATTTTGCTGCAAAAACATTTCTTACAAATTTCTCTACAATACTGATGTAACTCAGATCTTAATGTACTGTTCCCATAGCAGGGACTCTAAAAAGTAGATATCTCTTGGTAATTATCTTAATTAACTTGCACTACAGTCTACATGTGTCAAACTCTAGGCCCGCGGGCTAAATGTGGCCCTCGTTGACAGTTTCTCTGGCCTCCAAGATGCTACGTTAAACATAAAATACTTTTATAACTTGAATTATTTTAGTAATCTTTGATTATGATGTGGAAAGTGCAACAGAGAACGTCAAATGAGACCAATCAAACTCTTGCTGAAGAACATGTGACCAAGAGAAGATGGTGGGTCTTTGACTTGAGTTAATGTAGTTTTTGAAAATGGCCCTTAGTTTGAACCAAGTTTTTAATTTTGGCCCCTTTTTGTAAGAGAGTTTTACACAAAGTTATCGGAGCTAAGTCTCAAGATATCTGCGTTTATTTTTTTGACTAATATTTAGCATTGAACCTAGCAATTAGTACGCTGTGCATTTAACCCATTTCAGTTCAGAAGTCCTTTTTTTATCTTAATTTTTTAATGTTTGCCTTTTACACTTTTAAAATAATTGATAATAACTGTTATCAAATGTGACTCAGAAATGATTTTGGTAGTAGATTAACATGTTTTAAAGACTGCACGCTACAAATATCATTTATATGATGTATCAACACCTACATTTATTGTTAGTATTGTGTGCAGCAGGTTTAAATTCACCTACAATTTAGACGATAAATTGATAAATATATGAATGACTTCTCAAATTATTAAAAACATCTCTTGAATGTTAAAAAAAAAAAATTAATCGACTCTTCCTTTTAACTCAAATGGATTATGAAGTGTTTCCTATTTTCCAGCTTCAAAGGTGACAATTATAAAAAAACACAATAAGAAACATTCACTGCCGTCTTTTATAAATCACACTTTACATCTGTGGACCCTTATCAAAGCTGATCTTATTAGGACTATGGAACATTTTGGCAGTGTTCACGGACAATCTCACCACCTTTGTCGGCCTCTCCCCCCTGCAAAATGTCTTATGTCTATCTATGTTGCTTGTTTTTTGTGTGTGCTGAGGTAGTTTTTTGATACTGCGTCCTGTGTCAAGGACACAATGTGAGACCTTTTTTTTATACCTTCTTTTCTCATATTTCTCTTCCCTTTTCTTATTTAAACGATAAGGACAGCGCTTCACAACGAAGCTGCAGCCCCCGTGAACCCCGTCTACCCTTGCTGTCCTTGGACGGCTGCACTGAAATGTATTGTCACTGTGCTTAACACGACAATAAAGTTGATTCTGATTCTGACTGAGAATGTAAACTCCAAATTGTAATCCCCTGGTGACCACATTTATTCACACACTTTTTGTCCCGCTCCCTTCAGGCAGGAGGTTGAGGAGCATTAAGTGTAGAACCACTAGACTGAGGAACAGCTTCTACCCTGATGAATCCCTAATCAGGAAAAAAAAATCACTGTAATGCCACTTTAATTGGAGATATGTGACTTTATTTATGCTGCTGATTTCTTGCCTTTAAGCAAACTCATCTCCTCATAACAGACTTATATTCAGGCTGCTGTTTAATATATACAGTGCTGACATTGTGATGACATTATTATTATTATTATTATATACCGTATTACTTTACATTATTATTGTTAAGTGTATATCTTAGATCCTTGTATACTGTTTCTTCTTACACTGGGACCTTGAGTGCACAGTTTCGTTCCACCTCATGTACCACATGTGATGCAAACAACAATAAAGAACCTTGAACCTTGAACTTGTTACATCTTCTCTTCCTGCAGACATAAACGAGTGTGAGGACATCAGCGACAAGGTCCCGTTGTGTCAGAACGGGCAGTGCACAAACACAGAGGGATCCTACAAGTGCACCTGTTTGCCAGGCTTTGTGGCCTCTGCTAAGCCACACAAATGTATCCCAGCGATCCCCGAGTCCAGACTTAGGACGGCAGAAAACTGAGACAGACTTTTCCTGATCCCTAAGATCATCCTTTTGCCCTTTATTTTCCTGAAGGCACTAGAACCTCCGATGGTTACACTGTTCGTCCAAGCTTTTTCCCTTCATGACACACAAACACCAACCTAAACCTACAGTAACACAGATTCAGATCCCATCATGCACATTCAGGAACTGTTCAGTGAATGTACTACATGGGATTATGTTTTTGCCAGATTTCCATTTGCCTTAAAGGGATATTGTGGACTGATCTTTTATATTCAGTGACCCCAGGCAAATTGATATGCTAATATATTTTCCACAATAATTTCTCTGCCAATTTTATTATTTTCTTTTAAAATGTGTTATTTATTTCATTGACATGACGGGCCTCTGTAAATTAAAAAAAAGCTACTTTTTCAGAGGTTAGACTTGATTCTTTTATTTGACTTGCCTCCAATTGACTATATAGACACTGTGAGGAGAATTTGTGTTTTTGTTTTTTTTCTAAAGAAGGAATTTCACTATTAATGTGCCATATTTCACCCTTTATTTCACTGGGTCATCAAATGTCTGACTTTATCCCACAGCTGCCTTTCATTAAGATTCAAGCTGATGAATCTTTGGACCAAGAATCAAAAAAGTCAGCATAACTAAGCTTTTAAAATGTTCAAAAGCTGCAGCACTGCACAGGCTTTGAGAGACTGTAGATAAATATGATGTTCTGTGTAATGTTCTGAAAATGGTTCAATAGGTAGAACCTATTGTTTTACATCAGTTGCACATATTAAAATACTAACATCTTTTTGTATGCTTTCAATTACTTAGAATTCTTTTATCTTTGCATGGAGTAAAAAAAAAATCAGAGGAAAAAAACTCTCTCAGCTTTGATCTTGTTTTCTGGACAAAATTTTAAAAGTTAAAAAAATATGAACTTTTTGACAAATATCAGCAAAGCAAGCGGTTGATATTGAGTGTCAGTATTACGTAAGCAAAATATATTTTCTTGTTCCTCTTCAAAGCAGTTCACATCACACATGTATGTGCACTGACACATGTATGTAAAGTTAAAGGCTTTGATATATTTTGTACAGCTTTAGTACTATGTATTATTTTTTTCTCACATATTCTTTGAAAGCATTATAGCACAACAAATATTATGTTTGACATGCAACAAATGTAAGAAACATCCAGCATTTTTAGCTTTGTAGATTTATACATGTCTGTAAAAATGTCTTTAAAAGCATATATTTTTCTGTATGAGAAGAGTGGCTGACACCGTACCATAGGAACTGTATGTATACCCTGCCCTGTGGAGCAGACAATGAATTATATATTTTTTTTTTGCACGTGGCAGCACTGTTCTACAAAAACAAATGCTTTGAAATTTTGTGCATCACAACTTTACAGCTAAACTTTAGTAAAAGTGGGCATTATTTAAATGTTTGCTGATTTTCTGTGTAATTTATGTTTCATACAGTATTAGTAGTCTCATTTGGAATTTTGTATCATATCATATTCACTATTAATTCTTTCAATGCTCACTTTACTTTACTGTGTTCTTCAAATCATCGCCTGATGTAAACCAGAAGTCTCAGCACCGAGTCTAAAGTTGAAATATTTAAAGCGTTTCAAAAAAAATAATAAATACTTGATACAAATGTCCTTGTTGTAAAGTTGTGGTCAATATCATGCTCATTCATTTTGTTTACCTCCTGACTGTAATCACAATCAGTCATCAAAATAAATCATGAAAAACTAAGTCTCTGGAGCATAATTTATTGTGGTAAAATGAAAACTTTGCATTCATCGTGTTGCTCAGAGGTTAATTATTAAATAGAGCACTTCACAAAGGTAAACAAAAATATAAATATTTGGAAAAGCAGTTATGGCTTGTTATAATGTAAAAAAAAAGAGTATGATTTCCAAGAAAAACAATTATAGAAATACACATGGTTGGAAATAATGAATTAAAAAAAGATTTTTTAAGGAAAAAGTTTTGAAGAACAATGTCTCCCTCTAGTGGTCAAAAATTACAACTCGCTTTTTCATAGTTTTTATTTTTTTCACACCGAAAATTACACTTCCTGAATCTATAAATTTCCAGAATTATGATAACATTTGGAGTATCATTGCCTGGCAAAATTCTTTATTCATAAACAGAGAGTGCTAAGATCATATGATCCCCAGTTTTTAACATTTTTTAATCTGAATTCCAATTATATTTGAAATCTATGAAACATATTGAAACATATGAAGACCTATATGAAATGTTAATGGAACTGCCCACTAATGCATGCTAATCCTAATCCTAAAATATATAACCCACACTCCCCACCCTGTTGTAGTTTTGTTTTGTTTTCCTTTTTTTATTTTTTTTCACCTTATCATTCTTTAATCAGGTTTTGCCTTGATTTTCCCATATCTAAGTCTGCCTCTACTATGACCTTTTTAGATTTACACTATTGTGAATTGCCATGCTTGTTTGTATTTGTTTTTGATAAATAAAGTTTTCTTTAAAAAAAATGGTTGTTTTTTTTTTAATCGGAGCGCTCCTTTAATTTTGCATTACCTTTGTTAGTTGATCCATAGGAGAAATAAATTCAAATTAAGTAGACCTAAATTAATTGGGTCACCAGGAATTCAAGTTCAAACGTGGTCTAAAAACAAAGTATTTCCTAACTGATCCTCCGGGCTTTCCGTAGAAGACGAACTTGTTTCAAAGGGTTTTTGGGAAATTGAGTCTGATCCTGCAATACCGTGTTTTTGCGTCCATAGACATTAATACGTTTGCGTCCCTCGTTGTTTTAGCTTGGAATACATTTCCCAGAATGCAATGTACCCATAGCCTTTTCGTTGTAGAAAGAAATACAAGCTTATTTGCGTTGCGGGGCTGCTAAACAACTATTATAAATAAAATAACGGTATTATAGTAGACAGTTAGCTCTATTAGCTAGCATATATTTGAACGCTGCTTCGGCTCTAGATTGAAGACGTGTAGTTTTGATTAAAAAAACTTACTAGCTCAACGACAACCATGTAAATTAATACTTTTATGTTTGGTCGTTTGTAAAGTGAGAAAGTGTAGTATGAATGTGTCTTGTGTTGACAGACACCTGGCTCACCATGTTTGTGAGTATCTATGCCAGCAACTCACCTCAACAGCTGTATGAATCTTTACCAGTCCATTTATTTTACATGATTGAATAGTACAAACAAATTCTTGAGCTATACTTTGATTCAGACTGGAGTTTGACTTCCTAATGGCAAAAGAAGAATGCATTTTTCAATGGGACAAATCCAGGGATACTTCCACACTTCGAAACAGGAACATCTGCCCTCCAGCAAAGCAGAAATACTCAGTCAGTCCTGTGTCAAAGGACAAAACCAGTCCAACAGCTGGGCGTTTGTTAGAAGATGACACCCAGTCCTGGAATGGATCAGCTTCCTCCTCATCACCCAGAGCCAGAGGAAGGGATGATTCCCCAGCTAAAGTGGGGCTGATGCTGGTGGTTGGGCTGTCATTTGCTACACGCCTTTACAAGATAGCAGAGCCCCCACATGTGTGGTGAGTAGCATCTTTCTGGTTCGTGCACCTCATTAGCATCTTTCTATGACTCTTGTGTGTTTCAGCTGGGACGAAACTCACTTTGGAAAGATGGGAAGCTACTACATCAACAGAACCTTCTTTTTTGATGTTCATCCTCCTCTTGGAAAAGTGAGCGGGCTGAAGAATGCTTTTATGAAGACTTAATACTTTTCATGCAAACCTGATGGAATAAATTCTCCATTGTTTTGCAGATGCTGATTGGTCTTGCTGGTTATGTTACTGGCTATGATGGCTCCTTTCCTTTTGTAAAGCCAGGAGACAAATATGACCATCACAATTACTGGGGGATGAGAGGAGTATGTTGCTTTTCACAAAGACTGTGTCAAAGATTTGAAGGGTCCTGTATATTAAAGTAGCTGCCATTTATGTTCTGCCTCTTTTTGCAGTTTTGTGCCATTCTGGGCTCCTTTCTTCCAGTTTTTGCCTACCTCATAGTGCAAGAGCTGTCTCAGTCTCTCACTGCTGCGCTCATCACTGCCACCCTGCTCATATTTGGTTAGTTTTTTTAGTTTTCACCTTTTACACAACCTAGATCACATTTTAGAAGATATATTATTATAATGTCCTTGTTTGTCTCGCATAGCAATGTATTGGGATATGAAAATGGAAGAAATGTTTAAGTTTTGTCTATCCCGCTGATATTAGTGCATAGTTATTACTAGATAGGAAACAAAATAAGGTGAATATAAATGATATTAAATTTCACATCATTTAACGTGTTTACATTTTTTTGTGTGTAAAATGCAATGTTTTAGTTAAAATGATATGTTCTTGTTTCCACCTGCTTCCTGACAGACACAGGCTGCATCACCATCTCCCAGTACATCCTGTTAGACCCCATCCTCATGTTCTTCATCATGGGAGCTGTTCTGAGCATGGTGAAGTTCAACCAACAGAGGTGCAGGTAGGAGACCACCGAACATTTTCTTTGGCTCATTGTTTGTTTCTCAGCAGATTTATCAGCTGGCCTTCTTAAAGAGTAAAATTGTTCTAATGGTCAACTTGGATTTAGTTTAAATATAAAAATGCTTCTGTTTAAAAAAAAAAAAAATGGAACGTCACACTTAATTTTTGCTTTATATGTTTAATACTCTCATTTATTTATTGGTTAGTTGTAATATATGACATTAATCTGAAGGCTTAGGTCATTTTCTTACTTTCTATGTTTAATTTGTGGCAAACTGAATATAGACCATTTTCTGTGTAAACGTTTTAAAAACAGAAAACTGACAGATTCATTCTGATCGATATTTTTAGTCCTTTTTCTGCCTCCTGGTGGCTCTGGCTCCTGCTGTGCGGCATCAATCTTGCTGGGGCTCTCGGGGTGAAGTTTGTGGGTCTGTTTGTCATCCTTCTGGTGGGACTGAGCACAGTCTGGGACCTCTGGGAACTTTTGGGAGACCTGAACCTTTCACTGGTAAACTGCAATACTTTTGCTACGATTGTATATTTTCATATTGACCTATAAATGTCACTGCCATTCCCATCTTTTTTTTTTTTTCTGGCCGCAGATGGACTTCGCAAAGCACTTTCTGGCTCGGGTCGTTGGGCTCATTCTGCTTCCTCTCTTCCTCTATATTACAATATTTGCGGCCCACTTTGTTGTATTAAACAAAAGGTGAGCGTGACTTTACTCAGCGTGATGACATGCACCTCATTTTTTGAGGAGTTGTGTTGATTATTATTTCTTGCTAGTGGGCCCGGTGATGGTTTCTTCAGTTCTGCCTTCCAGTCCCGGCTAATAGGAAACAATTTGCACAACGCGTCCATGCCTGAGTGTGAGTTCAAACGCACATTTGAATAAAACCAAATACGTTGCTGCAAATCTGTTCACTGAAAGATGGTATTTTATCCATGTTAACTGATGTGCTTCTTTATGTTTCACTAACTTAATATCCCACATTTGTTTTTTTAGTTAGACTGTGTTTAGAATCAGTTGCACAATTATTGGATCTTTAACCTAATTGTTAATATAAAAGTTTTGTTTTTCCCCAGTTTATTAGATCATGCTGTCTCCTTGATTTGTTGATGTTCTTCTGTAGATCTGGCATATGGCTCCATCATTACAGTGAAAAACCTCCGTATAGCTGGAGGTTATTTACACTCGCACTGGCATTTATACCCAGAGGGAGCAGGGGCAAAGCAGCAGCAGGTCAGCCGCTACTTTGAAACACTGAATTCTATGTAATCGGTTTTATTCTGAAAGGTCTTTTTTCTGTTATTAACAGGTGACAACTTACCTCCATAAGGACCAAAACAACTTGTGGCTCGTTCACAAACAAGATGATGATTGTAAGAACATTCTGATGATCAGCTTTGCAGTGATGCCAGATTCCCCTAATCCCAACTTTATTAGTTACACGTTTTTTTAATGCTTGTCTGTGCTCTCATTTAGTTCAGAACCACCATAAGTGCTATGTTTGGCCTCATTCCATCACATCCTAAAGACTAAAAACTGTCCCCTTTAATGAGGGCATTAACAGCTGAGGCACCTGGTGAAGTGATAGTGTGTCTTTACTCTGTGTCTATTGTTTATCTGTAATAAGCTCAGTCTGGTACTCCGGATTTGGTTCGACACGGTGACATCGTCCGATTGGAGCACAAAGAGTAAGTAGCACACGTTTACTTTGCCGAATGAAGTCCCTGTTTAAATTTTATACTTTTTTTTTTTTTATTTTATTTTTTTTAGAACAACCCGTAACCTTCACAGTCACCTCCATCAAGCTCCTCTGACCAAGAAACATTTTCAAGTTACAGGTTATGGAGCTGTGAGTAGACCTGTGGCATAAACCTTTTTTTTTTTTATTTGTTTTATTTTAATTTAATCAGATTTAAACTACTTTTGTTTCTGTTCTTAGAACGGAACCGGGGATGCTAATGATCTGTGGAAGGTGGAAGTGTGCGGCGGTCGGAAAGGCGATCTGGTGAAAGTTCTGCGCAGCAAAGTTCGCTTTCTGCACAAGGCTACGGGCTGTGTGCTGTACTCCTCTGGAAAGACTCTTCCCAAGTGGTAAAGCTTCACCTTCTCCGCTCTGATTTATTTCTGTGTGCAGACAGTCGACGTGTGCTTGAAGTTTGGTTTCTGTCCAGGGGCTGGGAGCAGGTCGAAGTGACCTGCAGTCCCTACTTGAAGGAAACTTCGAGCTCTCAGTGGAATATTGAGGATCATATCAATCCCAAACGTATGATTAAACATATTTATGTTTATAGTTATTGATGTTAAAAAAAACAACTTCTAAATAGATTTAATTTCCCTCTGTGTGTTCTGGCAGTGCCCAACATCAGCCTTTCTGTATTGAAGCCCAGTTTTCTGGAAATCTTACTGGAGTCCCACATAGTTATGATACGAGTAAGTAACCACAAGAAAACGAATCATTCAACCTGCTTTCAAATTGATTAGTTACAATCTGCCCATTTAAATAAAAACATGTTTGTTTGTTTATTTAGGGTAATAGTGGCTTGAAACCTAAAGATAATGAAATGAACTCCAAACCTTGGCACTGGCCAATCAACTACCAGGTGTGGATATATGTTTTGTTTTTATAAAACACAGTTTAGGTCAATAACTATTATTAATGCCAAATGTTTGTCTGTTTTTTTGTTGGTTTTTTTGTGAAGGGGCTGAGATTTTCAGGCGTTAATGAGACAGAGTATCGCGTTTACCTGCTGGGAAACCCTGTAAGTAACCCTCATGTTTTTGTTGATATTGATGTCTAGATTCATTTCCTGATCAAATCGTCTGTTTTTAGGTGGTTTGGTGGATAAATCTGGCCAGTTTAGGATTGTATCTCATCATGGTAGCAGTGGCAGCTGTAGTCGTTCAAAGAGGATTCTCACTGGGCAAAGAAAGAACTGGTACGGATGGTGACAGTAGAATCAGGAGATCTAAACGTCAAATAAAGGCCTTGTGAACTATTGTGTGTATTTCAGAGCATTCACGTGTGCTCAAGGGAGGAGGAGGACTGCTGCTGCTCGGCTGGCTGCTGCACTATGCCCCCTTCTTTATTATGGGCCGCGTTCTCTACTACCATCACTACTTTCCTGCTATGCTCTTCAGCAGCATGCTAACAGGTACCAAAGTCTGAAGCATGTTGCCCATTTCCAGTTCTCAGACTGTACATGAGAGGTGCAGAGAGAGACTTGACACCAAAAGGACGTGTGATAAAACACAGTTCAGATTTAAGAAAAGTAACTCCAAATTTAGCATTTAAATGCTCTCTGCATTTTAACTCGCAGTTTATAGCATAAGGACTTTATTGCAGTATTTTAAACTAGCTGCAGAGTTTTTTTTAACTCTAAAAATAGAAACCCCAAACTTTCCATCACTGTTTACAAATTGCCTTTTATCTTTTGTGCCCTCTGCCTTTGCTACAGTTCAATGCCATCAACTATTCATCATAAAACACCTCATTCAGATGGATTAAATGAACGTCACAAATTAATAACATAGCATCACTAAAAGTTCCTTTTTGGTTTTTAGGCACATAAAATCATGAGAAAGTAGTAATTTGAGGGATTTCTCATTTATTTTTAAATGGCAGTTAAACTTGAAGAAAAGCAGTAAAATACAACCCATTGTGATATTTTATTAAACCAAAAGATTATTGCTGAAAGAAACGAGCCCCAGATATTTTAAGTAATGGAAAAGATACCTGATTAAGTATGATTTGAAGTTTAAAATACACGTTCATGTATAGTTCTACTTTAAAAAAACATTGTGTGGGTAGTTATTGAAATATAAGAAAATTATGTCCTGAGTAAAGTGCTCTTTGTTTCACAGGAATGACACTGGACATCTTTTTAAGAAGTACCAATCTGCTCCTTCACCCTCCTTATTCTGACTGGCTGCAGAAAGGCGGGCTGACGGTACTCTTCTTTAGTGTTCTGTACAGGTGAGCTGGTGGAAGGGATGTCTTGTTTGTATTTCACTTACAAACTACATGTTTTTGTGTGTTTTATACCAAGTTTTATACCCACTGGCTCAAAAAAATGTTCTTTTAAATAGAGGTCTATTTTATTTAAGTGTTTGTTAAACATTTTTAAAGTTGGACAACTAAGCTTTAATCAGTATAGAAGTGTTTATCTACCGCTGACCCCACTAACACTGTTTTTTTTTTCTTTCTCCATCAGTTTCTACCTTTTTCATCCGCTCTCCTACGGCATGACGGGTCCTCTAGCACATGAAGCAGGCAGCGCCATGTTTGGTCTAAAGTGGATGGACTCCTGGGAGTTCTAGTCATTCCCCACAGCATCATAACACTAATGTTTTGTATTTCTGCAATTCTGGACTGAAAGATTTTTAGATTTTAAGTGTTCACACAGAAGTAGTTTTCTTAAGGTACAGACTTAATTGTTAATTGTCCACGTTTTTTTGTCATACTACTTGATACGTTGTAAGCTAGCATTATTGAAGAATGTTTTAGAAGACAAAATTACTGAAAATGTGCTAATCAGTGTTGAGGAGTTTATGAGTTAGATTTTAATCATAGCTAAAATGCCTTACATCAAACTACAACTTCTGTTTTTAATAATCAAAAGTGCCTGACAAGAACAAAGATGAGAATGCTTAAAAGGTTCAAAATGTTGCTTTTTTTTGTGTGTGTTATTTTTAAATTCATTAATGCTATCACAAGACATGTAAGAGTGTTTTTTTTATTTGTGAATGCACTGTTCTTGTTCATGGTAATTTGACATAGTACTGTGGAGTACAACTACTGATTAAATGTTTACATTTTTAGAGAGAACAATAAAAGATGATATTCTTGTATTCTCTGCTTGCTTGTGCTTACTGTAAATAATCCATCAGGGAAAAAGTCTAACAAGATAGTTCAACAGAAAAAATAAATAAGAAATGTGTACAAATAAAAATAACCTAATAAACTGTTAATTTAAGAAATAAGTTAAACATTTTCTGGATACAGTAAAAGAACTCAGAAGAGGTCGTGAAATTAAAAAAAAAAAAAAGCAGAATAGTTGATTTTTTTGACACTTTGGATTAGGCTTTTATTGAACATATCCAGTTTTTGCAGACATAAAACATATTGGAGAAGAGCACATAATGAAGAACAAAAGGTAACACACTTTAATAATAATAAGAATTTGTTAAATTGAAAAAAATCCCATTTTTCCCTTCTCCATTTTTCTCAACAATTAAAAAAAAAACACTTTTGGTTGATGTGATCCTCGGGCGCCCCCTTGTGGTCTTTCTCTGAAGCACAAAATAACGTTTACTGCTATTGGCTGTCGTTTGTCACGTGATCATAGTGAAGATGGCGTCTCCGAATGGAGGTAAATTTTAATTCCTTTTACAGATACGCTGCTAATAAATCGTCAATTTAACCATTTGAAACGCACCAAATTGGTAACAAATACATTGTGGATTTAATTGAACACCCGGAGGAGAAAGATAGACACATTAATGTTGTATTTTCATTTGGTTGGAGGTGGTTTTCCGTTGACTAAAGGCTCTGCTGGTGTTTGTGTCCCACCAATGTTCAAGGAAAACCAGCTGTCTTCAAGCTGCCGTAGAAAAGCAACTCACAGCTGGTGTTTCACACACTACCAGCTTTTAACAAACTTTTTGGCTACATACAGGCGTAACAAACTCAGTTTGTGTTCGTATTTTTACCAATTCGTGGTGTTTTTGTTACAGAACAACGTCATTTTAAACGGATGATTTATGATGGCGGCAGCAGACAAGAAGTTTCGGTTTTCCTACATGTCTTGTTCAGATTGCGTTATGCTGTAGTGTTTATAATACAGTTCAATAAACTAATATATTTCCATTTTAAATGAACTCAGCGAGAGTTGAAGGTGTTGTAATTAAAAACGCATTTTAAATGAAAATCAGTTTTGAAATATGGGATTCGTTTTATTTAGGAATCTATCCAGTTTTAAAACGCATGTGTGGCTTGAACACGTTTCCTTTTTCCTCCCCACTTAAAGTGGACAAGCTGAAAATGTGCTAAATTTATGTAGGTACCAAAATATTAAAAACTTCCTTCATCCCATAGTAGTTTTATTTTTAGGGACTGATTTGCTCAGTTTTATTCGAATGATTCAATTAATTTCCAAACCCCGCTAATAAATCTATTACTGAATTGATTTTTAAGAGGAAGTGTGTTGTCAGGAAGATACATAAGTTGTTGGAAGAAGAGAGGGATTAATTTTTTTTTTTGAATGCTCTTACAAAGTTATAATTTTAATCAAGTTGAAATACAGAAGAACTTGAAGCAAGCAGTTTTTGTATGAATAAAATCCACCATTATCTTTGAATTGATGGTGCTCTGCAAAGAGAAATGATACCAACACCCACTTTCAGTCTTATGCAGAAGACAAATCATCTTTAACTAAGTGAGTGACAGCACATTAGTATTCTGTTTATATAAAATTTAGTAAAATAACAGCAAAGGATATGATGTATGCACTATATCCAGCTCAGATTGGAAGTTATGTTTGCTTCTCCACTTCAAACCTGAAGTGGTTTTGAGCACATTATTTGAAACAAATCAAAATTTTAAACCCGTTTGTGTGATTCTGAACCCCTTATTTCTTTTAAAGAAGAGTAAATGTCATAGTTAACTTTAGTTGGAGCATTTATGTACTCGCGTTATGAACGACTTCTGGGAAGAAAAACCTTTGTGATAATTTTTTCCGATACTCTTTATTACATTTTTTTTGCATCTTTGTGTCTAATCCTGTCAGGTGATGAGTTTGAAACTTCCCTGATAAGTTTGGAGCGGCTGGACAGAGCATCGCCAGACTTGTGGCCAGAACAGTGTAAGTTTTTATCCATTCAGCTTCTCTTTGTTTGTCATTAACAGCATTACTTTATGTTTATTCTCAATTGTCTTGCCATTTCCCACACAGTGCCAGGAGTTGCAGAATTTGCTGCATCTTATAAAAATGTGAGTTCGTTTTGCTGTCGCTGGTTGTGATTTTGAAGCAAGATGAAGAAACAAGCTTGACTCTGCGATGCAAAAGCAGGAGATGTCTGCTGAGATTGTCTTTTCTTCTGTTTCTGTTGCAGCCAATTACAAACTCCCCTCCCAAGTGGATGGCTGAACTGGAGACCGAGGACATTGAAATGTTAAAAGGTTGATTATTTTAGTAGATTTTATGTGTGCCTGCAGCATTTTATGCTAAAACTGTTGTACTGAGGAGTATCAACAGAATCTGTAATCCTTTCAAGAAGAATTTTAATTTATTGGATTTATCTGCACGTAGCTAAATCGTTTTGATACATGCCCTGCAATCATTCTGCAGAGCTTGGGAGTCTGACCACTGCCAACCTGATGGAGAAGGTCAAAGGACTGCAGAACCTTGCTTACCAACTGGGTTTAGAGGAGTGTAAGTACAAGAATAACAAAAAAGTTACTGGTCAGCTGGTTTCTGGCAACTCCCAATAAACAGTTGTGAAACCCATGTGTTAAAGTCAATCACCACTAGATGGCGCTAACAGTCCACTCAGGCTTTTTACTACTGAATTAATTGTGTCTGATTTCACAGCAGCCTTAATTGTGTTCACCTTCAAACCAGATTGACCTCACATTATTAAAGAAACGGAATAAATACTGTCGAAGCTATAACTGTATAAAAATTAGTAAAAAGAAGTTGACTTTGAAGACGTTTAACGCAGTGGATTTAGGTCAGTCCTGTGCAAAACAAAAAGTAAAAAATAAGCGCATGCCAGTAAGAGCTCATGCAAAAACTGCTCAAGAATTTGATGGATGCACAATCTCTTTATTTAATCCATTCCCTCCCACCTATATTGTCCTAATCCTTCTGGAGTGTGGATTAGAGGGATGTAGCTAAATGCTGATATTATAAAGCAAAACATTGGTGTGAATGATTTTAGTGCAAAAGCGATGAATTGTACTTCCGCCTTTTATGTCGGTGAGATATACGTAAAATTTAAAAAAAGTTTGGTCTCTTTTTCAGGTAAGTTTACGAAAAATAATCTGAGAATAAACTGCAAGATGGATAGCAGCTGTATCTTCTAAATCTTTTATTTTGTGTTAAGTGGTGCTTAGATAAATACAAAAAAAAGGTTTATACTTAAAGTTTTTAGTGGAGGGTTTGATCAAATGTTAATAGCTGCATTAGTGAAAATTGTTTACGTAAAAAGGTCATTAAATTGGACTTTAGTGTGATTTGAATTTCAAAGTTCTGCTCCAGCGGTACAACCTAAAGCAGAAACCACGTTTATTTGCATAGGTCACATGTTGCGGTTTTATTTACTGGTAGATAAAAAATACATTTTGTTTGTTTGACTTCTCTCAACCAGAAGAAGAGTGTAATCTTTGTGGTGTGAAGCCGTTGGCTGTCATCGGTGCAGGACTGCAGGCTTTGCAGTCAGGTCATGCACCTCGGCATGACGGCACACAATGATGGTTATTATTGGTGTCAGAGCAGCCCTGTAATCGGTGCCTGTTAATGCTCTCTGGTTTAATTTTCTCCTTTTCCTAGCTGTCAGGGGAGGCCCTGTAAATCTCAGCTACTTTTTCATCATGTTTGTGCACTCTTCACTGCCCGTAAACATACTTGGCAGAAGACAGGATTTACTGCCCCTCTCCTATAACATGTGGATCATTAAAGAGGGAGCTGGTTAATGGGCAAAGCACAATCAAGCAGTGAAAACTCAGCCACCACACTGCAGCGAGAAAATGAATTCAAGCCGTACTAATGCAGGTTCCTGACTCGTTTATGTTTAAACAATTGCTAGGAATAGATGCAACACACGGTCCTGTCACCAGCACCTCCAAAGTGTGGCCGTGAGACGCTGGACCGGTTAGTCCCAGAGGGATTTGGCGCGTGCCTCCTCTTCAGGCCCCAGCTGTTCCTCACCCCGTGATGAATGCCCCAGTCGTGGGTGTGAGTGTGGGCATCAAGCCCCAAATCTCAGGGGAAAGCGAAAGAGTCTGATAAGTGCAGCTATTGGAGGTAATTGAAAGCTGAGTGTTCCTGTGGGATTCACTGAAGGGCCTCAGCTACTGAGACGGCTGGTTGGGTGGCTGCTGGAGTCAGTGGTTTTGGCATTTTCCCACTTGTGGGCTACAATCTGCTGGCTATCATTTAACTCTCTCGGATGTGCTGTTTATTTGGAGGCGTTATACATGACTGTCCACTAAATGCTGACATGCTTGAAAGAAAAAACTTTTGACTAAAATCGTGCTCCAGATCAAGCTATTGCATTCTATGTGCATTATGATTTTTTTTTCTTTTGCTGTGTAGCTGCTGTTCAAAATAGTTTTTTTTTTTAAGTGAGAAAAAACATTTTCATAAAAATCAGATTTTTTTTAATTTTCTAAAATTCAAAAATGATTCACTAATTCAAAATATGTTTTGTCTATTTGGGAAAAGTTCTCTTTTGAGTTGAAACTCATCAAGCTTCCATGTTATATTAAAACAACAGTTTATACACTGCCTGCCAGCCCCCCCCCCCCCCCCCCTGGTGCACGATCAACAGGTAAACCGTCACCAGGTGACAATGCACCAGGTACTACAAAACCAAAGATCCCCCCCCCCCCCCCCCCCCCCCACC
>NC_056518.1:18537496-18552538 GCF_014905685.2 Nematolebias whitei
CCCCAAAAAAAAAAAGTCACCACCTGGATTTAACTAAGCAAATAGTACGAGCCTTCTATTGGATAATTCCTGCATGAGTGATTATCATTCAGCTGCAACAAGTTATTTAACCCCAACTGGTGCAATGAGTTGCTTCTCATTTCTTAAACAACCATGTTGAAAGATGCATCATGTGGTCGTGGACAAGATGTCAGTCAGTTTGAGAAGAGTCAAATCGTTGGCATCAAGCAGAGAAAACATCTAAGGAGATTGTAGAAACTACTAAAATTGGGTTAAGAACTGTCCAACACATTATTAAAAACTGGAAGGATAGTGGGGACCCATCGTCTTCGAGGAAGAAATGTCTGGAAAAAAATCCTGAATGATCGTGATCGGCGATCACTTAAACGTTTGGTGAAATCAAATGGAACAAAAACAAGAGTAGCACTCAGGGCTATGTTTAATAGTGAAAGTAAGAGCATTTCCACGCATACAATGTGAAAGGAACTCGAGGGATTGGGACTGAGCAACTGTGTCGCCTTAAGAAAACCACTAATCAGTGAGGCTAACTGGAAACAAAGGCTTCAGTTAGCTAGGGAGCATAAAGATTGGACTCTGGAGCAATGGAAGAAGGTCATGTGGTCTGATGAGTCCAGATTTATCCTGTTCCAGAGTGATGGGCACATCAGGATAAGAAGAGAGGCAGGTGAAGTGATGCACCCATCATGTCTAGTGTCAAGTCATCAATGAAAGATCTAGGTAACAAATTAATGCAACACTGGATGGAAATAGATCTTGTGACATTGCAGAAGCTTATTGAAACAATGTCACAGCGAATGCATGATGTAATCAAAGCTAAAGGTGCTCCAACGAAATATTAGTGTGTGACCTTTTTTTTTTTGGTGGCAACTTTTTTTGAGGGGCCAGGCAGTGTATGTTACTGCTGATTTTAATTAATTCACTAGTAGCAGTGATTGTTTCAACAGGATAAAAAGCCGTTTGCATCCTCAGTTAAGGCACGTGTTTAAAGCTCACGTTGAAGTCTTCGTTCTCAATATGAAACAGCTGAACTCGACTAATTTAATGTGGAAGGTTTGCAAATTAAAGTACTTGAGAAATACCACAACTACCTTCTTACATTGTTCACTATCTCTTAGTATCTCACTGCAACTAGTTTGCTAACGTGCAACAGTATAAAAAGTGTTACTAAGAAATGAGTAGTGTAACATAAAAGACAAATTCTAGATGAGCATATTCTTACTTTAAAATTGTTTTGGTGTGTATGTAAAAGTGTCACTCAGTGTATTCTGGGACCACCTGTTGTGGCTCTAGATCACCTCTCCTCTCATATACCACCCAGCACAGACCCAGTGCGACCCCTGTTGCATCTGCCTGAGTGAAGGTGAGACTGAAGGGCACCCAGCCCTGACAGCTCCTAATGGGCCTGCGTTCACTATCACCTCCTCCTCACCCTCAGGATCAATCTCCAGCCTATTAGAGGCATGCCGCTGCTGAATATGATTGCATTCACCGGGCTCCATTCGTGCTAATGTGCCTCCATCAATCCATCAAGGCGGGCTGACTGCAGACCGGCCAGTTATGAAGTGCCTGAGCTGACAGCTGCTGAATGAGGAACAGGGTGTGCCTCCTCGCCAACGCTCTCCTCCTCCTCACCTCTACTATTTCACTGTGCTCTTATTTATTTTCATTTTTTTTGTTTCCCCCAAGTCTCCTTGGCCTCAAAGTTGCACTGAATGAGAAAGTAACTCTTCATTTCCTTTGAGATGACACAAAGTGAAACCAATCTTTGCTGGATCCGTTATTTTTTTTATATATCCTAATTGCCTTGAAGTTGTTCTAAAATGGATTTTCTATGGGAGTATTTGTTCAGGATCCGTTTTGGAGTGAAGGAGGATGCAGAGCTGAACACCCTATTCTCGCTGCTGCTCAGTCTCGCCTGCCTGCCGCCTCCCCGAGCAGATCGGAAATGACATCTCATTTCCATAAAGGCATTAGGAATTCATTGGATTTTCTTTCCCAGCTAATCATGGTGCGGGTGTAAAACCTTTTAGGCTTTTTAATGAATGATTTTTGACTGATTGCCTATTAATAAGGACACCTCTTGAACAGGCGTAGGCTGTGGCAGGGGTTGGGGAAGTGAAGATGTGTTTGTTTTGGTGTGTGAATGTGTGTATGTGTCAGCCAGGCGAAAATGCATTGGAGGAGGAGGAGGAGGGGTGGGTCTTCTCGGTTGGGACATAAAGAGGAACCAGTGGCTCCCCTGGGAAATCACAGCTCGTGTCTGCATCTTAAATATCCCCGTGAAGTATCAATAAGTGGGTAATTGAATTTTGAACACAAACACGAGCGTCAGGTGTATGTGTTGCAGGGCGGGGGTGTCGGGGCGCGTGTGTCAGATGAATATGTGTGCCCTCGAGTGCTTCCATGCCTGAGTGTTTGTGTGTGTCATCTCCTCTGTGTCTCAACAGTCCCTGGGGAGGAGGGTAGTGAAAGTGGATGTTAAATTCATTAAATAAAGCTTACATCCCTTAATAGTGGAGCCGCACGCGGACATGAGCAGCGGGGATCAGATATGTCCTCTTAACTCTTAATGAAAGTGAATTGGAGCAGTCAGTGCTGGTCCAGGGCTCTAGTTAACCCGGCTGGTCATCTGTCTAAGCAGCTAACAGGGGTCTAGCAGCAGGAGCCTGCCATTTGGAGAGGGAGGGGCAGAGGGGTAGAGCGACAGTGATGATTACTCTCATTTTATCCACAGGGGAGCAATGGCGGGGGCTATAAGAGCGACACCCAGATCAGTTACCATAAAGGAGAGGAGAGTAAGATGTTACACCACCACGTTTCCTCTGCATTTGCATTTAATCCACCGGGGAGTTGCCAAATGAAAATGATTTACCAGTGTGAAGCGTAAAATTGCGTGAACATTTGGGCTGCAACAAGCAGCTTGTGGCGCTCTCTGTTCAGATTAGGACAGTAGGCAACGCTTGGAAGAGCTGCCTGGCACAGTTAGCTGTTGAAAATATAGGTTAATCTCCATTGTCGCACTGTCCCGAACAAGGCTTAAAACCACAGCCGCGGACTTTTGATACTGTGGTTAAAAAGGAATTATAAATGTTGCTGTTATTACGGCACCATTTTAGGCTGTTAGGAAATCTGACCAGTCTGAGCTAAATGATAATTAGATGGCTACAAATCAACAGGGCAAGGCGATGCTCTGCACAATCCATAAGGTGTCATTTAGTATGGATGGCAGTCGTAACAAGATGCTGATTAACTTAGTGCAAAATTAGTAATTGACCTTTCTAATCAACTAAACAAATCTCTAAGTCCGTCTAATCAGTATTGATCTCTCTGAGTGTATGACAAAGCCTGTGTGTGTGTTTGTGTGCTGATCAGTGCACAGTTGCTTTGGTGTTTAATGTGAACTTTCATTTATATTTAATTTTCTATAAGCCTTAAACTCTGCAACCTTTTATGTTTTTTGGGGTTTTTTTGTATTCTTAGCCTTACAAATGATTTAAAAGCACTTAAAACAAATCTTAAGTTTCTGACATGGTTAAAGTGTTAGTTTTCTGCGAACATGTTGCATTTAAGGATTACTATTGTTTTTATATTCTCCATTTCCACAAGCACAGAATAACTGAACAATCAAAAATAATTACAGTATGATAGAAAAATGTCCAGCTATTTACTGACTGAAGTCTTGATCAAGTGGACATAAACACAAGTTTCCTAATGGAATGTTTTTTATGGCTTTGCTTGAAAGTTTGTTGTTGAGTTTGTATAATTTAAATTAGTTTATACAAAAACAAAAGACGGCGTTAAATATGAAACAATGGAACAATTTCTTTACCTTCAGGGCTTCTAACTAATTCACTATGCTCGTTCAGGATTAAACAAAAAACAGTCAAACTACTAATACAAAGGTCAAACAAAAATCATTCATATTTGAGTAACAGGTAAGTTACTTTGACAGGTACAGTACTTTATTTTAATTTGCTTTTGCAGTGTATTTGTTTCAGTTATTTAACAGTACATTGATTTGTCCATCTTTGCATACTTAAAATTAATCAAATAATATTTTTTTAGCAACCATCAACATATACTTTTAGATTTCATATATAAAAATGGTCATCGTTACATCAGGTTCTTTAACGAAATCCTGATTTTCTTTTTTTTTACAAACCGGATTCCAAAAAAGTTGGGACACTAAACAAATTGTGAATAAAAACTAAATGCAATGATGTGGAGATGGCATATGTCAATATTTTATTTGCAATATAACATAGATGACAGATCAAAAGTTTAATCTGAGTAAATGTAACATTTTAAAGGAAAAATATGTTGATTCAAAATTTCACAGTGTCAATAAATCCCAAAAAAGTTGGGACAAGTAGCAATAAGTGGCTGGAAAAAGGAAATTGAGCATATAACGAACAGATGGAAGACAAATTAAAATAATTATGTCAAGTGACAACATGATTGGGTATAAAAAGAGCTTCTCAGAGTGTCAGTGTCTCTCAGAAGCCAAGATGGTAAGAGGATCACCAATTCCACCATTGTTGCGCAGAAAGATAGTGCAGCAATACCAGAATGGTGTTACCCAGCGTAAAATAGCAAAGACTTTTAAGTTATCATCATCAACCGTGCATAACATCATCAAAAGATTCAGAGAATCTGGAACAATCGCTATGCGTAAGGGTCAAGGCCGTAAAACTCTACTGGTTGCTCGTGATTTCCGGGCCCTTAAACGTCACTGCACCTCAAACAGGAATGCCACTCTCAAGGAAATAACAGAATGGGCTCACTTCCAGAAAGCATTGTCAGTGAACACAATCCACCGTGCCATCCGCCGTTGCCAGCTGAAACTCTACAGTGCAAAGAGGATGCCATTTCTAAGCCAGCTCCACACGCTCAGACGTTTGCACTGGGCCAGGGGTCATTTAAAATGGAGTGTGGCAAAATGGAAGACTGTTCTGTGGTCAGATGAGTCACGATTTGAAGTTCTTTATGGAACACTGGGACGCCATGTCATCCAGACCAGAGAGGACAAGGATAGCCCAAGTTGTTATCAACACTCCGTTCAGAAGCCTGCATCACTGATGGTATGAGGTTGCATGAGCGCTTGTGGCATGGGCAGCTTGCATGTCTGGAAAGGCACCATTAATGCAGAGAACTATGTTCAGGTTCTAGAACAACATGTGCTCCCATCTAGACGTCATCTCTTTCAGGGAAAACCCTGCATTTTTCAACACGATAATGCCAGACCACATTCTGCAGCAATCACAACATGATGGCTACGTAGGAGAAGGATCCGGGTACTGAAATGGCCAGCCTGTAGTCCAGATCTTTCACCTATAGAGAACATTTGGCGCATCATAAAGAGGAAGGTGGGACAAAGAAGGCCCAAGACGATTGAACAGTTAGAGGCCTGTATTAGACATGAATGGGAGAGCATTCCTATTTCTAAACTTGAGAAACTGGTCTCCTCTGTCCCCAGACGTCTGAGTGTTGTAAGAAGGGGGGATGCCACACAGTGGTAAAAATGGACTTGTCCCAACTTTTTTGGGATTTGTTGACGCCATGAAATTTGGAAACAGCAGATTTTTCCCTTAAAATGATACATTCTCTCAGTTTAAACTTTTGATCTGTGATTTGTGTTCTATTCTGAATAAAATATTAGATGTTGGCACCTCCACATCATTGCATTCAGTTTTTATTCACAATTTGTTTAGTGTCCCAACTTTTTTTGGAATTCGGTTTGTATTTCAAATGTTATTTCTTTTAATATTGATGATTATAACTGACAACTAATGAAAATGCCAAATTCAGTGTCTCAGAAAATTAGAATATTGTGAAAAGGTTCAATATTGAAGACACCTGGTGCCACACCCTAATCGGCTAATTAACTCAAAACACCTGCAAAGGCCTTTAAATGGTCTCAGTCTAGTTCTGTAGGCTACACAATCATGTGGAAGACTGGTGACTTGACAGTTGTCCATAAGATCACCATTGACACCTTGCACAAGGAGGGCAAGACACAAAAGGTCATTGCTAAAGAGGCTGGCTGTTCACAGAGCGCTGTGTCCAAATCACGCCCCCTGAGGTCAGCGGACCAGTTGCTCCTCACAGTTCCAGGAACTCTTCTTAAGCTCAGAGGTGACAGGGCCTTCTCCGTAGCAGGACCAAGACTTTGGAACGAGTTACCTCTGCTTGTCAGACAGGCCCCCTCCCTCTCGGTTTTCAAGTCCTGTTTAAAAACCCACTACTATTCAGTAGCTTTCAACACCAGATGATCTGTGTTTTGAACCTGTATGCTCCACACTGGTTAGTCGTCATCTGCATCGTTTTTATGTCTATATTCTGATTTACTTCATTTTGTATATTGCTTTGTGTTTCACCTGTTGTTCTGTCTGTACAGCACTTTGGTTGGCCTTGTCGCTGTTTTAAGTGCTCTATAAATAAAATGGTATGGTATGGTAAACACATTAATAGAGAGGCAAAAGGAAGGAAACGATGTGGTAGAAAAAAGTGTACAAGCAGTAGGAGTAATCACACCCTGGAGAGGATTTTGAAACAAAACCCATTCCAAAATATTAAGATTAACAAAGAGTGGACTGCAGCTGGAGCCAGTGCTTCAAGAACCACCACGCTCAGACGTATGCAAGACATGGGTTCATCTGTCACATTCCTTGTGTCAAGCCAATCTTGAACAAGAGACAGAGACAGAAGCGTCTCGCCTGGGACTGCTGCTGAGTGGTCCAAAGTCATGTTCTCTGATGAAAGTAAATTTTGCATTTCCGTTGGAAATCAAGATCCCAGAGTCTGGAGGAAGAGGAGAGGCACAGAGTCCACGTTGCTTGAGGTCCAGTGTCAAGTTTCCACAGTCAGTGGTGGTTTGGGGTGCCATGTCATCTGCTGGTGTTGGTCCACTGTGTTTTCTGAGGTCCAAGGTCAACGCAGCTGTCTACCAGGAAGAGCACTTCATGCTTCCTGCTGCTGACCAACTTTATAGAGAAGCAGATTTCATGTTCCAACAGAACTTTGCACCTGTACACAGTGCCAAAGTTACCAGTACCTGGTTTAATGACCATGGTATCCATGCTCTTAATTGGCCAACAAACTCGCCTGACTAGAAAATCTATGGAATATTGTGAAGAGGAAGATGCGATACATCAGACCCAACAATTCAGAAGAGCTGAAGGCCACTATCAGAGCAACCTGGGCTCTCATAACACCTGAGCAGTGCCACAGACAGATCGACTCCATGACACGCTGCATTGCTGCAGTAATCCAGGTGAAAGGAGCAACAACTAAGTATTGAGTGCTGCACATGCTCATACTTTTCATGTTCATACTTTTCAGTTAGCCAACATTTCTAAAAATCCTTTTTTATTGGTCTTAAGTAATATTCTAATTTTCTGAGAAACTGAATTTGGGATTTTCGTTAGTTGTCAGTTATAATCATCATCATTAAAATAAATAAACATTTGAAATGAATCAGTATGTGTGTAATCAATGAATATAATAGACAAGTTTCACTTTTTGAATGGAATTATTGAAATAGATCAACTTTTTCCTGATATTCTAATTTTATGACCAGCACCTTCAGAAATGTTAGCTTGTGGTTTGTTTCAAATAATAATATACGTGAAAGAGTACGAATATAAATATGTGTGAAATACCCAATCAATATTTAATTGTCCTAATATCCTTTAAGGTTTCAAAGGCAAATTCTTCAAAATAGCCTTTTTGCAAATGTCCCAGAAACAAAGCCTGCTTAACTAATTCAAATGTATTTTCCATTTCAAATGTGTTTTCTGTGAACATGGTCATTAAATTAAAAAAATAAGTATTTTCTCCAATTGAACACTTACTAAAATGCATCAAACCTGGCGTTGTTTATTAAACAGCTGATTTTAGCTCAAAGGCTGATCCCACTTGCTCTGCTGCCACACTTTAGCATGGAAATCAACTTAAATGACATTTCTTTAAAAAAAATAAAAAAATTCCTGCAATTATTTGCTTCTGCAGAAGAAAGCCTTATAGCCCACCTGTGCTTTGCATTCCTCTGATGCTGTCCAGTAGCGGTCAAGAAGACCCTCAAAGCCTCCAGCTAATAGTCCTTCAGTGTGATGTCAGCAGTGATGCTCAGCTGTTTAAACCAGAAGTAATTAATATCAAACACTTGACCCAAACTGGTCAACTGCAGTGGATTCACATGTGGTTGTCACCGTTGCTGTGTATTACATCACAAATTGATATATTACTTCTAATCTGTCAGAATGCAAAGAAGCTTTCAGGATTGCTTTCATCTCTGAAACATCAACTTTTGTTAACTAAAATGAACCGAGAATATGAAAGCAGTGATTAATGATGTGCAATTTTAAATGTTTTAACTGTTACTTTTAAAAAGTTTGTTTATTAGATGTATCAGTTATTTCGGTTTGTCGGACCAGACTAAGGGAGGCTGAACTAAACCACTATTAGTGTGGCGCACTGCAAGGTGGTAAAGCCATTTTTGATTTGTTTTATACTTTAGGATCATCAGGCATGGAAACCAACAACAAAAAAGGTCATGACACCTTAAAAATCTAAATTATGAACTGCTACTGTTTACCATTTCTAGTGTTACAGCTCTAAAACGGCAAGTGACACCATCACAGTGACAGTTTTAGGGTCATCTCAGTGTAATTGCTTTCCCTCACCTAATTTTAATAGCTTAATTTTAATCTCAATCCCCCCCAGGATGTGCTGGAGTTGCTGATGACTTTGTTTAGGGTGATTTGAAGAGACAGCAAAGTGCAAAATGAATCCATCCCAATCCAATTAGCATCATCTTTAACCTTATGATGGACACCTCAAGGTGACTCAGCCCCCACGCCCAGATGCACCATTACCATTCCACCTTGACCAGCTCATCTACATTACTTAAAGCTTCATTTTTTTTCATTAACCGCCTCAGATCGTTCAGGCTCAGCCTTCCTCTGTCAGCTCAGGAACACGTGGAGAACTCCATCGCAGTTTCTACAGGTGTGAAGGGGGATGGCGCAAATATCCATTTTAATTCAAAATAAAAAAAATTAAAACGCTTTGCTGCTCTGTAGGGAAAAGTTGATGTACAGAATTTGTTAAACTAGAAAGTTCCTGGAGACTGCCGTGTTGTGACCATTTTAAATATTTGATTTGACAGTATTATGTGTTTGGGTTCGCTCTCAGCTACCACCACACCAAATTTAATAATATATGAATAATAATGTTTCACATTGTCATCACTGTATGGGGGGGGGGGGGGGATTTGGGGGATAAGGTGTGCTGCCCAGAGACACCACGAGGTATACATACAGTGACTGGGGATCGAACCTGGGACTTTTGGGTCCCGAGCTGGCTGCCCTGCCTCTACACTATCTCGACCCCCATCAGCTTAATATCTAAAAATAGCTGGTTTAAAGTGGCTGGTTCAACAAAAAAACGAAGTCCAGATGACATGATTCAACCTTTTTTGTTGTTATATACCTGGATGACTGAGAAAACAAACTTTGTGGTTTAAAGTATGTTTCCTTTTTAACATAGGCGGCCATCTTGAATTTTTGATTTGCAGTCAGAGTCATTTAGGGATTGTTCTCAGCTACCAATACACCAAATCTCAGTTCAGTAGCTCTAAAACCATTTGAAATTAGCTTAGTAGCTATTTATTTTCCCTTTTAGCTAAGGTGGCCATCTTGGATTTTTTTATTTGCATCAGGAATATATATTAATTCACTCTCAGCTATGAATTTCAGGTGGATAATAATAGGTGGCTGCATTACTAGGCAGTCCCCAATTAGCTCCTAAATAAAATATTAACTGTTTATACAATATATCTTGAGCTAGGACCAGGTGGCCTAATCGTCTGCTTTAAGAAAGTTATGATTAGTTAATTTTATTTAATCTTATAAGAATTAAAATAAAAAAAATTGCACTGAAAAGTTGCATTTGATTTGTTCCTGCTAAAGTAAAAAAAAAAGATTTGGTCGTAGCCATACTTTTCTGCTCTTGTTCAGTTTATGGATATGAATTGTTTTTTGTTTTTTTTCTAACTTTAGCTCTTCTGTAGTTCTCATACAATCTTTTCTTACCTTAATCTCAGCTGCGTAAATGTTTTTGATCTCACTAATCTGAAACAGCAGTCGTGCATTCACAGGACTCCTTGGTAACTTCATCTCCATTTTATGTTTTCCATGCACTGAATGAGCAGATGTTTGTGTAAATTGCATTTCTGTGACACTGCAGATATTAAATACATGCTGGGCATTACTAAATAGCTGTTCTGATGTCATTGGAACTGCATGCAAATGCTGGATTAGACTGATTCTATATATTAGTAATCAAGATTGTTATAAATTAGTAAAATAAGTTAAAATAATCTAATTATTATGTGATGCTTTGTTTTTTCCAGCCAGAGAAATGACCAGGGGGAAGTTCCTGAACATATTGGAAAGGCAGAAGAAATGACCTTTGTTGTTGTTGTTCAAGCGAGCGGACATTTTGAATTGTTGTTTGTTTACACATTTAGACGTTAGTTTAAAAAAAAAACTGAATTCAACTAATTTGGAGAAATCTGCTTTTTGGGTTTCACGTGGCTGAATTATTATTATTTTTTAATTTTTCAGTACCGCCTTTTGCTTTCGTTGATACCTGTTTTGTTTTCACTAATTTTAATTGTTTTATAAATCTTAATGATTTGTCTTATTTATTCTTCTAAACATAAAATGACCTGGTTTGTGAGTTTTGAAATTGTATAATAAAGTTTTAAAACAAACAAAGCAAGGCTGTTCATTTAAAGATTTCTTTCATTTATAAGTTTGGGGCTGATGTAAGAGTTATAGGAGTTCACTTTTTAATTAGGGCAATAACTTCCTGGCTGCTCCAGTCCTCGGAGAGCAGCACCTCTCTGCTGTGCTCATGTTGGGCCTTCCCGTGCTTCCCATCCACCAGGGGCCATGTTTTCCTGTTAATGAGCGCTGGAGAGCAGGGTCGCCTGCACAAAACATTGCATAAAAATAATATTGTTCATTGTCATCGCCGGTAATAAGAGTGGACATAATTATGGGGACCATTTCTTTTCTAATTAGCACACTTCAGCCTTGCTGGAGCTTGCTGCCGTGCAAAAAAGAGGGAATCAGACAGGCATGCCGAATGGGAAACAAAAAGAAGCCCATCCGCCATAATTAGGTGAGACAATGTCCGGGATTGTTCTCGGCTGGAGATGTCGCTGGGCCTCTGGCCGCTCACTCGCCAACACTTCTCCACAGGCCTCTAATAAGCCCCTAATTGTCCTCCGATTCACACGGACAGAGGCCCGCCACGGTCTCCCACACCGACCTTCACTCACCCCTTAAAAAAATAGTCTGGGTTATGTCTCGAGAGGTTTTCCCTGAGTGTCCTGCAAGGACAAGAGTTTAGTGTTCCCTGAACGCAACATGCAGCCGTGCTAAAACGGACTGTGCATCATGAACTATGAAAATACACCTCAGATGTGTAAAATTGTAGTTATAGGTTCTATTAAAGGGTGTTTTAAGTGTTTTAATTAATGGGAGCATCACAAAGTGAAGGTGGACCTTAAAGAAACTCCAAAATGAAAATGGTCAATTTTACTGGCACTGAGCTAAAAGTGGGTGTGGTTGTAGGTTGTGGATAAATGATTCACAACATGTACTATAAGACGGTCGGTGCATGACATACTGGTTTAAAAGTTTGGCATTGGAGTCAACTATGATGGTCTGTTAGCAAAATATCCCATGAACAAGAGGACAGATTTTATTGAAACTTTCAAAAATTATTCACTGATTGAACATTTACAACTGATTAATTTTTGGATTCACTTAAATTCAAGATGGCCACCATAGCAAACAGGGCCAGCCCAAGGCATAAGCAAACTAAGCAGCTGCTTGGGGCCCCGGGGCCACGAGGGCCCCCCACTAAGTGGAAGCACATGCTTTATGAAGTTTGTGAAGTACTGAGGATGAAGTAACAAACAGGTCAAATGTGTGGGTAAAGGGTGTTTTAATATTTTAAGTTCAGCTTTTGAAAGTTGTTGCATATATTTACATAGTTTTAAGAACTAATTATTCAACTTAAATTTTCTTTTTTAAACCGTTTTACGTGGTTTCATTAATTGTTCATTTATTTTATTCAGTTTTGTCTGTTTTTGCACAATTTGTTATTTTTATAAATCTAAGTTATTTTATCTGTTTATTGTCGATCTTGCACTACAAATTATTTTGAACATTACTGTCGCAGTTCTTTGAAACCAAAAAATAATAAACCAGATGACACTTTTGCTGTAAAGTACATTGCATACTAGTGTGTTTTTTTTGTTTTTTTTTTGTTACTTTTAGTACCACATATATAGGATCATGTAAACAGGGCTGTCAGAATTGCAACGAGTTTATGTTAGGTGGGTGAAGGATCTGATCATCTGACTGTTGATTGCAGTAATCCACATTATTAGGACCCCAAACCAGAGCCCCATGGAGGCTTGGGCCGGCACTGACAGCAAATCAACATTAACCGATTCTTAAATGGCTCTATTTCAGTCAGTTTCACAGATATTGAGCCACAGTTTGGTGTGATAGTAGCTGAGAGACATTCACAAAACATACTTGGAGAATGTGAACGCTACTTTCAAATTTTTGACCAAAACAGCTAAAACTCTTGCAAGAACAACAGCATGATATGAATCCCTGCAAGGATTAGTTCTATTACTGAGTGATGAACGTGCAACAGGAACAGGCTGCACGCTGACACTAGTTGATGCTGAGCGAGGAACATTGATCAGTCTGCTCTTTGACATTCTCAGTATGTTTCACGCACTGGTGGCTGCCTGTCACCCGCAGCCAAACAGCTCCTCCAGAGCTGGTCATCCATACTGGAGGGAGAGAAAAAGAGAAAAAAACCAGTCCATCCAGTGACCTCACATCCCTCTGTGCCCCGACAAAACGTCAGTCCAATGTGCCCCGAGCCCTTAAATTAGCTGTCAATTAGTGCAGATTAATCAACTCCTCGCCTAATTAAGCAATGCCAACGGGCAGCTACCAAACAGGACATTGTGGAAGGAGCCATGAGAAAGCTGCGGGACCTAGACTGTGGAGGAGCAGGAGGAGGAGCAGGAGGAGGAGGAGGAGGAGGAGGGCAAACCATCACACCCTGCTTTCAACAAGCAGGCTGTTTTTGTCTTTTCTTTCTTTTCCTTGATTCAGCACCTCACCTTCCTGCAGTTTGTTGTTTTTTTTTAAATAATTCTCTGTTTTGCTTTTTAATCTTGGCATATTTTAAAATAAATTAAAAAATCAGCATAGTTCATGAGTTTAGTATAAAAAAATTTAATTTGATTTTCATTCCAGGTTTCTCTATGTGTGTATCAACCTTTCCTATGTAAAGTCATTTAAATGCATTATTGGTACGCCCCAACAATTTTCAGTCAGGTCATCTGGACAGTTTTTTTTTTTTTTTTTTTCTAAATGTTTCAGCAAAAAATGAAGAAGAAAAAAAAGAAACTGTCCAGATGACCTGACTGAAAATTGTTGGATTGTATACCTGGATTATTGAGCTGTTATGATTATTGCTACTCATTACAAACTAATTTACTTTTATAGTTCTTCAGGTTTATTGACATGTAATTCTGAAACGCGGGTCTGCACTCATTGTAAACAAAGCACTTTATTCTGCACACTTTACTCAACAAATATGAAAAACCAATCCATTAACTTATTGAACTTCTACATCCTAAACAGCTCTCATCACTGTTGACCTATTTTCAGTCACTTCAGCTGTTTCTGTAAGGATAAAAAAACAAAAATAGTCAAATTTTGCTTATTTTTATATTTTATTTATCCATTTTTATTTTATATTTTGTCCAAATATTGTAAGGTTTTTTCTCAAATTATACATTTTATTTGACCAGTCTTCATGACATTGCAATACCTTTAATGTGGGCGATTTAATCTTATCTGCTTATTATATTTTTATTACAAATGACAAATCAGTAAAGATCTTTTCCAGATCCTAAAACTTTCCACCGAGTCTTTTTTTAAGACAGGGAAGAGTGACGGCAGCAGAAAAAGATGCTTCATTCATGTGGTTTATGAACCACAAATAAATAAATAAAAAATTAACAGCTGTGTTCTTTTTAGTCTGAGCTGTCCATCTGATTCTGCAGGTCTTTGATGTGCAGCCTAATCTACACGAATGACTGAACTAAATCTTCCCTTAATCTAGAGCCTTATTAAGCTGCCTCTTCCCTGCATGTAAATCAGGGTGCATCTATTTCCCTAAGAAGATGGATTAATGAAGAAAAAAACATACATCGAGGAGAAAGTGTTCAACAAACAAACAAACAAGCTGTATAGATTGTAGCAGGAGTGATGATGGAGTGAGAGGCCTCAGATACTTCCCTGTAATTGACGGGGGTCATTCTGACTCACACCCTTCCCTGTTAATAAATGACTGGATCCCAACAGGCTGATGTGTCATTAGCATATCCTAATAACATTGATTTCTTCATTAATAGAATTTCCACTAAATAGGCCCTAATTACTTTCAACTGGCCAACCACTAATTGCAGCAGCAACATTTTTCTTCCTGTTAATCAGCTCCTCGTTTCACAAGGATATAAAATATGACTTTATGGCAGGTCAGTGGAGGCTCTGCTCTGCAGACACACACCCATAGGCCCCTTGAAACAGAGGCCCACATTTACTTCCATTGCTCTGCGCATTTTAATAAGCGTATTTGATAGGTTTATTAAGTAAAATATCCTTATTCTACATGGATTACTTTATTAGTGTTTAGGTCATCAGGACCTTGTTGCAGGAGAATAGTGCACAAATTTGTTCCTGTGTAAAAAAACAAACAAACAAAAAACACTAAATATTCAAAAAACAGGAGAAGGAGAAAAGTTAAATTCGTTCTTTTTTTTAACTTATTAAAAGTCAACACAACCAAAAAATAATATCAGTGTATAAAAGGATTGCCTTATTTTTAAGTCCTCAGTACATTAAGCAT
>NC_056518.1:18552938-18616875 GCF_014905685.2 Nematolebias whitei
ATAGATAGATAGATAGATAGATAGATAGATAGATAGATAGATAGATAGATAGATAGATAGATAGATAGATAGATAGATAGATAGATAGATAGATTTTACATATTATAATACCCATATTAAGTATTTTTTTTCTGCTATTATTATTATTTGTTAGTACTATTACTATTATTATTCATTCATTCATTCTCGTGCATTCTGTTGCTGTGGGATTAGCTCGTGCAGGACTGCATGTGTCCATGTCCTCCAGCTGTCGTTGTTGCAGGAGGGCCTTTTGATTTGCGTGTGATGAGTTTCCCAGAGCATCTGGAGATCAATTATCCATCCATGAGCTGCGGGTTGGGCACAGAGATCATAGCTGGCTCAGTGTGTGTGTGTCACTCTGTGAAAGGCAATACATGCAGATTTATTCCGGGAGATTGGGGTAATTTTCTATACCTGCACCGTTTCAAAGGCAGAGGTGTGAGATGCTGTAACTTGATCTGAGTCGCTGCAGTAAAGGCACCACTTCAGATTTTCTTTTCTCACAATAAACGTGTTTAAAATCATTCTTTTGTGTTTGATTTTTGCTATATAGTTTCGTCCCTCAAACATATCCTTGCTCCACATTGAAATCCTCTCCTCATCCATCGCAGCCCTGAGGAAAATGCAGAAATGTATGAGAGAGGGCGCAGAACGCATCCATGATCCACTGGAATCTGAATCCTCGCAGCTGATTGGCTGCTGGCTGCTGCCTCTTGTTGGGATGGACCTGTTGGATAAAAGGACAATTTTCTAAAGGACTGTGTTACACAGAGGATCATGCACTGGGGACCATCCTGCAAGGCGCTGCAATAATAAAAAAAAGGCCTTTCAAGGAGCATAAAACACCCTCCACCATGACGGGGAAACAAGGAGCCGTGCTGTCGGGAAGTTTAAACCTCGCGGAGAAAACGTCAAACGGAGGGAGCCAGCAGCCGAAGAGCAGCTCCCACCACCCGCCGCCCAGGTGCACCGGCTTCGGCATCCAGGAGATCCTGGGGCTGAATAAAGAACCGTCCACGACCCCCAGGAGCCCGCTCGGCGCGCTGCCCGCCGGGGCGCACCTCATAGCCGCCAGGTCCGTGCTGGGCCCCGCCGGCGTGGGGGTGGGAGTCGGGATGGGATTACTGGGGCCTGGTGGGATTCCGTCGTTTTACGGCCAACCAGCGTTCCTGGAGACGGTTCTGTCTGAGGGACAGGATGTGCACCTGCAGCCGCACAGCAGGCCACTGGTCCGACTGGACACCAGCCAGTCCGCCAGCTCAGGTGAGCCTCACATTATTATTATTATTTTTTAAAGCAGTCTTTTTTAAAGGAGTGTTACATTAAAGTCTGTATTTATTGTATTGTTTATGTATTTTCCGTCTGAACACCAACGTCGTTCTCTGGTTTTAATCCAGACTCTGAGGATTTATCTTCAAATGAACGAAAACACTCCAAGTCTTCAGTGAGTCAGAACAAGAAACGCAAGAAAAGACGTCACCGGTCAGTGTCCCTCTCTGTTAGAGTAATAATAATTAATAAACACTATAAATAATTAGGCCAAAGCTCTGATTTGTTTTTCTAAAATATCCTAATTGTGTCTGTGCATTTTTCCCTAATTAAAATTGAAATAACTGTACTTTTTTTGTTTATTTCGGCTTTGTGTCATTATTTCTATGCAGCCCAAATGATAAAAGCAATTACCAAATCTTAAAAAATAGATACATGTTTACTTCTTAATAAAGCCGTTTTCATTTTGGAGTTCAGCATCGTTTGGTTTCCTCTTTACATCTGCTGTAACAAAAATTATATCAAGAAATATTAGCGGGAATATAATTAAATAGTCCTCTATTTTCGTTTCCTTTTCACAAGCATTATTAATGACAAAGCCTGAGAATGTAACTCATGTTTTTTTTTTTCTATCCACGGAAGATTATTTATTTAAAATATTTACAATAATCCCCCTGCTTCCACAGAACCATATTCACCTCCTATCAGCTGGAGGAGCTGGAGAAGGCCTTTAATGAGGCTCACTACCCGGATGTTTACGCGCGGGAGATGCTGGCCATGAAAACAGAGCTACCTGAAGACAGAATACAGGTGAGCTATAATAAAATCATCTGTTTCATAGATGCAATATATACATTATATATATATATATATATATATATATATATATATATAAAACTATTTTTTATACTACTGTGTCTAAAAAAGTGTGTCAATTGAAAGAAATCTTATGCAAACATTTTAATTATTTTGTTCAAATTACCATATTTTAATGTTACGGTTCGTTACATTGGTGCATTCTACATTTACATTTACAATGCATTTATTTTATTAGTTTATTAAAGAAATGTAATAAATCAAACTTTCGTCATAAGGTGCGTGTAACCCCAAATGAGCTTTATATAAAATATGTTTTTTTTTAAAATTGCCTTATTTATGTTTTCAGATGGACATATTGCAAAATAAATAAATAAATAAACAAACAAATAAATAAATAAATAAATAAATAAATAAATAAATAATAATTTACAAAAAAATAAACTTAACTAATTTGTGTGACATGGGTGAAGCAGTCATGTTTGGGTTTCGGACACAAGTTGCTCGTGCTCCTCTGATGTTTAGAAGGACCTGGTTCCCCCCTCCATCCATGAAATGGACCCCTGAAGCCCCCCTCCTGCCTGAACCAAGCCTGCTCTCCTCCTGCAGCAGCAGCATCCTTCGCCAGGACAGATCATCTCTCATCAGGCACACTTGGATGTGAAACAATTTGTTCTCGACGAAGCAGCCACTAACGACCTAATCAAGCCACGAAGGCGGAAGAAGATTGCGGTGTGACCTGGACCCATCCATCTGCGCGCGCTGCCTTTTTAATCTCGTTCTCATTACGGGCTGCATGGCCGAGAATAAATAACAACAATAATAAATGAAATAAATCACTCCATCAGCTCGGGCCTGGGTCCTCTCCGAAATAAAATTAACACCCAATTTTCTCATTTGGGTGTAATTAGTTAAATCAGGAGGCTGGCTGCGCTGCAGGAGAGTTCAAATCAAATAACTACATTGAATTTATTAGCGCGGGTCAATAGCTGTGCTCCCGGGAGTCCCGGTAGTTTAATTTCCCGTGATATTTGCCCGCCTGCCCACCATCGATTGGGCCTGAAATTAACTTATTTTTCAATCAGCCTCGGCGTGCCCCTGGGTCGCTCCTCCTCGCCGCTTTCACACACATGGCGCCTTTTGAGGGGCTACAGAAGCAATTTCTTTTTGGAGGCAGAAAAAAGAAAGAGTGTCTTGTATGAAATAAGGGTTATCATCAGAATTTACCAGGGGAGGAAAAGCTTAGGGATCATTTGATCGTCGTGCAGTTTAATATTTATGCACCACCACTTCTTGAAGCTTATCACTTGGGCCACCTTTTTTAGCTGACAAGAAGACTGCTGGGCTTTAGCCATGATGGTGGCTGTGGAGAAGTGAGGAGCTTAGATTTATCTAAAGGATCACCAGGAAACTGAAGCAGAGAGCATTTACACCAAGAATCAATGACCATCTGGCATCACATTATTTTAAATGCTTAAAATTATTTTTGATGCGCCCCAAAATACAAAAACATCTTAGTGCAAGCATTAAAATGCATGGCTGTTTGCTAAATATATGAGAACTTCAGAACTTGCAGTGATGTTTTTTTTTTTTTTTTTTAACTCCAAATCTGGAAGAAAAAAAAGTTTTATACATCCTCCATTTTTAATCTTCTTTTATTATTATTATTTATAAATAGTAGAGTACAGGTTTAAGAACATTTGGAAAGTTGAGCCCATGCTACTGAGGTGTAGGAAGTATAGGGGTGCGGAGGGTGCTGCAGCACCCCGGATGGACGCAGCAGCCTGCTGAATTTTAAGTATATTTACTGTATTTTATGGTAATTTATTCTGTATTTTTGCCAGATTATGGTGATTCTGGGGTCGTGATGATGGGGCCCTTGAAGATTGTTGCCCAGGGTACAGTGAAGTGTTAATCCGGCCCTGGCAGCAGGAGGCACTTTCAAAATACACTGTTGAATTATTAGTTAAAAAAAAAAAAAAAAAAGAATAAAAGCAGATTTCATTTGTGCTGCATTATATACATAACTTTCAATACTTTGATATTTTTGGATTTTGTAATTTTGGTACAAATATATATCCACCAGCTTTTATTGTTGTCATAAATTGGTCATGGTCAATAGAAATGTGCCTTCTTTCCAAAAATAAAAATAAAATAATACCTCTTTCCATGCACAGTTAAACCAAAATGTCTACAGAGAAATACATAATAAATAAAAATATGTAATGTAAAATAAGTGATTGGATGAACAACCGCTCTGTTTTCATGCCTGTGCATTATTAAGCGGCTCCTCATTCAACTCAGAGAAAAGATTATTGAAAAGCACAAGTCGGGGGAAAGATACAAAATGATGTCCAAGACCCTAAACATCTCCAGGAGCCCAAATTCACGGAGTATGTGTAAATCTACCAGCAAGGAGAATAATAAGAGGCGCCACTCATTAAGGATTTACAAGCATCAGAAGGTGTGATGGAGAAACCTGCATACAGCAACTGTTGCCCAAGTTCTTCATCAGTCTAGCTTCATGTGAGAGTGTCAAAAAGTTTGTCTTGAATGTTTTTAAAAACAGGCAACAGTGACTGTATCTTTCCCATCTCACCTGCTGAAGCTTGTAGCTGCAGGTCACAGGTGTTTTGGTGGCCTCTCACTTTTCTCCTTCTTGCGTGGTCACTCAGTTTGTGATGACAAATCTTGGTAGATTTACACGTGGCCTTTATTCCTCCATTTCTTGATGGTGGATTTGTTTAGGGTTTTAGAAGACCTTTTATATCTGTCATTTAACTTGTATTTTTTTTTAATAATCTTTTCTCTGAGTTAATTGGGACAGTCATATGTGACTAACTGGTTTAAGTTGCAATGTTTGCAACAAGGACAATCTAAAATGTCTTGTTGTAGCTGAGGGTGATTTTTAGCTAATAACATATTGGATTCTTCTCGTGTCACAGGTATGGTTTCAGAACCGCAGAGCCAAGTGGAGGAAGAGGGAGAAGTGCTGGGGGCGCAGCACGGTCATGGCTGAGTATGGACTGTATGGAGCTATGGTGAGGCATTCGATCCCCCTGCCAGAGTCCATCCTGAAGTCCGCCAAGGATGGCATCATGGAGTCCTGCGCGCCCTGGCTGCTGGGTAAGGTGTTCTCTCTCTAACTCGTTCACGTTCGTTCTTATGTTGTACCTTAAATAGAAGACAGTGTGGTTGTGTGGAGTACTTATGAGCTGTCATTATCTTCCCTGCAATAGAGCAATCAGCTCAGTTTGGAGAATTAGGAAAATGAAGTCCATCTTGAAGCTACACAGCGCAGGGCCCTTAAAGGATCTCATTTAAATCCAAACTAAAACTAAATCTGAGCAGCTCCAGTGAACGATAGCTGGTGTTTCTACCCCTCCTTATGTTTGAACAACAATTACTCACATTGCCACTAATTTCTCAACCATCAACATTCAGTTGGTATGCTAAGGTGGCTTATTGTACAATGCGTTAAATCTGCGTTTTCTGTGACTACAAGAACGCATCAGTTTGAGCCAGATCATAGAAAGAAGACGTTTTAATCGCACCCATTTATTACTGGATAACACTTATATGGTCTCCACAACCTATATGACCTATTAGAACCAGGGTTGCCAGATAACAAATGGTTTACTTTTGTACAGTCACTTTAATGATTGTATTTTGACCCAAACTGTTATACGTGCTGAGTGATGATGTCATACGATGAGGTGTTTGGTGAACATGTGCACAAAAATAAGACCAGAAAAACAAAACAATATTGTTCAACTGGCAACCCTGATTAGAACCTGGCTGTACTGTGATAAATTTGAAAAACCTCCATTAAGGCAGTCATAACCCTCTATACCTCTGCACTGATGCAACCCATTGAATGTCCCAAACCACATCACAGCTAGATTGCTTCCTACATATGGTAAACCAGGCAATGTGCTTCAAAATTCTTGATGACCCAGTCACACCAGTGCACACAGCCCTCAGGTCATGGATAAACAGCCACCACCCAGGAGGGTGCTCACATCCCTGCTCATAACTACTCTACACAACCCCACCTAAAATCAGAACTAGCCCTTTAATGGCCTGAATTCAACAGTCAGACTGCATCTGAACTGGAGCGTGTGTTTGTTCAAGACACTTGTTCTTTCATACAAAAATACATTTGTTTGTGTGCTGAGCATGAATGAGCATAATAAGAAATAAACAGGATTAATTATTTGAATCCAGCACCCTGGTAATGCATTGCCGCTGTCCATTTAAGCCTTAAATTCTAAACCAGAACTATTTTTGCTTGCTGTTTTCAGTCCAAGATGGCTTACCAGTCAACAGACGATGTTCTAAATCTGAATACCCGCAACTCTTTGCAGGGATGCACAAAAAGTCCATGGAGGGAGCGACAACCCCACCAACAGGAAAATGCGATGCCCCCCAGCAGCCGAGTGCACAGAGGCCAGAGGACGCTGAGGTGGAGGAGAAGAGGTCAGAGGTCAAGTCCATCATTTCTAAAGAGGAACTGAGAGAGAACAGCATTGCTGCACTCAGGGCCAAGGCACAGGAGCACAGTGCCAAAGTGCTGGGGACAGTGTCTCATGAGAGACTGCTGGAGGACAAACAGGAGAGACAGGCAGCTGAGGACAAGGCCAGTGATCCCCCGAGTCCAGAGGAGCAGAGAAGTCCATAGAAGCAGTCAAGATCTTGGACATCATCACGAGTGAATGGATCCAGTTTGGACTTACAGACTCAGATCCCAGTCTTCACTGACTTCTCTGAACTGGCCTCCATCAAAACGTCTGTAAAGACAGACTGGCTGCTGTCTAACAGATGCAAACGCACTTTTTCCAGATTTATTTCCAGACTTGGTTCTTCTCCGTAGCAGACAGCGTTTTGATGTATATAGATTGAGCTGGAGAGCAACAACGTACCCAGTAGAAAAACTTTTGCTGATTAACTGTAAGGAGTTAGAGAGAAAATTACATTTAGTTCACGACATTTATTCTGTTCATGCTTATATTAAACTGTTACATTTTAGATAAGGCTCATCCCACCGACAGAAAGAGAAAGAAAGTAATTGTTGACCTATACCCCACTGTATATAACTGGTATATTAATCTCGCTCACAACGGCACCAGTTTGAAACATGTTTTCTTGTAGTCTTAACTGTGTCTGTGTTTTGATTTTGATATATGTACGAGTCAAAATTCAAACATAAAACGGAAATCACTGTTTATTAAATGGACGTTTTGTGCTCTATTCTTCCACTTCCCTTCAGAAAGTACTTGACTTATCGTACGAAAACGATTTTATTGCCACACCGTCGCTCTTAGCTGGCGTTAAGTCACGGCGGCTGTTGAAAAGCCACTTGTTACTCAATGCGCCGCTGCCAGGACTCATTAGAAGAAGGTTCACGGCTGCATGCTTGGGTTAGTCCTGATAATCTGTTGCAGCTGAAAGCCTTCAGTTTCAGATTAAACCAGGGAAGCAGCACTTTTGGGACATGAGAAAGAGAGGAAAACCCCTCCTAAGCAGGGATGGCTCAGTCTGACTTCAAAACATTTTCATAGACACTGTTACCGGCTGATGCACAAGCTGTTTCATCCTCTTATCGGAGTACTTAGCTAAAGTCTGACAGCTTAAATTGTTGGCAATCTTCACTTTCCCCTGCGGTTCATAAAACTTTGAATCAATAGATTAGAACATGGCTTTATGTTGAAGCACTACTGCTTCACGTTGGATGATTTTTACTCAATGGAGCTTCTTAATGGGTTGAACATCCGATCTTTATTTAATTTAGGCAAGTGAAAAAGGAGGCAAGGAGCAACTATTCTCAGTGATTTGACACATGCCTCAATAGTGATGGTCTCAGATTTTATTTGTGATGAAAAAAATTGCTAATAGTATTGACAGAGAAAAGAAAAAAAAATGTGAAAATGAATTAAATGGGTCAGAAAATTAAGCAAATTTGACATAGTATATATCTTTGTCTATTCAGGAGAATAATATACTACTGCAGTTTATTAATTTATATATTTATTTGTTTCAATTCAGTTCAGTTTATTTATACAGCACCAAGTCAAAGCAGAAGTCATCTCACAGCACTGAACACAAACATCCATATATACTGTATATAAAAAGTAAGCTAATAACATTTATTTAATCTATTTATTTGTGGGAAATGAGTGACTTTCTAACCAAGGGACAACTTTTAATTTTATTATTCAAAGTGAAAGAAAAATTGATAAAAGTTAGACCCTGTCGCATCTCAGTGTTATTTAAATCTTTATTTTTCCAGGAAACAAATCCATTTGAAGTGCGTTTCATAGTTAATTCTACAAGTTTAGATTTGTTTATATGTTTGTTTATTTTACACCTGGTCTGACCTAACTTATAAAAAAAACATTGTTTTCCATATAAATCATGATTATTAAGTTTTACACACATTCTCCTCCCAGTTCCTTCACTTGGGTCAAGACATACACAGAGTGAGGATTATGACTTTAAAAGTTCAAAGCTATTTAATCCTCTGAGAGTGGAATAAAATGTTTTGATAGATCAGATTTGCCAGAGATGAAGCTGCTTACGTTCAATATGAGGAGGTAATTTACAGAATCCCTCATGATGGGCACACTGCAGCTTCAAGGCCATTAGAAGATCACTTCAGTTCATGCAAAGTGAGTGAGGAGCTTTCTGGAAAGATTTTGTCTAATGCATTATTAATATTCAATTTATTTTTGATGTGGTTCTGAGAAATATGGCTTCACTGGGGAGATTAGGTATATAAAAATGATATTTGGAAGTTTTTTAGCTTCAGTTTCCTCTGACCTGGATTCAGGTGGAAGCACTGCGTGGTTAAATGTGAGGCTGCACTACCCTCTGCTGGACAAATACATTATTGCAGCAAAAGAGCAAACGAAATCAGGGCCAAATCTTTCAGTAATTAAGCACAAGATTTCTGTTTTTATATTTAGTTTTCAGATTTTTAGGCATTGAAGCATGCATTTTTGAAAAATGTATACTCATTAAGGACTGGACTATAGAAATTAAAGCTGAAACAGCGCAAATAAAAACAAAAAGAGAAGTTTAACTCTGTATCACGTTAGCTCGAAATAGAAGATAAAACATTTTTTCAAAATTTGGCCAACGGTGCATCTAAATACAATGCTTTATGTATTTATTTTTACTTATAAACAAGATGTAAAAGGCACTTTCTGACTTAGTGATGAGTCAGGTTTGTTTTCATTGTTCATCAGCAGTTGGAGCACTTTAATTGAAAGGAGACATTAAAATTAGAAGCATCAAGTCCATCCCATAATCATTCATGTTTGGTCTTCAAAGCCTTAGTTTCTGAACTGAGCTGCTCAGTCAAAATGCGTGTTTTATTAGAAATGAGAAGTTAACGAGGTGTTAATAATTTTCATATTTCAGTGTAATATGTACAGTTTGCATATGGATGTTAGCACACTGTTCATTTTTAGTGTGTTAGTGTAATGCTTTTATACAAGGAGCCACCAACTTTGTTCAAAGAAACAAGACTTTAAAATTAAATTAAATAAATACATGAAACACTACATGTAAATTCTAGATGGAAATATCAAAACCTAAATTACATTTTTTTAACATATTATGGGTAAATTAACTAAACAATTTAAAATAAAAGAAAATAAATATTTTACAACAACTAAAACCAAACAACTCCTCCTCGCAATCTTGAACGAAATACCAATAAAAGCTCACAGTTTAGTCTTAGATTAAATTAAATGAAATTAAATTTTGTTTATTTATATAGCGCCAAATCACAACAAAGTTGTCTCAGGGCACTTTACAGGAACATTCACTCGTAAAAAAAAAAAGCCAATTAGTAAAGTTCTCTATCTAAGGAATCCAGCAGACAAGTTGAATCTTGGCTTCGTTGCAGTCTCCCATCCTGAGCAAGCACAGTGGCAACAGTGGAAAGGAAAAACTCCCTTTTAAAAGGAAGAAACCTCCAGCAGAACCAGGCTCAGGACAAGCGGCCATCTGCTTTGACCGGCTGGTTGAGAGGACAGGAAGGAGAGACAAATGAATACAGAACACAGAATGGTAGGTCCAGATGTTGGTCCAGATGTAGGTGCAGGTGTAGGTCCAGATGTAGGTGCAGGTGTAGGTCCAGATGTAGGTCCAGATGTAGGTGCAGGTGTACCTGAAAGACAAAAATACATGTCAAGGATAGAAAAAATAATTACAAATACAAAACAAGTTGAGTAGAGTAAGTAAAGAAAAGCATAGTGGAAAAAATGTGGTCAGTTTGTCCTCCAGCAGTTGAAGCCTATAGCAGCATAACTAAAGGATAGATCAGGAAACCCAAGCCAACACTAATTATAGGATTTATCAAAAAGGAAAGTCTTAAGCCCAGTCTTAAAACTGGACAATGTGTCAGCCTCATAGACAGAAACTAGAAGTTGGTTCTACAAGAGAGGAGCCTGATAACTGAAAGATCTTCCTCCCATTCTGTTTTTGGAAACTCTAGGAACCACAAGTAAACCTGCAGTCTGAGAGCCAAGTGCTCTGTTAGGAAAATACGGAAAACTAAGATCTGTAATATAAGATGGAGCTAGGTTGTTGAGAGCTTTGTAGGTTAGAAGCAAGATTTTGAATTCTATTCTGGATTTGACAGGGAGCCAATGGAGAGAAGCTAAAACTGGAGAGATATGATCTCTCCCACTAACTCCAGTTAAGACTCTGGCAGCAGCATTTTGGATCAACTGAAGACGTTTTAAAGAAGTATTTGGACACCCAGATAACAAACCATTGCAATAGTCCAGTCTAGACAAATGTATGAACAAGTTTTTCTGCATCACTTTTAGATAAGATGTTTCTAATTTATTGATATTACGCAAGCGGAAGAAGGTGGTTCTAATAACGTTTTTAATGTGGGGGTTACTTCCTTTTCTCATTTTTCTCATTGGTTTCACGTGTTGGCTATGAAATTTGTTTTTGGAAAGATGCTTTTTGTTTTCTCATGTCTCCTGTTCTTTTGGTGCATAACACACCACAGTCTGTCTTTTGATTAACTTATCTCCTCTGGACTACCTGTTTTACATGGGTCCATGTAAAGTCAGGTGAAGCAGTAAAAACTTCTGCTTTCATCAACACCATCTTATTTTTTATATTAGTTGTATTCTTTAATTGATTGCAGTATATAGTAAGATTTCTTTTAGCTATTTTTTTGATTTAGTGACCCTACAAATATCAAAATGTGTTCCTTCTGCATTACTGTATGTTTGGACTTCAAAGTTTCATGCATGATGAACAGAGTTTTATTATTCTGTAATTTCACTGTTTCCCTGAAGGGTTATAAGTACTGCATGAAACTTCCACTGCAAAACTCAACTCACTCTTCAGAAGCTTTGCAGAAGTAAAAAAAAAAAAAAACCCACAATATACTGAACACATATCCAGTAAATTTCTCTTAGAGCAGGCTCAGTCATCAATCACCTTTTATTGTTATTGTATTATATAAACAAGATTCTGGTAAATGAAACGTATATTTCACCTAAAATATTTAGGCGTGAAATTGCACAGCCTTAACCTACCGTGTTTTTCAGACTATAAGACACTTAAAATCCTTTAATTTTCTCAAAAATTGACAGTGAGCCTTATAATCCGGTGCACGTTATGTATTAATTCTGGTTGTGCTTACTGACCTCGAACCTACTTTATGTGGTTATTGTGAATGAGTTGAATAAAATTTGACTTATCTGACTGTTTTCATTCATTCAGCTTTTATTTAGACAAGTTAATCCCATTGAGCCTCAAGGACTCATGTACAAGAGAGACCTGATAATGTGCCTCATAATCCTTAATAATAAATAAGGGGCAGATATTACAAGAATTTTATTCTTCCTTCTGCGCCCTTTTCATTCAATGTTTTTTTTTTTATGAATTTGTTTTGTTTCTTTTAAATGAATGAATGAATAAATAAATAAATAATCTGCTGCGCTTTATAGTCCAAAAAATATGGTGCGGTATATGTTTGTATGCAGACATGATTTGTTGAATATAAACTGTTTCATTGGTCACAATCAGTAGCCAAAAAAAAAAAAAAAGTAACTTGTTTCATTTTATCCAATTTCAGTAAGCCAAACATCTTTGTGTTTTTTTTTCCTCTGAAATGATATTTTCAGTAGCCTAACTGGATTTGAGCCATTTTCTTTTTTTAAAGAAGTCACACTTCATTATTGCACCCACATGGTGGCAGTCTTGACTTTCACACACACAAACACAAAAAAACAACAACTTGTGAATATGATGTTTGTATGAACTAAAATACAGATTCACAGTCAGAATTCAGGGAATCTATGGAAGTGTCTACAGCAGGATTATTAATCTGACACTAATTGTATCTGCTGGGTCAAAAGGGGACTTCTTTCAAGCTTGTGAGCAGACACGATCCGATCTGATCAATATTTGTCTCTTGTGTCACCCTCCTGCTGCTCTCGATGATGAGGATGTCTGCTGTGGGTAAATGTCTCATGTGATTGAATATCCTGTACTCAGCAGCTCTTTCACACATCATCGTGTAAAAAAACATCATCATCCTTGTTCTATTTCACTGAAATCACTAACCCTGAGCTCGTATCACTTTATTCCTTTATCTGTAATTTACCCCACAAGACATTTGATTCAACCATTGATTGAAGCCTGCTGTCGTCTGCGGCCTATTGAAAACGTCTTTACATTTTTGTTTGGCTAAATTAAACTCCAGCTGCAGGAGGTAAGGAAACAAGAACAACACCTGAGGGTAAACTGAATTTCATTTGCTCACCTGCTGACCTGCTGGCATTTATTAATACCTCAAAAGTAATTGGCTTAGTATATTAGATGTTGTAAATGGTAAAGCTGTTCATTAAAAATGCATTTTGATTACTGGGTAAACAGCTGATCTTTGAATATGAAGTGTTAGCTTCATTATGGGAGTTCTATAGCCTCCTCTCCATCACTGATGCCTCCTCTTTAATGCATCACTTATCTCAGTTGCATTTAATAACTTGTCTTATCCTGCACTATTTTCAGCAAGTTGACACCAGTTTTTTCCCGTTCATCTGGGGAGAAATGAACAGTGAGACTGTTTACTTTAAAACTATATCCCCCCAATGTTTATTACTCCCTCACTCTCCCTTCCTGTGAATTGCCAGGCACTTGGGTTGTAATTAAAAACCATCATATGTTGCTGAGTCTTATCTCAGAGCTGCATTGGATGCTTCTCCTGGCACACACGACCATAGTTCTAAAAAAAAAAAGAAAAAAGGCATGCAGTCTGTTCTTATCAGGAGAAGTGAAACATGAACAGTCAGACGGAGCTGCCTTGTTGCTGCAGAGTGATAAGTGAAGCCAGAAGATGAGGCTGGGAGGACTTTATCAGTCCAGAGTGCATCCTGGCAAATGCCGGCATCCCAGAAGAGGGAGACATGTTCTTGTGACAAAGGTGTAAAGGCAGATAAGCATGTTTGTGAGAAATGCTTCAAAGATGAGCTTAACTCTGTTATGAAAGATGGACAGGGAGCGAGGGAGCGCAGCAAAAAGAAAAATGGGTTTACAGAAAGTCGTGCTGGTATTTGTCTTTGTTTTTGATGCACACGGAAATATGCCAGATATCCCAGTTTGAACAAAGATTTTTTTTCAGGTGGAGCTAAACAATGATGGGAAATGTCTTCTTTTTTTTTTTACTCCGCAATGCTGTAAAGCAATGCAAAAAATACTCAAGTACACAAAAAAAACTTCATATAATGTGAGTGAAAATATCTAAAATGTTGCAGGTGTCCCTGTGACCAGCACATTTACAAGACAAATTTGCTAATAATTCTGAAATGTTATTCTGAAAAGCATATTAAAATGAACAGTAAGCACCAAATTTTCAAAAACATCTTATATTAAGAAAAATTACCTTTTATTACAGATATTACCATGACAAAATGACTTGAACATTTGCTCTCATAGTGTGATGCTCTTGTGCAGAAATACTCGCAGTATTTGTGATTTTGCCAGCTTCCCTCCCACAAATCGCTCAATGTAGGTCCTTTTTCAAAATCTAATACCTAACTTCATCACTTCGACCTAAGCTTTGGTAGCAATCTTTTTTTTTTTGGTAGTTGCTTAAATAAGCTGGACTTGCGACCTGTGTCCAGCTTCTCGCACAGTGATGGTGGATGGATGGTTTCAGTGCTTTATCTGTGGTGGACACCTGCCTGGTGAAGAATAAGGCCCACACCATGATGCTTCCACCACAAGGTGCTGGAGTTTTATTGGCATGTTTATTTCTGTATTTGCTTTGTGTTTAGTTTACTCTTTGTCTCTGAGTTTCCAGCCAATTTGCATTTTTCTCAGTTGCTCAGTCTTGCAGCTCAGCTGGTCCCCATCTCCAAACAGATCCTCAGTCTGCAGTCATGTATTAGTGGATCTCTTTATTGTTCTTGTCCTCCCTGTATTTGCCTTGGGCTTTCCTTCAGTTTGTACATTTTGACAGCTTTGTCAGTGTTAAGTTATGTTTTATAATATACTGTTTCTTAGCTTCCTGTGTCCAGTCTGCATCCTTAAATTCAATATCCTGCTAAAAATCACAGTATATTTATTCTAACAACAGCTTACAAATGTCTCACATGTATGTACATGCCTTATCTGTGCACTGACTCACTCCAGGACTGTGGGATGCTGGAGTCTATCCCAGAATACTCTTGCTGAGTGTGTGTGTGTGTGTGTGTGTGTGTGTAGGCATGCATCATAAAGGTCACCTTTTTAACAAATGAAAGTGAGTTCAAAATTATTCATAGCTACAAAAAAATCTGCTGTGAGTGCGCTGAAAAGCTGTTGTCTGACGCTCCCGCTGTGTCGAAACGTTGAATTCACGCTCATTTCTTTTGAAGTCCTGAAAACCTCGGAGAACAACAGTCGTGAGTTCAGCTCTGTTCACCGCCAGGAACATCAGTCATGCTGCCGGTGACCTAGAAAGTGTCCCTGGGTTAATCAAATATACATAAACATTTATCAGCTTGCTCTAAAGGAAAGAAAACAAAAGATCTGCTTGAATTTCAAAAAGTGTGCAAGTGTCTGATCTGCCAGATGAGGATGGAGCAACATAGTAATATGAATTCACACATAATCACATGTAATTTTCTGTGTCAACTTATATAAACCACTTATTTTTTTATGTCTATATAGTGCAACCATTCCAAATAGTTATAACCTGAACAGGCTGTTGTTCATGGTCATTTGTCCTTAAACAGAAAGCTTTAAAATCTTTAGAAGAATCGAGAGCATTAAGCTTTTTAACTGCAGCAATCAACTTTTATGTGTTTTTTCACTCCATTCTAATTTCCCTATCTGTTCTATTTCAGCTCATTTATCACTATATAAAAAAACAAAACAACTTTATGTGGATTTTACTTTAGTTTTGTTTGCAAGACTCATTCAGGTCATTTCATTTTCTAAATGGGACAAGCAGAGAGACAACTTCCTGTAACCTTAAAAAAAATAAAACAGACTGTTGGGAAATTAAAGATTAAAAGATTATATTTAGAAGCTCACAAAGGACAGTAATGTTCATTTCAAGACAAAACCTTGTGTTGTTTACTGAAACTGAATACTGCTCAACTTTAAACTGCTGCTGCCTATGGGAAGGTTTTTTATCCACATGGGGGTGGATGACTAACAAAACCAGTTTGCTTCTGGAGGTCTGAGCCAGCGATGGATGCTGTGAGTGCTAGCAAGCGTGGGAGACGCTTCCTATCTACCGAGGGAGAGAAAACACATGCTGCACTGCACTTTCTTGCAGAGTGTGCCCACTTCAGCACCCCATGCAGCTCCCATTGATGAGAGCGCCACTTTCGCCCCCGTGTCCCCCATCGACCCTCATTTGATGCATTAGGGACTTGCTTGGAGAAACGCTCCAAAAGAGAAAACATACGAATTTAAGAGGCTCCAAGCTGTGCAAGAGTTGTTTACTCCATCGTCTGCTCCATTTCTCAAAAGTGTGGGGTGTAGTGGGAAAGTTTGGTGTTAAAAGTTGAGTGTGCTTTTTCTAATCGACGCAATTTATATTTAATGAAACAAACAGAATCAACTCAATGGGGCTCTATGATCTGTCCAATTGTTTTCTTGCTACTTAAACATTTGACATTAAATCAGATGGATCTCTGATGTGCACAGATCTGCTGTGTTGTGATGCTGTTCCTCCTCCATGCTACTGGATACTACTGATTCTGACGGCTAATGCTTTGGTTGCATGGCAGGTGAAGCAAAAGGAACATGCATGATGTCCTTTTCAAGTGCAACAGGAGAATAAAATGCTGCTTTCATTTTGTTCTGACATCCCGACTTCAGAGAGCAGGCTCGGCTCATGCCGCTGGCAGCTAAAGTCACCTGGAGGCGCGACAGTGAGTGATGCCAAAAGACACTGAAGAGACATGCCAGTTACATCAGAGGCCAGTACCTGCACCAGCAAATACTCAATATATTGCTTTGTGACCAACAACAGGCTCTGGCAGGCTTTAACAACACAATTTGTGTCCTGTTCTGTGGTCCTCCATTTCTGCTGTCTGTTGCAAGCCTTTCAGAAAACGTCCTTCACAACTTACTTTAGAAACCAGAATAAGGTAACTGTTACAAGCAGATATTTACAGAGGAGTTTTATTGGTCACAACAGCCTCAGTGGTTCTTTGTTTTCATTCTGAAAGTCTTTGGGAACTCATCTGGAAGAATGAAGCAGTGTCTCTAAGAGATTTCCCTCCTAATGTGTTCAGATTTGGTGAAGGCACTTAATTTTCATCCTCGGTAAACGTTTCAGCGATGCATTGTGCCACGAGGAATGCATGAAAACACTGTCATGAAGAGAAAAATCTATGTTTTTAGTGAGTTTGCAAAATCACTTTTAGTTGATTTTAGTTGACACTGCAACAGCAAGTCCTCCCGTGCACGCTCGCTTCACTCAGCTGGTACAAGAGGAAGAACGTTGGAGAGCTGGAGAGCTAGCTAACTAGCGGCCACGATGAATGGATGGATGGATGGATGGATGGATGGATGGATGGATGGATGGATGGATGGATGGATGGATGGATGGATGGATGGATGGATGGATGGATGGATGGATGGATGGCTGGCTGGCTGGCTGGCTGGCTGGCTGGCTGGCTGGCTGGCTGGATGGATGGATGGCTGGATGGATGTATGGATGGATGGATGGATGGATGGATGGATGGATGGATGGATGGATGGCTGGCTGGCTGGCTGGCTGGCTGGCTGGCTGGCTGGCTGGCTGGATGGATGGATGGATGGATGGATGGATTGTACCACGCTGCGCCACCCAGGTGAGATGAAGCTGCTGTGACCATTAAATTAACGCATAATATAAGCGACACTACTGGGGACACATAATAAATGGGACTTATACGCCAAAGCGACTTATATGTTTGTTTTTTTAATTCATTATGCTTTTATTTTTTTTTACAAGAAAGCAGATCTCAATGATGCAATCTGATTGCCTGCAAGTCTACAAATGCTTTGTCTTTACACGTCAGACTAACACCATCGTGATGGAAGATACATTAATTAGCAGAAAGCATTTGACAGTTGAGGCTGAAGAATTAACCCATTTTTTATTTATTTGGACTTTTGTTGTCATCTTTTGCAAAAGCTAACTAGCATCATTCAAAACGTTAACAAGAATAGTAACTGCTCATTTAAATTATCATACGTTTTTAAGGATAAGCAACAAATTGTTTGTGTATTAGAGTTTAAATGATACTTTTTCATACTTTTCTATGTAATCTACTTCTTTTTGACTGGCTTTGCAACACCAAGTTTTTTTTTTGTTTTGTTTGTTTTTAAATCCATTGTTTGCCAAAAATGATTTTGCATCAAAAGAGTGCACACTGAGTCTGGTTCATATTTAATGGCACCAGATAAGTTCTCCTCTCACTTCTTACTAGAAAAAGACAAACAAAGTCAGTCTGATCTGGTACTGAAGGCAGGAAGTGTTTCACCAGCTGATAAAAGAGCTGCAAAATCACCTTGACTGTTTCCACGTGTACACATGAAAAAATAATGAAATGATCCCAGAGAATTATGTTTCATTCTTGTTTGGCACAATAATCAAAAAAGTACAAGTTAAACAAAAACCGTCACTTTTTTGATTCAGACATTTCAGTTTTCTCATCAGTAAATTTGATTTTCTAAAGTGAGACTGGATTCATTAAACAATTTGTCTTGTTTAACAAGAAACAAGCAAAGAGGTAGGATGAAATAAATTGTTTTTAAATTAATCTAAGCTGGATGATGTGCAGTTTTTCACATTGTTGGGTTTTATATAAATAGAACTGAGCTGTTGTCAACAAAATTAGCTTCATCTTTACTTTTACTGATGAGTCATAATCTTTTTGAAGAATTTATTGCTGTGCCTGAATTCGGTTGACAATCATCTTAGCAATAAAACTCTGCACTAATTATCGTTTTTTCCAGTGTATAAGTTGCATTTAATATGCGTCACCACTGACCAGTCATGTTTATTATGCATTTATTTAATGGTCAAAACAGCTTCATTTCATCTGGGTGCCGCAGCGCCATCCATCCATCCATCCATCCATCCATCCATCCATCCATCCATCCCTCCATCGAGGCCGGAGCCGCTAGCTCTCCAGTGTTCCTCCGCCTGCACCAGCTGAGTGAAGTAAACGCGCATGGGAGCACTCGCTGTTGCAGTTCTTCGAAATTTAAAGCGTCAATCAAAAATTGCGTTATGAGTATGAAAAAAAAAAAACCATATATAATTCGTGTATAAGTCGCAGGACTGACAAATCCATGCAAAAAAACTGTCACTTATACACTGGGAAATACGGTATCTGTAACGTTTGTCTTTTTGTTCTTTCTTCTAGAAGCTGTAGATGTTGTTTTGGACCAAATCCCCACCCTTTGGCTTCTTTGTCTCAAGCGCCCTCCAACATATTATCTCTCCAAAAGACAAGCGAGTGTGAGACATTGTGAGGTGTTTCATTACTCATGCCAAATGCGTTTATTGACTAAATGTACAGTACACAAAAGACAGTATCAATGCTCCTGTCCACTGCTCAGCAGCTTTGTGCAGATCCACCTGGACACCTTTTGTCCTTTTTGTCAAGAGTCTTTTCCTCACCCTTTACTGAGGTAATCGCCTTCCGGTTTATTTCTCAATAATCAATCACATACAAACTTGACTGGCTAACTGTTTTAATACAAGAATTTTATTGGCAATGTAGCTAATACACATACGGATAAAACACCTTTTGCAAAGCTCAAATAAGTTGTTTTTGAACCCCTAAGGTGATGTTTGGTTGTTTTCTACTGTTAAGCGTAGTCTGTGCCGAAGAAGAGTTATCTTATTTATTTCTTTTCTCATCTCGTTTGTTCCTTTGGTGGTAGTGCTGCATACCAGAAAAAACGATTCAGTATGGATCATTGTGCGGTTGAAGTAATACTCCATCCACACTTGGGAGTTTTTTTCATCCACTCTCTTTCTGGTTTGCATTGCTCTTTTTTTTTTTACTGTTCATGAGAGGCAAAATGATCTGTCCAGTTTTAAGTGTCCTCCCATCTTGCGTCTTGCTTACCCACTTTTCCCCTCAAGCAACTGGTCCTGGTGCTATACATGTCCAGATTTGGACAGGTAGGCTATGAGGGCGACAACCACCCCCACGTACATCCCTGCTCCAATGGTAATGGCCAGTGCAGCCAGGAATAGGGCTCTCCTGGAGCTCATCCCCGCTCTGGAGAAGTCTCCCTTAGCGATGGCCTTGCCGGTCTGACAAAACAAAAGCAGAGAGTGAAATGAGCCTGTGTGTTACTCATCAGAAATGAGTGCATGAGTAGGTGTTAAGCCATAGTTAAAAAGAGAAAAAACAAGACATTCTCTCAGGGAGCCATTAGTTACCATGGCAATTAGGTCATTATGCCTCTGACAGTGACAAATGTGTTGTTTAGGTGTTTTGGCTACTGAAGAAAAAAATGAGTCTGGCCCTTATTTATTCATCAGACGTGTTATTTTCAGTTCTGATATATTTTTCTTGCAATTAATGTGGAAGATGTTGTGATATGTCTAGGATTTGCAGCCGTTTAGTTGGGATTTCAGGACCTGAAACATGACACTGAGGTATTTTTCGCTGATGCAACCGCTCAAAATAATATATCTGAGGCACATTCCTAATGCAGAGCATGCTGTGAATGAAAATCTCGACAATAATGATTTTTTTTTTCCTTTTCACAGGTGACTGACAAGCAGCTATTAAAAAAAAAAAAGAATTTGCGTAGTCAGTCATTTGGAACAATTGCAAACAGGGTCACAGGGTGGAAAATAGGCTGTGGCTGCACTTGTCTGAGTGCTTGTGTTCACTGACCTTAAATAGAACGCTGTGCTATCAGAATTAATGACAGACTTGAGGTCTTTGGACCTTTACCTTGTGAGAGTAGTAAAAGGCAACGATGCCCAATGGCCAGAAGCAGCAGAGCATGGAGAAGATGGCCAGGCCCAAGTAGTCCCGAGGGGGCAGCACAATGAAGTTGTCCTCGCTTTCGCTATCACTGGAGCTGTCACTCTGGAAAGCAGCAGATTCAGACAGAACATTTAGGTGCCTAAAAATAAAACTGTTTTTTTTCAGTGCATATTCTTAGGTGGAAAACATAATTCAAGAGATGCAGCTTTGATCTTGGCTGTGACACCTGCAATATATGTAAGACGGACGTGTAAGAGTCAGTTTCACTTTGAACAGCTTCAAAGTGGTGTTTCGCGACAGGGCCCGGTTTAAGTCCCCCCTCCACCTCTGCCTTCCTAGGCCAGAGTATCTGCCCTTGTTTCCACCAACACCCAGGACAGGATGTGCTCAGCCAGCTGAAGAGGATTTGGTGCCTCTGTCAACATCCATAAGCAGCATGACAGATAACTCGGGATTAACGGATTGTTCTATCATCACGACGTGACAGGAGAAACGGCAAGAAGACAGTGTCGTTTATGTACTAAATTGCTTCTCCAGTCTGAGAGACCGCCACCAACCTTCCTTGATGCACCGCACACCTCACAAGGCGGGATGTGTTCAACAGACCCACCAATATCATTCTTCTATGATAAAATCCAAGGCCACAGGCTCTGAGCAGGCTAATGAATGATAGATTTGGATGCCTCTCTCACTAAATGGGTCTATCGCGCCTGTGGCAACAATAGAAATGCGACCGTGTGGGTGACCTTTAAGAGACGGTGGCCATACTTCTTATATCCGTTCTGGAGACTGAGAGGATGTTTGCCTGAATAAATAGCCTCCATAAGACGCAGGCTTCATTTGTTAGAGTTGCTGCCTTCAGGGATCGAACAAAGCTGGAGAAAAGGAGAACACAATCAAAAAATCAATGCATAAGGCAGGACCTCAACCAACCATCCACAGGTAATTAAAGAACAGTCAAGGAGGGAAGAAAGAAGAGAGGAAGCATTCAAGCATGGCAAGAACCACACTTTTAAGTTTGTTGTACATGGTTTTTCTATGTCTGATCTCACCAAACCACGGGATGCAATTAGAACAACTTGGCAAGCTTAAAGAGAAAACCTTTTGTGTATGTTTGAGGAAACTGGAGAAAAGGAGCATGACATTGCTAAGCAGTTTACAAACAGTAACCATTGCCAAGGAAAGATAATAAAACTCCATCTTATCTGCTTTATGAAAACCGTCCACCTGGACAGTCGGGTACGATCCATCAAAATCAGAGCTGGTCATAACAGCACACTCTGACGTCGCATAAATACACTCACAATGGCTAACACAAGTAATGCTCCGTTATCTATGGAGCAAGACCTGATAACAGAGCTGAGTGACTGGTACATTGAGTCCTACTGACAGCCCGGCTGAAGCCCAAGTCTCTCCCGGTCTTGTCTGTCTGTATAACTGATGGGGCCCACCGAGGCACAGTGCCTTTAACAACCCTGTCACAGCTTTCTCCAAGGCCTCGTTAGCATCCTGGGGCGACTGTTGACTCGACAGCATTGCACACACAGACTGGTGCACCCTGTAAGTTGTGGGTGGAGGGGGTGATGTAGTCACAATGGTTCCAAGGTTGGGATACTTTGTTACCTGCAATTTATTTCTTCACTGTCGCACACATCTCAACCATCTGCTGGCAATGACAAGTTGTGGAGTTCCTGCACTCAGTTTTGTGAACCGCCAGATAAAATGTAGACACAAAACATCACAGACTTTTTCCTGAAAATTAACAAGTGCTTTCATCTGTTTGTTTTACTTTAAGTCCCAAAGATGTGAAATCCCACCCCGTGTTTGTTTCTGTACATATGGCATAGTTTGTGTGTGTTTTTAGGATTTCCTGAACACATAAACTGCACCACTGAGGCATCGGAGCTTTTTTGATCTGACAAAGAATAACTTGCGTAACCTGCTGCGACAGCCATGCATCAAGCCGAGACCCGCCTAATACCCTCAAAGCAGGACATTACTTTTGGCATTAATGGAGCTTGTTTCAGTGTCTCTATCCATCTGCCACCTCTCCGAGTGACAGGAGCTGGCATGATCTGCAGCTTGGTTAGGGAGCTATATTTCTCTCTGCCAGCTCAGAGCCCTGGGTATTTCATAAGCATCCATGGTTAAAATGATATTTTCACCACTTCTAAAAAGATTTTGCCCTCTTTACTGCTATTTTTTTTTCCCTTTAGGGAGATCAGTTACAGCCCTAAAAACTTGAACTGATCAAGTAAGTTGTGTCATTCTCTTAGAAATTAATAAAACAAAATCACATTATTATACTATGCATAAGATCCCAGCAGAGAAACCTATTACTGTATAGACATGTACAGTGTGAGGCAGCCTATTAAAACAGCATATTTAATACGCCTTTGCATCTAGATTCAATTTCTGTAACAAGATGGCTGTGATAGATACAAGTATGAGTTTTTAATTTCATGTAGCAACTTAATACCTTAATCATGCTGTCAAATGCTGTAAAGAATGTTTTATTAACATGGTTTAGTTCTTTAAAAATTGAGTCTTGTGTTTGAACTGCTATAATCTCTACATAAAAGCTATGAAGTTTTCAGATAATCCTAAAATATCTAATAAGAAATAGATAAAGGGATCGAATTTCTCATGGGCTCTTTTTATTGGCTACAACAGGATAATTTGGAAATTGTTTATTCCTGACTGGTTGTTCTTTTCTGTTAAAATAGTTTTTGGTTCTGTCCCTGGTTAAGTTTCTCAGCCATCCAGAACATGATAATCAATGAAAGGCTACTGGAGATGCTTAATAGGTCAGATCATCAAATGGATGGAGAACGTCTTGCATCATCATCATAGTGGTGAGCATGCTGGAGCACGAGACAATAGGGAGTTCTGGACCAAATCCACAGGATTGACAAAAAAATGGAGCAGCAGTTTTCCCAAGGAGGAGGCTGTGACCATAGAGGTCCTCCTGCAGCATGTGACCTTCTTCCACAGCATGAGTGGTCACACCACACCTCCAGAAGTTTATAAGATTGAGTTTGTTGCAGCTCCTCAGACTGAAGAAGACTTTCGGACAAAAGACGAAACTATTCAAGAATAAGAATCCGTCCAGAGGACCTGACCTGACCTTGTTAGAGTTCTTGAACTGGTTTTACTTCCCATCTGAGGAACTTTTCTCATTTGAAAGTTTTCAGGAATCCACAAAGATATTCAGCTGCTTTCATCACTTCCGTTTAAATTAATTGTTTCATGTTCAAGACTGAATTGAGAGAAAAATCAAAAACCATCTTACAAAGTTATACTTTTTTTAATGGCAATATATAAACACAAACATACTAAATTTGACTGTAATGGACAATACGTTGACTGAACTGGATTATATTTTGAATAAATTGGACTTTGAACAGGTTGTTTCCATTTCAAATGCGTTTTTCTTGTGAGTTAGTTGTGATTTTTACGAATGAACTTGTTGAAACTGATGAAAACTCCTTAACTATTACCACCACTGCACAGCTCATATTCAACCCTGCCTGCAGTTATAATGTGTTGCACCTCACACAGTATTATTCATTAATCATATTTTGCACTGGTGTGATCACTGACCTCGTACTCAGGACAGTGCTCCTCCTCCACGTCGTACGACACCGTCTGGATCTTCACATCTTTCTCCCCTTGTGTGCTCTCCCCCGTGTTCTCTGTTGAAACCCCATCTGAAACAGCTTCCTTATTCTCTGTGAAAGTAGTCTCAAAGATCTCATTCTTTGAATCCTTGCTGTGAAGGCTAATGTTGTCCTTGAACAGGATAAAGTTGGGCCTGTAAAAAGCTTCCACTGCAAGTTGAAGAGAGGTTGCATCCAAGAACTGTGGGGTCTTTTGCATGCCGCTGGACCCGGTGTAGTAGTAACCAATCAGGCTGTCCTGATACGGTTGGCTCGAGTAGTCGCATTGGGATCCCTGGTAGTCGTTGTGAACTGTATGCCTGCTGGTTTTATCTAGCAGGGGATTTTGGAGCTCGCTGAGGCTTTCCATGACTTGAGGACTGAATCAAACGTTTAATGGAGAGGATGGAGTCCAAAGAATTTCTAGTAGTTTGGCAGCTGAAAAGGAAAGAAAAAAAAAACACACATTAAGTGTTAGAACTGTAAAATACTTAAAAATGAAAAGCTGTTCTTTTCCACCAATGCTAATTATATGGCGTTATAATTAAGGTGACGGGGGAAAAAAAAAAGCTAATTTGGCACAAGAAACCAAGAATTGAGTGCAGGAAAATGTTTCTTTTTGTTTGGTAATCGACATTCCTCTCACAAGCTCACAGCAGCAGACATGAAATCACCATCTGCTGTATGTTCAACTGTTGCATCACTTACCCCCAGTTTCATATAAACATAGAAGAATATATATTTTAGAAAGTGCCAAGAAATGCTTTGACTCTACATAGGTATTGGATTTTGTCTGTCAATCAATCTCCATGGCCACTTTTTTCTTCAAATCCATCTATTTAACAGACAAATCGCTTCAAAATGTACTTCTTTGTGTGTGTTAAAAACTAAAACAACAGTGTAGAGTGTGAGAGGCAGTCACTAAGGCAACAAATCTGCCAAATAGAGGATGTGAAATCTGGGCATGTCCAGATTTCACTGAGCAAAAGCGATATTTAGTGTTGCAAATCCTCCTGCATGGCTAAGCTGCATCCAAACAAGCTGCAGCGACCAGTTCAGTCTGGCCTGCAAAGACCTAATCCAGCAAATTCATCTCTCAACCTTTGACTAATAATGAAATTAGATAATAACCACTCAGGCAGCAGTGAAATAACAGCAGGACAAGTCCTGAATTGAAAAAAATAAGCTGTTAGAGAAAGAAAATGGCAGAGCGCAGACAGAAATACAGGGGCCAGAGAAGATCTATGGTAACCTCTGCAACCTCTGACCCCCGGAGGGTAAAGCTCGTGCAGCTACAGTAGATTTCACAGTTATTTGCTGTGGGGAAGCATGACTAATGTGGGCTGGTGGATGAATATGAGCCTACACACACACACACACACACACACATAGACAAGACAGACACTGTGTCCACATCCTCCTGGGTGAGCCGCAGTCCAGATAACAAGGAATTCCATTACACACTACATTAGACAAGGAAAATCACATTACAGACCCACAAATAATTCATCAGACACGAGAAGAAGTGCACTTAGCGCACGTGACTAAGTGCCCAGACTTCACAATTAATGACAGGGAGCACCCTTCCTGTTTCTTTTATTCGCTCACACACGCAACTAATTACATTCTGTTTGAATTGTTTTGGTGGCATCACAAAAAAGCGCAAAATGTTCATCGTTTTATCCTTTATTATCCTCATAACATAAATATATATTTAGCCTGTGCTGTTGATAAACACTCCTGTTATCATCATACCTGAAAATCCTCGGGTTGATTTTCTCAGCATCGTTCCTCGGCGCAGCGGAGTCGATGGAGAAGAAAGGGCTGATCCACCATCCTATCCCAGATTACTCTCAGTTTATTAGAGCAGCTGCCCTCGAAACACAAACATCCGTGCAGAAAAAAAAAAAAAAGGAAGTCATTCCGTGGGTGTAAGAGTGGACTTTGCACGCTGAGCCCTGGATGCCATGGCACCGCCTGACGCGTCCTGCGGGTTCGTTTTTACGCACAGCTCCGACATGAGCTGACTCCAGCCAAATGATGTGCTGTGGGTGGCGCGCAGTCAACTCCACTGGTTTCTAAACTTACCAGAGCTGGGCGTCTTCCTCTGTTCAGCGTGTGGCGTTGCTGGGTGTTTTTTTTTTTTTAAGCGCCCCCAACGGTTTGGTTGCGTAAGCTGAAAGTCCTTTATTCCAGAGATGGGCACTTGAATGCGTTTTTAGATCAAGTGAGCCACTTTGCAGACCCATATGATGACACACTTCCTTCTCAAGCTGTTTGTTCTTCCCCACTGAGAGCAGGAAACACATTTTTTGAGCACAGTTCTCCATAATCTCTTCTTCTCGCACGATTTTAGTTTGTTTGACACCAAATATAAAGGATTAAACCAAATTTATCACACATTTATAATTGAAATGGCATGCATTTATCATAAGCCCTCTACCCCTCTCTTTTATGGTAAACACATACATATAAGATAAGATTCCAAATATTTATGTCATTTCTTATGCCAAATATGTGGCATAACTGATTACATGCAGGAAAATAAAGCTTAAATCTGTCTATTCCTTTTGGGAATAATAAATAATATGGCAGGAACACAATCTGTGGTTTAAAAACTGTCATATGCCAAAGACTGATACTGCCACTGAATACATATCTTATTCAGAAGCTGCTCCGTTCCACGGGCTCATAAAATGTCTGGAGTTAATAATGTGCAAGCCCAGGCTTTGTCACTTTCACTGGGAGATGCATTATAGTGCTGATGGACACTTTATGGGGGAAACATGGGGCTGCATTCATAAGACTACGGGCACATATCACTGGCTGAGTCACCTTGTGTTCACATGCACGAGGCAGCATGGCGTAACATCCCAGCAGCCGTCTCAGTGATGGATACCACTCCCTTGGGAAATGAGTGTATTAGAAAGGAAAGTGGAAGTGGGATGGGGAGGAGTGGGACCTGTAGCCACTTACCATTTAGTCTTTTTCTCTATATATGTCCTTTGGCAAAATGAACCTTTGTGTCCAAGTGACACAAAAAAGCTCCATAAGCAGAAACATCCGTCTCCAGAATTGTGAGGTGAACCCATAGTCACATTAGGTGATGTTTATCAGAGGACAGCATCTCTCTGATGACCACATTTTTGTCAACCTCCTTTAAATGGACTGTGAATATTTATGCTTTTCTTTCTGCTCCTTTCTTCTGCTCCATTTTCCCTCTATATTTAGACCCTGTGTCACTACACAGCACATGCACTATTTATCAGCCGTGTTCGCCTCAAAGGTCTGCAGTTTTTAAGAAACAGATTGTCAGATCAGAATATGCAGGTAGTCGTAATTATCTTAAAGCAAAGCCAAAGTGTTATCTTCTTTTATATTGATTTCCCTCTAACTCTGTGTGATATCACAGCCAACTCTGAACTTTCCTCACAGCCCATTAACCAGCTTTAATCATTTGAACACTTTTGGGAATTAATCGGCCTAATCGGATTGGCCGAGAAAGTATCAAACCATTTAATTTGATCTGGCTTTTACGCAGAAAGGAGTGGGGGGATTTAAGCAGCTTTTCCCACGTGGCCATCCTTTGCCTTATTTCCTGGTTGTCTAAACATTTTTGCAAAGCTTATGCCAATAAATCACTTCTGATCACCAAAACAGCCCACAAATATGAAAGAAATGGCTCTGTGAGAATATTGACAGGTTTGTTTAATTTAGATGAAGGCAGCTCAGTTTTAGATAATCAGCAGGAGATATAGTCGTGGCTGTATGAGAAAATATTTATTATCCTAGGCCAAAATGTCCCCCATAATATAAGCTAAGTTAGTAAAAAAAGACCTTCTATCCATAAAATCTGGCAAATTTGTAATGATTTTTACAAAATCCTCAGTTTTTGCAGAGATTTTTCAATCTGACAGTCAAATAACTTTATTGCCACTAGTAGCAACAACAGCCAAAAACATAATGGATCCAAATCTGTTCTCAACCATTTCAAAAGTGTTCTGTCTATTAAATTACACACGCTTTTCTGTCTCTAAACACAGCTCTAAACGCTCTATTTTTACCTTCTTATTGCACAAACCAGTTTGAAAAAGAGTAGCGTCTCTGTTCTTTTGCAGATTTCTAGCACTGAATAGCTCTAGTGAAGATAAATGCAACATTTTCTTTAGATTAATCTTCAAAAAGGCCCTAACTGCTCAGGTGTGCACCATGTCTCCAGGGACTTCTTAATCTTTGTGAAGGTCTTTTGCAATAAAACATGGGTTTTAATGGTTGTTTGCTAATCAGAAACTTCTAAACTTTTGCTATCCTGACACATTATGAACATTAATTACATTAATTTTCTTAGTGCAGGGGCAGTTTAAAAGCGTACATATGATGCTTTAAATCTCTTAAAGAGCCCACAATTAGTGCTCTTTTCATTTTATCACCAGGAACATTTACTAATTAAAACAAGCACTAATATTGCCTAAAAAGTTAGAATAGCATTTAATATTCAAATGTCTTGTGATTTTTGGAGACCAGTTCTGCTCCTGTAAATTATCTATCGCTGTGGTTTGTTGCAGACATCAGGTGTTTGTGTGAAGAAGCCCATCCATTTGGCCAAAACAGGTCTGTTTGCAGAAAACAGTGGGACTTCATTCCCTGCAGCGTGAGACCCAGGTGCTGGAGCAGGATGATGTTCTGAATATGGAAAAGACACAGAGGCTAGAGCTCCTTTCAGACCTGCAGGCAAGGTACAAAGCCCTCATCCTGACAGAGAGGAAAATCACAGCTAAATACAATTCCATATTTCCCCATTTGATCCAGGAATGAGCCAAACAAAGTAAATACAGACGCTGGGTTCAGTTATGAGAAAGAGGAAATGGTAAACAGTGGAAGAAGTAATAGACCCAGCTCAGGTTCATGCTATTGCCTTTCATATTACAAGTTCTTTTATATAACTCTGTTTACCCACAATAAAATGTTGCAGTCTCTGCAGAGAGATATTACAGAACTTTAGGTATTTTGTAAGGTTGGATAATAAAAGCAGCAGTGGTTAAAGGAAATAGATTCATTACCCTCTTACATCCAGAGAAAATGAAAATAAGCTTGACTCCTACAGGGGGTTGTCATTATGAAAAACTCTGTAGCTGCTGAATGCCAACATTACGAGAAGCAGTTTCCTAAAAGTTAGGAAGTAGTATAGTTTGTGACTTTCCACTGTCCCCAAATGTTTAATCAGAGTATGAGCAGTGTTTTTCTGGACGTTGCCTGCCAGCACAGGGTGTAATGGATGTGCCAGTAGTTCCTAAAGTTTGGCGCAGGCATTTGGCTTTGCAATTATCTCTAAAACACAAATGCAATAAGTGTCGAATTAGCTGAAAGTGCTTCATCAGGAGGCAAAAGGTTAGGGTTTGTCAACTGCAGTTTCAGACAGAGTACCATTTTGCAGCTCTGCTCTTCACCTGTAAACAAACCACCTAACTTGTGCTTAAAAATGCTAAATGTGCAACCTGAGGGAGACCCTCGCTGGAGGAGCAATAGTTCTCATATGTCATGACTGGATTGCTTCCCACACAAATAAAGGAAGCCAGAAGGTTCTCAGCTTCACATCCCCCTCCTGTATGAGAACCAGTATGCTGATGAATAAAAACTCGTAACTTCCAATAATGGAACACCAATAATAATTTATTTAAGCAGGCAAGCTGTCTTTGTGAAAATAAAGTTGTCTCAGTGTCTTTAAAATGATAAAAGTTCTCTAACGTGCCAACGTTGTGCCAAAAATATCAAAGCTGCACGTATTATAAACCAACTCTATCTGTCTTTACATGAACTTTTAGCAAAGTCAGAGGAATACATTATAGTGCAACTCATTGTTAATCCTGATGGGTGTATTTGCAGGTGTGCCAGCCAATGAGTCAGCCGCCATGACAGTGTGCTGTACGACTTACAGGGAGTACATTTTATCTACACCATGCTACCACGCAAATAAAAGAATTACCATTAATGTGTAGTGAAAAGTACCTAAGTGAAGTGGAACCAGGCTGCAATGTTATACCCTTCTATTTTAAGTTAGTCCATTAAACCATTTATTACACAGCAGAGGATTTAACGTTACGCCTCCAATGTGCTTCTGAGCCAAAAAATGAGCTCAAACCAAGACAGATATCTCTGTCTGTCAGTGGTAGTGGGACTGCTGTGGAAGGGTTATAAATAGATAATCGTTCAGGAGCCGCTGCTGCAGGTTAAAGCGAGGGAGCTTGCTGGGGGCCGGGGTGACTCATCGCCTTGTCTCGCTGCATCATGTCAGTTACCTGGAGTTTGCACCTGTCACTGCACCCCCAGGCGCCACCTCCAAACCAGTGTCCTGCACGCATAAACCATAAATTGCAAGAGAGCTTACCGTGAACTCTATTAAAAAATACATCCTGTTAAATAGATTGTGGTTTACATAAAAAATAGTTGGAGCAGACTATTTGTAAGAAATAGCATCTGAGTGTGTCAATTAATAAGGAAAGAAATTGTCCGTTGGTATTCTGCATGTTAGTTTGTAAAACTGAGTGACAAACAGCTTGTTTTATCTTTTTATCTTATCTTTCAAACAGTTACACTGAGCATTAGATTTCTTAAATACAAAATCTTTTTTTTTTTCAAAATCATAAAAATAAAATAGCATTCCTTGAAAAAAAAGCGTGTCACCTATCAGTAGTAACGGCACATTTTAGTCAAAAAGTATTTTCAAATGGATAACTGACCTTTGACCTTACCATAGGGGAGGAGTTAGGTATGGATAGGAGGAGTACTGCAAGGTTCAGGGGAGGCATTGAAAGCATCTGATCAATGACTATTTTGATTGAAAGAACCAATGAAAACAAAACATTATGTCAATGAACGTAAATCGGCTAACCAGAGTTTGTTTTGTCTCCTCGGACTGATGAAGTACTTTGGATGAAATGTTTTGACAAAAAAGGAACCATCCAGAGGACCTGACTGAACTTTGTTTGGATTCTCAATTGTCTCACTTATGTCACAGAAGCTCACTCTGGTTGCTGCAATTCTAAACATGTTTTATACAAATCTCCTAAATAGGCTCCAGTAGTCAGTGTTGTCATATCACAAAACAGTCTTAAACACTTTTCAGTTTCTTAGCAGCTTTACAAATTATTTTTAAAAATCAGCCACTCAAACTGCGGCTGCACAATTCACTAGTCCGTCCTGAACACAGAATCCATTGAGAATGCAAGAAAAATGTGGGTATTTTCTTGATATGTATCATTTTTGCCAAGTTAGGCCAGTTAACCAGAGTTTGTTTCTCCAGGAAACAAAAAGACTCAGGACATAAAAGGTAAGTGCTTTTATTGGTGAGTGTCGACAGGGAATGGGGCCAGGAGGATCTGCAAGGCAAAGGATGAGGCGAGCTAGCTCTCAATAATTACTCTCTACTGGTCGTAGACAGGAGATGATGTCTCATACTGTGTGTTGTTTACACAGGTTTGGGAGAGGTTGGAGGATCCTGGAGTTCCTGGTATGAAGCAAGAGGCTCCAGGAGGTAAGTGTACACAATGATGGAGAATGACAGGTGGGACCAGAGTAGATGCAGAAAGCAGTAATGTCCAAATACTTATTGCAAGCCACGAGTAGTGAAGGTGTAGTTCCAGGAGGGTACAGGGAATCAACACAAGTGATGGCAAACTTAAGACTCAGGAAATGTTCTCAAAAGGTAACTGAAAAAAAACATTGTTTTAGTATTTCCTAGGGACAAATATACCAAGGCTATACTGAGGCTCAGACTGAAACGATTCAAGACGATTCAATGCTCAGGTGGAGAGTTGTTGCAGGTTCTCTGCTTAAATGCAGTCCCAGCTCATCAGGTGCTCGGCATCAGCTGCTGTTTATCCAAAAGACTTCTTCAGTCTGAGGAGCTGCAACAAACTCAGACTTATAAATAGCACCTTCTCACAGTGGATCAACCAGTTTGCTGGTGACATCCAGAACTAGCTGTTCACATGATCAAGGAGGACCATCATCCTAACATTTCAGCGTTAGTGCGCTGACGGCTGCTTGCTATTGGGCTGAATGATACTTACAATAACAGCATTGTAAGAGGGGCACAGCTTTAAACCTGTGGGAACACCACCTGACAGAGCTAAAAAAGGACAATATAATCATCCTGCTGCAGACGAAGGATGGGAGGACGACCTGAAGAAGTGGCCGCAGATTACATATAGTAACATATTTAGCTTCTTCATTGACTCGGTTGCTTCTGACAGTGAAGCGATGAAAAATCTGTAAAGCTCAGAAGCGTATATATATATAATAGATATAATATATATAATAGTTATATATATATATACATTTATATATAATATAATTATATAATATAAAATAATATTATATTTATATAGTTTTTTTTTTATAAAAAAAATGTCTGTGAGCTATGCAGACCTATGTAATATTTTAATTGTGGAAAAAAATTATTAAGTATAGAAAAAAGAAAAACGTTAAAGTGAATATTTGCAAAATAAATGACAGAAAAACAGCTAATGCTTTTTTTGTTTGTATAACAACCAATACAATTCAGTTTTGTGTTCATTTTAGTTGAATCTTGAAAGAGCCACTACGGAGGGACCAAAGAGCCGCATGTGGCTCCAGAGCCGCAGGTTGCAGACCCCTGGTCTAGATATTTCCTTTAGGATTTGGTGAAGATAAATAAAATAAGTTTAATGTTCAAAAATACATTGCTTCCTTCGATCTAAAGTGTTTGAAAGTGAAACAAAATCCATTTCATTTTTTAAAGCTCGTATATTGTGCTAGTGTGAAATACTCTTTCTGCTTCCTCTTCTTATTTGAATCAATAGTCAAACGTTTCCCATAATCCTCATCTTTACTGTTCTTGTCTGAGCTGTAATTTCAGGTGGGTTTATTATCCGAGCCCTGGCAAGGAGCCGGGAGCGTCCTTATTTAAAAAGCTATTTTCAGAGCATGTCACATTGGCTGATGTTGGGACTAATGAACACTTTCACCCTGGGATTTCTGTGGGTGTCTAAAGGTCAGAAAGGACTGTTTATCTGTGAGTTCTGCCCTGCTTTTCATTTTCAAAAGCCTCTCATGTATCCAAATAACGTGCTCGTCTTGTATCTGCTCTGAAAGACCAATATGGACATAATTATAGCCTGCCAGAAATCTATGATGCTCTGCCACACAATCGTTTTCTCTCTCAGTGGCGAACACCTCACTGCAGGATACATGTTGACTTGGACAGCCTTTTAAGATAATCAATTCTCATATGCGTGACCCCATGAGAGGAAAGTGACCGTCAGGATCTGAGATGAAGAAAAACGAATGTCTGTAACTGCGTATCCATTCAAGCCATCTGGTCTGAGCGTCTCTAAATGACCACTTTCCCACTTTGCCAATCCCCAAATGGCTGTCTGCTGGAAGAAAAATAAAAAGACTCATGGTCTGAAAAGAAAAATGCAACAAAAACAGGAAGTAAGATGATAATGTCAAATTGGTCTGACAGAAGGCATAAGATGTTTGACGAGCTTACTGGTTTATTGGTTCACAAAGAAATCAGAATTTAAATTTGAATTTCACTCACTTTAAAAGTCAACTACTACATTAATACCTTACTCAAACTGCAGTAGTTATGAATCAGTAAAATGACCCTGGAGCTGCTGTTTGGTTTGTTCTTTCTGGGTTAACATGACTTTAAACTGCCTAAAGTGCCAAAACAATATATTACAGTACTTTTCGCTGTATAAGTCACACCTTGTTGCATAAATTAGCATGCCGTGCAACTTATACAGCGAAGCGACTTATTTATGTTTGTTCCCATATTTATAACCCAATTTTTGGCTGCAATCTGACTATTTCATTCATTCTGACATGAAAAATATTGAACACTACAAAAAAAAAAAAAGTGTCCAGATGACCTGACTGAGAATTATTGGATTTGATACCTGGAAGATCAAGCATGAACTTTGTTTCATTGAACACTACTATTTTCAGCCATTAGATGGCACTTAAGTAATATGGCACACCAAGTGTCTCATTAATAGGTAAACGTGGCTATTAATGAGACAGTTGGCTTGCCATACAGATAAGTAAGTAAGTAATCTTTATTTATATAGCACCTTTCACAGACAATACCATTACAAAGTGTTTCACAAGCAAAACAAAAAAGAAAAAGCAAGCACAATTTAACTAAAAGCCAGTCTGAATAAATAAGTCTTAAGATCTTTTTTTTTTAAGTCAATGGAATCTGAGCAGCGCAGTGACAGATGGAGAGCGTTCCAAAGCCTCGGGTCCATTACTTGGAATGGTCTGTCTCCACGTGTTTTAAAGTAAGTTCTTGGTATCATCAGCAACATTTGATTTGAAGATCTTAAGTCTTGGTGGGACAGAGAGCCAAAGCTAAGGAAGATTTATTCAGACCCATTAAAAGGCTGTTACAGTAATCTAAACAAGAGGAAATAAAAGCATGAACAATCATCTCTAGTTCCTTCTGTGATACCATACATCGTAGTTTTGAAATGTTTCTTAGATGGTAAAAACAATTTCGAACTAACAATTTACAATGACTGTCCAAAGATAAAGAACTATCAAAGACGACAGCCAAATTTCTAAGATTAGTATTTACTGAAGATTTAAAAACGTAAGATACTGCCTGATATCTGGAATTTTATCATCAATAATAAGAGTCTCAGTTTTGTTTGCATTTAACTGCAGGTAGTTGTCATTCAGCCATGTTTTGATCTCAAACAGACAGTTTCTGAGTTCAGTCAATTTATGGAACTCGGAGGCTCGAAAAGAACAATATAGCTGAATATCGTCAGCATACAAATGGTAAAACACATTACTGTAACGTTTCAAAATAAAACCTAAAGGGCGTAAATACAATAAAAAGAGGATTGGGCCCAAAACTGAACCTTGGGGTACCCCACAAGACAGCTGTGCAACATCAGAGTGAACGTTATTCATGAAAACAATAAAAGACCTTTCGGATAAATAAGAAATAAACTAATTTAAAACTGTGCCAGAAATAACAAATAAATGTTTAATAGTATGTTTGTTTGTTTAATGACCAGTATGTTTAATACGTTTTCAGCTCTAATGCTCTGAATGTGTAGAACTCAGGTATTAATTTATCTGCAGTGATAAACATATAATTGTTTTAGAAACCTATTAGCATACTTTAATCAACACATATGCGCATGAATACCTGCCAACCCATCAAAATGATCAGACATCTTGTTCTCATTTGGCACTTCCATGGGCACACGTTTCCTTGTTGACCTCATTTCAATCACTTAAACTTTTTCTGTATAGGTAAACAAATGCGGTGGTTGGTGTCTGGTCACAAATTTCACTCACCAGCTTTATTTTGAAGACATAAATTATCAATATGAGACAAATACTGTGCAGATTTTGTTAAAAACTTCTCTCTTTTTTACCAGTCTTTATGACTTATGAAATACATACCTTGAAAACCACAACAACTTGAAGATGAATTATAACAATTTGCTTTAACATCTGGCATGAGTCGTTAGTCACGGCATGATAATGTTTTCATTATAATCTTTACTCAGACCCAAAAGGAAATAATTAAATATTGGTAAAACCATGAAGCTAAGACCAACCTGCCATAAAACTAGTTATTTGAAAACGTATTTGCACACTGAATGAAATATTACTGGAATCTTCTGCATATTGTGACTTCAAACAGTTCTTGACATCATCTCTGCGCCATAATTGACATTGCTTTTGACTGTTAGGCTGAATAATGCATACCTTCTCATGCACAAGTCATTGAAATGCAGGATTTGTGGGGGTTTTTGTTTGTTTGTTTTGTTCCTGTATTTGAGTCCAGAATTGTCATATCCTCAGTGTGCGTTGTTGATTCTCATCACCAAGGCAGAAACAGAGCTGTCTGCGGGGTGTAATGAGAACGTCACAACCACTATTGGAGCAATCAGATCACGCTAAACTGCAGAGGAGGTGTTGTTTACTTTATCCCTCTTGGACTAAATTTCCATCTGAATGTGCACAAATACGTCTATAACACCACCTTATGCACTTAGTTTATTCAAGTGTGGCATTAGACAGGAAATATACTAAGGGTAAGTCAGTTTAATAGCAGGGACTGCTATATATTTTAATGGTATGGCCACATTTTACAAAAGTGCTCATTATGCTGAGTGATGGCTCAGATGGAGATTTAATTAGGTCCTCTTTAATCCCTCATCCATGTTATAACGACCTCTTTACCTTTTGACATTGAGCCAAAGGTGGACGTGCTGTTTTACGGTGGCGCCATTTACTGTCAGCGAACAACCTCTTAAATAGTCATCTGATCAGTTTTCAAGCAGGCAAAAGAATAAAATGAAAAGTATAGTTAGAAAAGTTTAAAATGACTTTAGGACAAAATACTTGATAAAACAACGGAAAATAAAGCAGTGCTTCTGCAAACAACCTACAAAGAAATAAGTTTACATTTATAGTATTAAATAGAAAAACATAATGACTTTTTAAATCTGCACCTTTTTTTAATTAATAGTTTTTGTTGTGATTTTGTTGATTAATTATGTTTTTGTTTGTAAACTGTTCTGTTTTCTGCTTGTGTTTTCGGTGTGGTTCTGTAACGCTGTAGCTCTGAGAAAGGAGCGCCTGACACAAAGTGCAGCTCAGGCTGACGGAGATTTATTCATTTTGCATGAAGCAGTTGCACCTCATACACTGACAACTCCAGCTAAACTTCTTAAATGAAGAACTTGTGCCTGCACCAAACTTTCTTTTATTGTCATTCTACAGCAATATCAACATAAAAAATTAGAATTAAAAGAAACATTTCTTAACTGCTATTATTACCATGAAATTGTCGTCAAAAGGAACTTAAGCAATTCAAAGTAAATCATGTGAAAAGTGTTGCCAACAAATACTGTGTATTGTTATAGTTAATATGTAGTTTTCCAGCAACTTTAATTATTTTAAGGTTTGTTTACAAAGGGTAAAACTTTATTTTATATTCCCAACACTGAAAAGGTTCAAGGTTCAAGTTCACAGTTTTTGGTATATTAAACTATCCAAATAACTGCATGACTTAAAGACAGTCTCACAACTGAAATAAATTATCCAACAATCTTGTGGTTGTGAAGAGTAGGACCCAAGGTTCAGATGAAAAGGAGGACCTCCTCAAATACAATAAGGCTGGCGTGGCAGCACCAACTACAAAACAAACTGGAGACGCAGAGGAGAACCAGACAGGGCATGAATCATCCACAATGACAGAGTGAAGGTGGAGTGGGGCTGATGAACAGACTGGAGACACCTGGGCAAAATGACAAGGAACAGGAGTAAGAGGGTGCAGCAAAACCAGGAAGTGAAGACAATGGAAAACACAAAGAAAACACAGAAACTAAACATCACAAAATACAAACCTCAAAACAGAAAATTAAACATCGAAGAAACATGGATCATGGCAGTTATGAACACACCAAGTTAAAACTAGCTTTTTTTTATGATAACCAGCACTAAGTGTGCAATGAGTTTGTTATTGTTTTATCTCATCATGAAATATAGTTATCCATAAAAAATTGGTAAATTATGTCAACATTTGTAAGAAATGCACCTTTACCAATAACTTCAGTAACATAAAGTTAACTATAACTTCCATCCATCCATTATCTTTACCTACTTGTTCCTTTTTGGGTCATGTTTGTGGGGGTCACTGGTGCCCATGTCCAGCCATCACTGTGCAAGAGGTGGGGGACATCTTGGACAGGTCACAAGTCCATCACAGAAACACATAGAGACAAACAACCATTCACTCTCTCGCTCACACCTAGGGACAATTTAGAGTTACCACTCAGCCTAACATGCATGTTTTTGGTCTGTGGGAGGAAACCGGAGTACCCGAGAAAACCCACGCATGCACGGAGAGAACATGCAAACTCCACCCAGAAAGGCCCCAGGGTAACCTGCTCGTTGAGAGGCAGCAACGCTGCGCCACCATGCCACCCTAACTATAACTTATAGCAGTAATTTAATAGACGTGTATCGTGGGATTTAATTTACCTATCTTTGCATTTACTTCTTTAATATTTTCATAACATTATTCAAATGAGCATTTTAAAGTGTAGCAAAGGCTTTTTACTCTGTATTAGTAAGTACAAGTATCTGTGTTCAGTCTTTTTAATTTTATAACCAGTGTTGTCTCCTGAACCTTTCTGAAACATATTAGCTGTAACGATGTTCCCTTCCAGTTTTCTCCTGATGGTGGTAAAATTATACCATCCAACAACTAAATGCAGCAGTAAGAAGTGGGGGAGAGGTGTACACCTGGCCATCTAACTCCTAAGCCGTGCGTTCCTGCACGTCGCAGCCGGACCATTAACCACTTCACTGCCGCACATTTCACAGATGTTTATAACTCTGAAATGATAATTCAGCCCCCGGTGTTTCTCGCCACTACTGAGGTGCTGACATCCCAGTTCAACTCTGTCTGCTTAAAGGCTCTGGGTCATGTCGCTCCTGTTAAAACTAGAAAATCAAAACTCAGAGCAGAACCTTGGCTGACTGACGTCACCAAGGCTGTTAGGCAGCAGTGCAGGAGGGCTGAGAGCAAATGGAGGAAAGACAGGCTGCAGGTCTCTTTTCAAATACTTAAAGAGAGTTGGCGCCGTTATCAGAAAGCAGTGAAAGCTGCTAAATCCAAATACGTTTCTGATATCATTACCTCAAACTCTCACAACCCACGTGTCTTCTTTTCTACCCTAAACTCTGTTCTCCACCTCACTGAACCATCACCTCTGGAAGCCTCAACTAAGCTGTGCGAGAACTTCCTACATTTCTTTTTGGAATAAAATGTGACCACCCGGGCTCTCAGTTCCCCTCCAACTCATGACCCATCCATCCCACCTCAATCTGTAGCTCTATTTGACCATCTTGAACCCATCACTCTGTCTTCTCTAGAGCAGGTCATGTGCAGTTTGAAACCTTCTGGTTCCCCCTTTGATGTGGTCCCCCCTCGACTACTAATGGAGGTTTTTCCTACTTTAGGTCCGTCCATTCTTGCCATAGTAAACAGTAGTTTATCCAATGGCGTGGTGCCAAAAACCTTTAAACATGCTGCTGTCCAGCCTCTCCTGAAAAAAAACAAACCTTGACCCCTCAGTCGTATCCAACTTCCGGCCTGTCTCCAGACTCCCATTTGTTTCTAAAGAAAATAGTTGAGTCCCAGTTGAAGTGCTTCCTGGAGGATCACGCTATCTTAGAGCTATTCCAATCTGGCTTTAAACTTCTCCATAGCACTGAAACTGCCCTACTGAAGGTTTTTAATGACATTTTCTTAACCACAGATACTGGTGATTCTGTGCTGCTTGTCCTATTGGACCTCACAGCCGTCTTTGACACCATCGACCATGAGATCCTCATTGCTAGGTTGGAGCAGTGGGTGGGCATCACAGGGTCAGTCCTCAGTTGGTTCAGATCCTACCTCACTGACAGATCCTTTTGTGTCTCCATCAAGGATTTTAGTTCTGCAGCGGCAAAGCTTAAATGGGGGGGTTCCGCAAGGGTCCATCCTGGGTTCCCTCCTATTCTCTTTATACCTGCTGCCACTTGGTGCTATTTTCCGGAAACACAACATACCCTTTCACCATACGCCGATGACTGTCAAATTTACTTCCCCCTAAGACACAATGGTACATGTTCTATTCAACCTCTGCTCTACTGCCTGGCTGACATCAGGGACTGGATGGCTTTAAACTTCTTAAGTTTCAATGAAAAGAAGTCTGAAGTCATGTTGTTCCCTCCCTACGACACGATCACAAACCACTGTATCGATCTCTCCGCTCTAACCCTGTCAGAAAAACAAAGAGTCACTAATCTGGGAATGATAATGGACCCTTCCCTGAAATTTAACAATCATGTAAACATGATTGTTAAATCATGCTTCCATCAACTGAGGCATCTTTCTAAGCTGAAGCCCATTTTGTCCAAAAATAACCTGGATATAGTAATACATGCATTCATTACATCTAGGCTTGATTACTGCAATTTGCTCCTGTTTGGTATCAGTCAGACCTCCATTGCACGACTACAACTGGTTCAGAATGCAGCAGCCCTATTTTTAACCAGTACAGGCAAACGAGAGCACATTACACCAGTCTTGGCCTCACTGCACTGGCGACTGGTTCACCTTCGAATCCAGTTCAAAATACTCCTGTATGCCTACAAATCGCTGAACAGTTTCGCACCCCCCCCTACCATCTTGCTGATTTGCTACAGCCATATGTCCCACCATGTTCCCTGAGGTCAGCGAACCAGTTGCTCCTCACAGTTCCAGGAACTCGTCTTAAGCGCAGAGGTGACAGGGCCTTCTCTGTAGCAGGACCAAGACTTTGGAATGAGTTACCTCTGCTTGTCAGACTGGCCCCCTCCCTCTCAGTTTTCAAATCCCATTTAAAAACCCACTACTATTCGGTAGCTTTCAACACCAGAGGATCTGTGTTTTGAACCAGTATGCTCCACACTGGTAAGTCGTTATATTTATTATCTGCATTGTCTTTATGTCTATATTCTGATTTACCTCATTTTGTATATTGCTTTGTGTGTTACCTGTTTTTCTGTCTGTACAGCCATTTGGTTGGTCTTGTCGCTGTTTTAAGTGCTCTATAAATAAAATAGCACGGTATGGTATGGTATCTGTATCTTAATTCATCTAAATTCCTCAAACCTTGGAGTCAGCATGGCCTTTTTCCAAGTTTCTGCAGGCATTTCCTGATTCCTTTGGGGTTTAGAGGTTTTCTGACATGTTGGGACTCAGGATTCCAGGCAATGCAATGTGGAAATGAAGATCAGTCTGAGCTGTCTGCTCCCATTATCTGTGCACTTCCTTCTCATAAGCAGTCGATGCAGCACAGTGAAGGTCATGAGTCAAAGAAGTTCCAAACTCAGAAGTTGAAACCTCAGCACGCTGATGACGATGATCTAATCTTAAAAAGGAAGAAACAAAACATGACAACCCTTTACTTTTCGTCATCCTGCTTTGAAGGAAATGCTAATTCCTTCCCTCCATGGTCACCTGCAGGAAGGAAAGCATGAAATCAGGTTTAACTGAACAGTTGGACCGTTCCCTGAAGGCAGGCTGCTCACAGATGGTGGGAGTTGTGTGTGATGTGTTGAACTTCTCTCAAATTGACCCAAATTAACTTTTCGCTCATAACACTGCTGACTCTGGGGGATCAACCAGCCGATCCTTGGTGATTACAGCAGAATTATGGGCCCAGGATGTGGGTCTACTGTTTTGACTCCGTGTGTTAGACAGAACTGTCTTTAATAAATTCTCTTCATTTTATTCCTCTAAAGTTTGAGCCCACATTTTCTGCTGTTTCAAGGTGAGATATTAAAGCAAAGTGTTTCAGGTAAAGTGGCTGGATTATAAAGACGGTTTGCTTCCTTTTTCACTTGTTTTATTTTGAGGGTTGCCCTTCAAAGAAACCAGCGGCGGAAGAGAAATGATTGAACCATTTGTATTTCTGACCTTTAAGTGACGCATTACCTCCAAGGAGTAAGTGAAATCGATGGTTTTGTACAGCTGTGATGAGAGTCTGCATGTCGCCGTGTCCTCCAGACACTGAAGCTGCGCATTTGAACACTTCTCCTCATATAATGGCTCATTAAAGAAGGCAGCAGAGGGTGGCTGACCAACAGCAACACAGCAGGCTCTGAAACAGCCTGCTGGACATCGTCTGAGTCCAGTCAGTGTTTCAGTCGGCCTTAACAGAGAGCTGCGTGGGGCTGATTGTGTGAGGAAATGGACCATCTCACACTCATTGTGTCTGCAGCAGTGAAGCATTTATTTTACATACAGCTTCTGCATCACCGTGAAGCACCTGTACAGGCTTTGTGTTTCAAGAAGCTTTTGTCCATGAAATGGGAAACTAATTAGGCTCCATTTTATCGTCAACACGGCATGTGATGGTTTCAAATGATACCTCAGAAGCAGAAAATTGACAGCACTCCAAATCGCCTTGGAGAAATAAACTTAAGTGGGACATTTTTTACTTTGTATATCATTTTGCACCAAAGAAGGTGTGTTACACAAATCAGCCACCAAAGAAGTTCCAACAGTGTTCAGTCAGGTCATCTGGATGGTTTCTGCTTTTTGTTGTGCTGAGATGTTTCGTCCTTCATCCAAAGGACTTCCTCAGTCTGAGAAGCCACAAAACTGATCCCCCCAAACAGCATACTCTATATGAAAAAAAAAAACAGTTTGGTGGTCCGCCCTTTCCCCCATCATTCCTCTGAGACAGTCATGCCAAAGTGGTTCAAAACATCAAAGTTCATGCTCAATAATCCAGGTATAAAATCCAACAATATTCAGTTAGTATTCCGACCTGACTGAACATTGTTGGATTTTATACCTGGATTATTGAGCATGAGCTTTGGCACCAAAGAAGTTGTTTTTGGTACAATAAAAACATTGAGTTATTGAATTTATTCTTTCAGTTCATAGCCTTGTCCGGAAGTAAGTTTTGAAGCAAACTATCACTGTCTGGAGATGCAAACAATAAACTACAAGCTCTGGAGGTGCAGACCGAGAGAGAGCTCAACACACTCAAATTTAAAGGCAAGTGATTTTACTTACAGTGTTTTGATAAGATCTGAAATGGAACAGGTGACAGGTAAGCATGTTGGTAGTTGACGTAATCTTGAGCGTAATGTCCAACGAAGATTTCTTACTTCTTTCTGTTTGTTTGGCAGGCTTGGAGAGGAGGATGAAGGAGTCCAGGTGGATGACAGGAAGTGGTGAGGAAAGGACCAAATACGTTGGAGAGTGGCAGGACGGTCAGATGCTGATCCAAGGATGTTGTTCTTAGGCTGACGAGGAGGAGGAGTTTACGAGGAGGCTCCACAGAGAGGTTCTGCTTCACAGACACAAGGAGACAAGGCTCCTTGAGGATGGACCATGGAGCCAGGACTTCGAGGGCACAAGGAAATACTCAGGTTAGTACTACTTATCAAAGGTAAGGGCTGTCACTCGTTGTATCCCAATGTTTCAACCGGAAGCAGCAAAATATTGCAACGATCGTTTGTTCATTTTGAGATGTTGCATCACTATTTACAGGCTTCTGTTTGAATTTGATGTCAACCATAGAGTTAAAAGTTTTGAAGAAGTAACAATTATTTCAATAAATACAGGAGTCTAATTATTAGGCCATAGCTGAGTGTATTAAAGGACTCCAGTAAATTATGTGTTACCTGAATAATATTTTTAAAAGAGTTTAAATACAACGTTTTGAAGGAAATACATTAGTTTGCCATTAATAGATAAAATGTGTTATCTTACAAAGTCCCACTGCTATCAAGAATTCAAATGTGAAAAAAAAAAAAATTACATAAAAAAAAACTGTATATACATTTATAAAAATCATCATCATCATTCATCATACATTTTAATGTATGATGAATGATCTAAAAATAACTACATCTCCAGCTTATTTACTGTATATATAATAGTTACTCGACAATTAAAGGATTTCTAAACGTCACCAGCTAAAGAAAGGTTTGCAGTCTTTTGTGTGGCATCGAATTTTGTTTTTATGTTGTTTAAGGAGGCTGCCAAAATCATCAGTCTTGTTTAGAAACAAAACGTTTTGAATTATTAGACATTTTTTAGACTTTTTGTAACTTCCATGATATAAAAAAAAAACCCACATTTTTTTAAGTTTTTAGAGCTTTTGCACATAAAGTAATAACTTTAAACCATTAAAATATTTTCTTTTCTTCAGGAGTTTGCAAAATGACTTTGCAATTTCCAACATTAATGTATATATTTCAATTTTCAGTGTGATCTATTGCTTCTTCTTATTTTAGAAGAGAACAAGCAGGTGTTTGGCTCCAGCGGTGCATTGTGACGTCAGAAGATGTTGAATTTCAGAGGCTGGATCAGAACAGTTTTTGATTTGCTCTTTGTTTCCAACCTTCATAAGGAAGTCTCACCATGGGGGAATTTCATCCTCCGCCCACCCCCACCCCCCCCCCACCCCCTCCTCTCTTCGCTCTGCTTCAGTTTCTTTGCAGCCTCATTTTACTTGGTCTTGGCAACGAGTTGTTCTGGAGGTTTTGAAGAGTTTTCTGGTTGCTTTAGTTCTGCAGCATCTGTTCTTTACACCGTTTTTCTTCTTTTATCACCACTTAGCCCCCCTTATCTCTTACTAAACTTGACTTGTCAGTGAGTCTTTATTGTTCTCTTCCTTAAAATAAACTTTAGCTGTCAGATCTTGCCTTGGAATTTTATAATTTATAACTTCTAAAGGGTGGAACAAGATTTAGATCAAATGTGAGCCAAAGAGACGTGTTTCTTTATGATCAAATGCAACTTTTAGAACTAGTTTCTGTTTCTGCATCCATCACTTCCTGCTAAAGTATCCCTTGAGGAGCAATAACGGGAAAGAAAAGCCGTCATAAATCTTTCCGACAGCTGCACTGGTGAGCCATGTACAACGTGAATCTCACATTAACGCAACAACATGTAACTCTGAGCTGGAAACCTTTGTTTGTTTTTCTGTGATGCTAATTATTTATGCTATGTACATTTGCAGAAGAACAATGCATGTGTCCAACAGCAAAAGAAGAGATGTTTTTGACCTGTATGTTGCTTTTTTAAAAAATATATGTATATGTTAGTGCCGAGCTGCTGTCTGGTACACCAGCAAGCTGAATAACAAGAAGCCAGTTCATATGAGCAGGATATGAATTTCTGCAGCCTAACAGAGTTTTACGAGTGTGTGCTGCTTTATTATGTGCAAGTCAGAGTCAGAGAGGTAAAAAGATATTTCTTTATGGGAAGTCAAGGTGGCACGCACATTCATTTCTCTAGCTTTGACTTCAGACTCCTCTTTAATTTATTTATACTGTTGTGTTTTTATTCTGAGACTAAAGCTACACGGTTATAGGGGTTCAAAAAGGGACAGATTGTGTAGTTTATGTGCTTGTTGTGTTTCTTTTATCTTTTATTTGTGACTCTACCTCCCACTTTGTTCCCCTTGTCCCACCCCTGCTATCAGAAGGTTGTTCCACATTGTAGTTTAATTAGTTTTACAGTGTTCATTAGCAGATTTGGTTAACTTATGGCACACTTGCCTCAGTTCCCCCCATATACACTGATGTCTGGGTGATAAATCATCTCTGTCTGCCTGCTTTAATTAGCCTGACTCCTGGAGTGTTATATTTGGCCCTCAATGTCTGGACAAGAGTCATGGTCTGCATTGTTTAACCTACGTAGTATTTATCTTTTCATCTCCTCCCAGGCCTGTATGCAGCAGGCTAAATGATTTTTACACTCTCTGTTGGAGTTATAAATGAATTTCAGTCTGATAATTTCATCTTCATGATAACTACTTTAGCATGTCAGGGTAAATATATTGCTCTTCTCAGGCTTTTATTGCAGCCTACACAAGGAAAAAAAAAGGTATCTTCCTTTGGGTTTAGCACATCTTTCTCTCCTTCCCAACCAGCAACGATATTGGAAATTATTCAGCATTGGTGTGCATGAATCCTGCTGGATTATAAGGGGGGATGTTACCCCTCAGCAGCTGGGTGTCACTTACAAATATAGTAAATTAGCTGTCACCAAGGCTCGGCTTGGGAGCTGCTGCTTTGTCTCAGAGAGTATCCATTTTCACTGGGTCTCTGTTCAAACCGACGCAAGACAACGAGTCATTACAGCTGCAAGAAATGAAGAAGCACAACATGATTTCAGTTCAATTGCTTCCTTTATCTGGGGATGAATTACATCTATAGCAACATTTGCACCGATATATAGTCCAATTAATCACCTTGTGTTTCCAGCATGGCTTCACAAAAGTGGGAAGAAATAGACGCTTAGTCCGATTCTCTACTTCTTCACCAGACAGCTGCCCTCTCATTATCTGCAGGCCAATATGGACTGTGGGGGTTTGAGTTATTACTTGCGGCAAAGCTGTAGAGACATGGCAGACTGGCATAGTATCCAATAAAATCTGACACACGGGCTGCTTTGGAGGGCTTTTGTCTCCCTGATTCATACAAACATTCAACAAATTGTGTTGTAACAATTTGATCAACTATTTACATTTTAAATTTAGCACTAAAACTAATTGGTCTTAGTTAGTCAGAATAGTATAATCTGAGTGTGATATTGCCTTGGACTTATGTTTGAAGTATTTGAGTTCAACATAGGAGCATCAAATGTGGGAATAAAACAAGTGGCAAAGAGAATGTAAACAAAGTTGACGAGTAGGTAACTTATGGGTCTCTGCTGACACCTCGTGGTCACACTGAGTAACGCAGGACTAAAATAAATACATAATACACATTATTTATTTCAGCAATAAAGGAACAATACTGAGAGGACATTAACTTAGACATATCTAAGATGTGAATCCCTTGTATTTACAGCACATTATGCACAATACAAAAACATGATTATTGACTCTTATTCACAGTACAACACTGCTACAATAGATTACAACACAATAATAAAAAAGGTTCAATATAAAGCCAAAACAAGCATAAATAATCCAGTAAAAGTACCACCATGTGTACAAAAAGAACATTTTGTCTTTCGTGGTTTAAGAAGTGTGTAGTGTTTCGAACAATAAATATTAACAATATTGAAAAAAGCAAAACAACAACGGTTTTATACATGTGAGTGGTCTGTTTTTATTCTGCTAATAAAAGAAGTGGCAAAATGTAATAACTTGTGATAACTCACCTGTCATATGCTTCCTGGTTTATGTTTAACATAAATATTTAACTGATCAAGAATTGATCAAACGCGTCTTGCTGTTCTTTCTAAATATACTGTGGTTTGTTGAATTGACGATGGCTTGTATTTTACGTATATTTATAGTGACTAAACGTCTTCAAAAATGTAGGTGGTTTTCATTCATTTGTAACATTTTCAGAACATTGAATGATCTCGTTCATTTATTTACAGCAGCAAAGATGTTTTTCCAGCTTCATGTTGTAGAGTTTGACAAATGTGTTGGTTTTGAAAAGAAAAAACTAAGAATAAACAGTTCATGTTAAACTGTAATTGCTGAAAAAAATCATCCACACACACGAGAATTTTCACAACTTCCTTCATGATGATGATGCACTCACTAGCCTAACTTGACCTTCGGTGCACCTCGTTGACCCTGTGAGCTTTATCACAGGATGACAAACTGCTCAGTTACATTATGCCAGTAAGACACTTTTAACTGTCCAAGAGCAATAAATAGGATTTTTATACATTCTGCCATATGTCTCTCTGGAGAAGTTTGAGTCTAAGAGGAGGAGTCCTCCTCTACAGGATGGAGAATGTGTCTCCTCAAAAACTCCACCTCCCGCTCAGCTTCTCGGAGTTTCCTGCGTAGTGTTTCGTTCGTTTTTTGGAGCCTCAGGTTTTCCTGTAAAAACGATTAATCGGGTTTTAGTTAAAAACAACAAACATAATCTGTGAAGTGTTGGCGCTGCACTCACTGATTCCAGAGATTCGTAGCAGGGTTTGCTCCCCTCCAACGGCTCTTTGGGCTTTTGCAAAACAGAGGCTCGGTTTTCCCACTTTGCACAATGTTTTCTTATGGGCAGGGGGCTCGGGCACGAGGGGAGGGTGGGCGGCACGGGGACTAAAAGAGACGGCTGAGGGCGGATGACTTCAGCAGTAGGCGAGGGCAGCTGAGGTCCCTCTGTCTGGGTGTAGCTATGAACTCTTATAGGCCTCAGAGTGCAGGTGACTGGGGAGTCTGGACTCCAGTCTTTCCTGACATCTGGTGGGAACGGGAACGAACATTCTTCCGAACCTGAGGACAATGTCAAATTTGACAAACTGTTACTAGGTTTGCTGCCATATCTCGAAAGCAAACACCACAAACACAAAATGACTCTGTTCAGTGTGTCATGAGTTACCAAAAAAAACTTCACATCAGGCAGAGATGCATAAACATTGCCCACACATTTAAACACTGTTTTATAATAAGTCAGTCTATATTAAGTAGGGTTGAAAGTTCTGCGCTGAATATAGCAGCATTCTTGCAGCAGGTGGGCAGCTCGAGCATTACTGTAAGTGAAACCGTTAGTGACAGGTGGAGGGAAATCACCCTGACAGCAGATTCTGAAATCAGGAGATGTTTTGTTTCACTTCACAAGCTTAAACTTAAATCATCTCAACTGTGACTTTGAGCCTTTTCTACTTCTTTGTGGCTGACTGTTATGGGGTGCCGTTTGTAAAGTTACACAGTCAAAAATTAACAGCAATATTTTGGTTTATTTAGCCTTTCATAAGAAAAAAAAATAGAGTTGTTTTTTCAAACTCATTTTCACCGTGTTATTCGTACATTTATAAATGTCGTAGTTCACTAAATATTTTACTTACAAGCTAAATATTTAGTTTTACAGACTAAATACTTAACTTGCAAGTTAAATATTCAGTTAGCAAGCTAAATATTTAGCTCCACACTAAATATTTAGTTTACAAGCTAAATATTTAACTTGCAAGTTAAATATTTAGTTAGCAAGCTAAATATTTAGCTCCACACTAAATATTTAGTTTACAAGCTAAATATTGAACTTGCAAGTTAAATATTCAGTTAGCAAGCTAAATATTTAGCTCCACACTAAATACTTAGTTTACAAGCTAAAGATTTAACTTGCAAGTTAAATGTTTAGTTAGTGAACTAAATATTTAGGCGTAAATTAAATATTTAATTTCCACGCTAAATATTTGTTTTAAAAACTAAACATTTGATTTCCAAACAAAATATTTGTTATCCAAGCTAAACATTTAATTTCCAAACTAAACATTGAATTCCTAAGCTAAACATTTAATTCCTAAACTAAATCTTTAGCTCGGACCAAAATATTTATTTTTCAAACTAAACATTTAATTTCCCACATAAATATTTAATTGGCTTACTAAATATTTAGGTCGAACATAAATATTTAACTTGCTAGCTAAATATTTAAGTTGCAAGTTAAATATTTAGCTTGTAAATTAAATATTTAGTTTGGAACTATGACATTTATAAATGTATGAATAACATGGTGAAAATATGACTTTGAAAAAAACAAACTTTTTTTCTTATTAAAGGATAAATAAACCAAAATAGTGCTGCTAAATTTTGACTGTGTGACTTTACAAACGGCACCCCATAGACAGTCATTTCAAGAAGCAGCACTGTTAAATTACTTTTTTAAAAACATCAACCACCAGATGGCACAGCTCACAGAACTTGTCTCATGTTAACATGTGCAAACATCAGGTGAGACTTGTCATTTTGTAGTGATTGTGTGACAACTGTTAGTGAACTCATGCATAAATAAGTGTCATGCTGGGGAAACAACCCACCATCTGAGGTCCCCGTGGTGACAGAGGTGGAGCTCAGCGTCGGACTGTCAATGGCGTTGGTCACTTTGGGGTTCTTCTTGCACTCGAAGGCCACCTGATCCTTGCACAGCTTGTGACAGTTCATGCCGCAGTCTGCGAAGGTCAAAGGAATGCAACGAGTCATGACAGGAACTGCGGAGCTCCACGTCAACAAACCAACTTCCCGCTTCTCTTTGAACGCCACCTCTTCTCTGCACGTACAACTTGCAAACCGGTGCAAGCTCAAGCAAACAAATACGTTTTAAGATCTTTTGAAGCACGGGGGAGGGGGAAATCTGAGAGCAGACTCTTTCTGTCTCCCCCCCCCCCTCCCGTTGCTGTAGCGTTCAGTTTGCACTATGAAACTGAGAAAAACCACACTTCACCTCACCTGCTCTCCACTACAGAGTGCATTCACCGTCTTGTTTCAGAACATGACGCTCAGAGATGGGCATGGTAAAGATAGCTGTGCATGATAATTACCTCTGCATCTGTAGCCTTGCTTGATAACACCCCACAACTGCAAATAATATGTGAGAAAAACACATTTTTCATTACCCAACACCAAAATGAAAGTAAGATCTAGATTAAATCAGAATTAAAACACTATGTGTTTACTTACAAACCCTGAGCAGTTATCACAGAAGGTGGGTTTCATGTAAGTCGTCTCCTGGAAGTTGTGGACAAAACCTAAACCCAGTTTGGAGCAGATGACACTAGCCCGCATGAAATACGCCGTGATCTCCTCTCTGTTCACAAGTCCTTCCCTTAACAAGCACAAAAACATCACATAAATTCAGACTACTTGCAGAAAAGCACAGCTGTGACTGAAAGACATCAGAATTTATTGTTCTGATTTACTAATATCTACACCCACTCATGTGTCTCCTGTGCCGAACAGCCTATTGTGTGTGTATTGTTAAGCACTGTAACATCACCTCTGCTGGTTTTCCTGTGAGTATTTAGAGGTTTTCTAGTTCTATCTGCAACTAGTTTATGTTTCCTGTTGCTATTTTCATTCCTAGAAATGCCACTTTTGCTTCCTCCCCTCTGAAGTGACAAGCGAGCAGAAAGCGAGTGTGTGTGACCCATCAAACACCCACTTTTCTTTGTCCATGACACAGAAGGAAAAGGGAAAGCTCGCTGCAATTTTCTCAAAGTCTTCTTGGGAAATAAAGCCATTCTCATCGTGATCGTAGTTCTTAAACACGGACTGTGGGAGACCCCAAAAAAAAAGAAGCACAGTTTGTTACTCAACTAGTGAACAATAGCTGCAAGACTGCAAAACGGCTTCGTGAATAATGACGGGTATAACTAAGGATTACGTAATGACAATACTGTGACTGTGCGGAGGATACATTAGAAAAAGGAAGCACTTACATCAACCATCCTCTGCACATGTTTGCTGATGGTTCGAGGGTCGGGTTTAGGAGCTACTCCTGATGTCCAATCCACACAAACCGGTGGTCTAGAAGGGGTGGCAGGCTAAAGATAACCACGACAAAAAATGTCACGAATTTACATCATATATCACATAAAAAAATTAGACAACATTGCAAACTATCAAAGCAGAATAAATAGCTGGCACTCGTATTAAACAATAGAACTAAAAGCTCGACACCTTCCAAAAAGTCCAGTATTATTAAATGTATATGTAATATTGAACGTTGAAACTTTATATTAACATTTCTTAATGAACCAGGAAGCTGTTTCCCTGCTGCTGACAAAAGGCATTATATTGTCCTGAAACCAGACGTGCTTGTTGCAAAGCAGCACAATTATCACACACCCTGCTTAAGTTTTGTCTTTAGAGGTGTAGTGTGTAGGACGTAGTTTAAATTGCAAATTGCAGACACCTAAACACCATCCACCTACACCCAAACTATGGGTGAGAAATCTCTTTGTCCCTTTTGGACCATCTTGAAGTCTCTGGTTATAAAGTTATTGTATTAAAATAACACAATTCCAATCTTTCATAGATTTAACTTTAATATAAACACAACACTCCAAAGAGTAGATTAGCCACTGCCGTCCTCTAGCTTCTAAAAGCCTTAAGCTAAATGAGTTATATTTTTTATTTTAATTAGGGAGCATATTTAAAGCATGGTTCCATCACTCACAGGTGCTTTACAGTTTTTGGGCTCCCGTGCGTAAGACAGTTCATAAATCTCGTCCTCGGTGTAGTAAAGGTCCAAGGACAGCTGTAGGAGGGAATAACATCCACACATGAGAGGTAAACAGAAAAATGAATGAGCTGTCCGTGTCCCATGGTTTCTCCTTGAAACGTTTTGATAAGAGCAAATCAGCTTACGGGACAATTGTTATCTCCCATGGACATTCTGTTCTTTAAAGTATGATTAAAACATTGCAAAGAGAAAACAGAACAATACAGCGATCTGAACTCATTCCCATTCAGTTTGTTACCCACACACTCATAGATCATAGACTCTCATCACACCCACACGAGACAGACTGCATGCCGTAATGTGCTCATTTGCATTTATGTATGTGTTTACAACTTGGCAAATCAGATTAAGCTATAATCCATCACTACATCATAAGAGCATAAAAGTTTCCTTGAAAAGTTCACTACCGTCAAGAGATGAACCAGGTCCTTGTTTGCATCCAGATTAACCGGGAGCTGCTGAAGCTGGATCAGCTCATTGATGTGGTTGTAGAGCGCCTGCAGCTTTTGGACGTTCACCTTGTTGTCTTCCACGTAGTCCGACATGGCCTCGTTGACTGAAATCAGGTCTTTCAGGTGAACACCAAGGATGGGAATTTTAAAACCTGTATATTTGCTGTAAGCGTGTCTGTAGTTGTCAAAGTTTCTGCAGGAGGACAGCAGGTCTGTCATCTCATTCAGGACCTATAAAATAAATAATGTTTTTAAACCCTGACTCGAGTAAACTTCATATCATGTGGTTTGTTAAAGAGCATGCTATGCTAATAAAAATGCCATGGCTTTAATCTTGTTGGTTCACGAAGACACATTTATGGTGTTAGGACTGAAAAAAGAGAACTTTCTGTTTGTATTGCTGAAAACCCAGATGTGGCATGAAAACCAACTTTGCACGATTTGGGAGTGAAGTGAAACTGAAGGATTAGAAGGACTGGCCATGATAGAAAGGAGAGGCTGCAGGTGTGACCGGTAACACAGGGAACAGGTATAGATGGGTGTGACGGGCTGATTGGGAAAATGCTAACTGGTGGAAAAGTGGCTAGTGACAAACACAACGACTAATCAATTGAAAACACAAGTAACAGAACTGAACAGCATGACATACAGAAAATAAAGCATAATGACCGGGCATGAACCTAATAATCACAAAGGACTACCAAAAAGGGACCAAATAACACAGATACTGACAGATTTTTCAGCTGGTAATCAAAAATCAGGTAATTTCTTCCAACTGCTGACTTAAACCAACCTAAGCACACCTTTAGCTACTCTTGTTGTGACTACTGTAAGCAACAAAAAAGGTTCAATCGTGTCATCTGGACCAGTAAGTGAGAAACGTTTCATCCTTCATCTGGAGAACTTTGTCAACCTGTGGCTTGCCAACCAGATCTGTCTCATAAGTAGCCTTCGTTGTGTTTCAAGCCTGAACTGTTTTTGTTGTTATCTACCTGGATGATTGAGCTTACAAACCTTTTTATCTGAACCATTTTGGCCTTGTTTGTCCTCAGGCTGTTTCTGTGAGTAGCAAGTTGGCCATCTGGCCTAAAACATTTGATTGTTGTACATGATGATTGATTATTTTGGATGGGTATGTCCTGTTTGCATGTGTTAAAAGCCTAATTCTGAAAGTCCAACAGGAGGTTGGCTTGAAACACAGCAATAAAGGCTACTTATGGTTGGCAGGCCGCAGATTGATGAAGTCCTCTGGATGGGAGATGAAACGTTTCTCACTTAAAGAATCTGGTCCAGATGACATGACTGAACCTTTTTTGTTGTTACTGTATATACCTGGATGATTGAGCTTACAAACCTTTTTATTACTGTAAGCACTTCACACAGCTGTTAGTTGGGGCTCCCATCCAGTTACGGTAGTTAAAAACACTTAAGTTAGACTCATTACTGTGACTAAAAGACACAAAAATACATTTTCCCCTCTCTGGAACTGTCCTATTGAGTTCAAGCGCATCAAATCTTTGTTCAATGATAAAACCAAACATAAAATGTTCCTCTTTGCGAAAGCCTTTGGCAGCATCTGACATTTATTGTTGGGGTAAACACGCAAAGCCAGTGCCACTTTTCATTTATTCTGAAATTTGGATTCATCTTGACAAATGTGATGGAAGGACGTGTAGTTCACGGGTCATATTGGAGCAAAAAGTGGGTCTTTGCTGTACTGTTGAGCTGCAGCATCAGAAAAATACTGATAAAACAAACCTATAGTGTTGACTTTGAGCTCTCTAACAGGTAAGACCTGTAAGATACACACGAAAGCTTAACGCACTCCATTACAGGAAAGTAAAGCATGATCATGAGACTTTCATCCGTTACCTTGGTGACTTCACTCGGTACATGTGAGGTCGTGTCTTTCAGTCTTGAGATTGAGCTGTGACACAGTCCTCCCACCACCGCCATTAGTGTGTTGTAGTTGTGCATAAGGTGTAAACTCTAGGAGGACACAAACAAAAGAAACACACGTATCAGTCAATTCACGCACACGCAACAACACACACAATTAAATTTGTTCCAGGTAGCCCTGGTTATATAACTCACAACACTGATGTTGTATAAGCCACTTATGTTGTTGTCTTTTTTCTTACCCTGCTCTGATATCTCACTCTTTTTGGTGGTGCATTTCCTGCCTCTTTTCAGTTCTCTAATTTGTGCTGTCACTGGAGCATTATGGTGTGAAATTCGTTTCCACACCCGTAGGTTTTGAGGTTGACAGCAATCAGCAGCAGCAGTCTGGTGCATTACTGTTAGTGTAAGAGGTCCACCCAGTACGAGCCTGCCTCACAGCTCCCTGAGGCCGCTTCTCAGCATGATGAGTGCAACTTCATAATGGAACGGTTTTAACAAGTCAGAACTGACAATAACTACAATCTCAATTCTCCTTTTTCCAAAACCACAAGTACTTATCTGTTTACTTCTCATGATTCCTTAGTTTTCAAGTGTTTCCAACTATCTAAATAGCTGAAACACACTTACAGAGTGTAAATGAGCACCAAATTTTAGTGAAAGATATCACATAAAATTACACACAAGGTTTGGCCATAATGGCTACAACTCCATTTCTCACAGTGTAGTCTTAGTCTAAAACTTTGGCATAAATGTGGTAGTATATATTCATTCCTTCTAGCAGTGCTAGGCCTTTAAATAGCTCAATGATTTATGTCAGCTAAAGCCTTTAGATGCACGCATAGAGGAAATGTTTCAGGTGTTTTCAAGCTATAAACAGAAAGTGTCAAATTAGAGATGGGGACTGTGTTAACCACTACCTGTGCGACGTGGATAAACTTTGTGAAAACCTCAGCTCTCAGCTGAGCGGTTGGCCGGCTCAGCACCATCAGCTGAACCCACTGGGAAATCCCATTACACAGGGCGATGGAACGCTCCAGCACAGGGATGTCCTTCATGCAGCAGCTTCGAATGTAATTTAGATAGTCTACAAACTGGTTAAAAAAAAGGAAGAAAGATGAGCGGAAACCCTTGCATGGAGGCAAATCTTTAAAATTATCCCTTTCCACATGAGTGCAAATACTCACTGATATTCTACAAAATGATTTAAACTCCAAGTAGGTAAGATGCTCAGCCAACTCACTGGGCTCCAGGTGATCAAAAAGAAGGGAAACTTTCCTCTTTTTACTGTAGTTAGCCTTGATCTTCTGGCTAGCCTTCCATGATCGTTCTCGTTCATTTCTACAACAGCCCAAAAAGCATAACATACAGGAAAGCTTAAACAGTGGTAAATTTAGAAAAAAATAAAACAATTGTATAGATTTTAATGATGCCTAAATTAATTTGGCCAAAGATTCTTGAAAGCCAGGCAATTTGTGTTGAAACTGTAGTGGAAAAATAGGAATTACTTATAGGTCTTATGAGACGTCCTATTTAGGAAATATACTGTTCTTATATTGCGCTTTTCTATCTAATCAAGATACGGTACTCAAAGCGTTTTACTCTACAATCTGTGCCCTCATTTACCCATTCATACAGCACTCTACTAGATCTGTACAAAGAATAATCAGTGTTTATCACATTCATGCACCGATGGGACACACATCGGAGGCATTGAGGGGTTCAGTGTTTTGTCCAGAGACACTTCGGCATGTGACTGCTGGTGGAATCGAACCCCCAACTCTTGCATTGGAGGACGACTGCTCTAACCACTCAGTCACAGCCACTACCAGAAGCAACAGAAGCACACAAAGTGAAGGGACAGGCGGTCTTTACTTCTTATTGCTGTGTCTTGTTCAAATAGGCACTCGGACAATCTTAACTTAGACAGATTATACTGCTTTAAACTGTCTCATCTCTTAGATTAGAACCTTGGCATTTATTTGTAATAAACAGGTAAAAATCAACAAACTGGGTCTTTATGGAGATATTATTTTTTGCTGCAACAATATGGTGTCAGCAGTGGGATTTCACAGTTCTTGTACACCAGGTGAGGTAAAACTCTTTGGCCATAGCAGACAAAAGCCTCCCTTACAAAAAAATAAAAATAAAAAAGATTGAGAAGGCCTTAGCAGACAGGAGAGACGAGCCAAAACTGGAATTGTGAACCTATAAGGCAGAACCCTGAAAGGTAAGACCCTAGATTTTGTTTTATGTGTAGGCTCATTTATTTCCACGACAGCAACGAAAAAGTGAAACGCTTTTCAGTTCACAGTCCGTATTCTGGATCGTAACCGATTTCACGACTGCAGTGGCGAGTTGTGCAGGCCTTGTGTCTCAGTTGGCCAGCTGGTAAGAGATTAACACTTACATCCATTTGGTCTCGAGGAGAGAGCAAAGATCCTCCTGCCCATGCTCTCTGATCAAATCCCGGAACTCATCCAGGCTGTCAGACAAGCTGTGGGGCAACCGGAATATTATCCAGAATTCTTGAATCCAGTGCCTGGAGATGAGAAACAATACCAGTATGACTTATAACAAAAAAAAAGTTCAATTTATCTCTCAAGATGTCTCAAACACTGACCTGATAAGGTAGCAGATCTTTTTGCACTCTGTTGGCTGATCGTTGTCCAGCGCAGCTTTAAATGTAAGAACTAGTTAAGGTGATAGGTTATCCGAAACGTGAACCTGTTTAAAGCATGAATTCACCCTTGCAGGTTTAGACTAAACAGTGAGCATCTGGTTGTTTTACCTGCAGGCGTGCTTTCTTATGAATAACTTGTTAAAAACAAACTAAAGCAGCTGAACCAACATGTGACATTTGGTCATGTGGGAGAATTTTGAAGCACAAATCTGATGAGACTTGCTCAATGAATCATTCTGGTATGCAGAGGAAAATGAATAATAAAATGCACAATCATTGTCTAAGACAACGCAACAACTGCTAATGTGGGGTGCTTGGTTTCAGGAGTCCACATCTAGAGATGTTTTAATCAGATATAAGTATTATTAATCCAGGACTTTAGTCACAATAACATCCATTTTTCACAGAAAATAACCCTCTCCACTGAGTTCATGTACAGTTAACACAAAACACACAAAATGAGCTTTTATAAATATCCTGACTATGGCTCTCAGCTGGCAGAAATCAGAATGAAATGATGCGCACATAAAGGCTAATTGCGTCACGAGAACAGAAGAGCCACCTACGCAATCCCAAGGCTAGACTGTGGCGAGGACTGTTAATGGCCCCCCGAGTTTCTTTCTTGATCCTGGCCAACAGATTGAATTGGTTTGAAGCATCCTTTTGGGTCTTCGGCACAGAACGAGACGGTTAAAAATAACAGAGGTCATGGTGATGAGGCTTTATTTGATCAGGGGCCTCTGTGTTTATCTATAGATAATCGGTGGTGGAGGTAATTAACACCTGAAGCCCCAAGGCTGCTCGCAGGGACAGCAGGTTATGTGACGCCACTGCGGTGTCCTGAATAGAAGCCTATATTAGAAGCGTTCCACTCTAACCACAAAACATTAATAAATAGTTTTTTTAAGTTTGAACAAGGGACAACAATAAATAAATAAAATCCAATATTAAAAATAAATATACAGAATGGTAAATCATTGTCTGCACAAGCCTCATGAGTGAAGAAAAGTTGCATGGTGAGAGCAGGAATGAATGCAAAATGGGTTAAGGAGGATAAACGTAGGAGTAAACGCAAACTGTCGTTCGCCTATCACATTTTACACTGACAGCTGAGAGATGCACTGAGAGCCAGCTTGACTGTCCGTTGCCGTTGACAACCAATCGAAAGCAGCAGGGACGGCGATCTGATCCCTTGTTCTGTGTGCGGCTCGAAATTGGCATTGTTTGAATCACGAGGCTGTGCTTGCGAAAGCACTTCATAATGGACTGCTGAAGGATATAGACTGATGAGTTTGTCCAGCAGGTCACCGGAGGGCATGAGGAGACGGTGCATGGTCAGGGTGACGTTCAGCAGGTGGCTGCTCTTCCTCACATGACCATCTGTGTCTGAAAGAAGAAGAAATGTGCCAACATTTATGTTTATCCTCTTTGATTGAACATAAATACAGGACACGTCAGGATTTCCTTTGCTTCACCAGTGTTAGCCATAACCGTGTCACATTATTATACACCTAACATATGATGATGTAATTAAAACGAGACATGTTTATTGAGTCATCGTATGAATTAACTCATTAGGCAGGGTGTTTTGTCAGGTCCAGTGTGTGTGTGTATACAAACCTAATGAGAACACCTAATGGGATTGTTTTGGTGAATAAATGAATGAATGCCTTTCTTGGCCACGTGTTATGTTTTAATATTTATTTCATGGCTCAGATTTTGATTATGGGAGTACAATTATGTCGTTAGTGAGGTATTAGCTGAGACTGATCCCCAGCGCATTCTCCAAGTGGTAACGGATTTTGTAAGATCTTTGTTTAAAACCTTTGTGTTATGTTTTTGAGTGGTGTGTCTGTTAGCAAAATATCTCATGAACAATTGGGTGAATATTAATGAAACTTTCTGAATGTCAAGAGTGGAAGTAACAAATTACAAATACTCACATTACTGTAATTAAGTAGATTTTTTTGGGGTACTTGTACTTTTATGAGTATTTCTTTCAAGTGTGTAATTTTACTCATACTTAAGTGCAATTTAGACCATGTCATCTACTTTGCTACTTTTAAAATCAGAAGTCGCTACTGAGTACGGCCACAACTTGAATTAGTATTCAAACTGTTCATCTGCATCTTTGACTCTCAGATCACGAACGGGCCAATTACCTAAGACGTAAGCAAAGGACAACTCTGTAGAGTAGAGAGTCATTTATGGACTGAAGATTTGGAGAAAAAGCCAAAATGGAGACAGAGGACAACACTGTCAACAGAGAAAATGATGAGGTAAAGGCTGAGGACGAGTGCCCAAGGCTGTACCTGGAGGAATGTTTCATGTACAGAGGGTGAATAGGAAACAGTGTCCAGATGCAAACTTTGTCTGATCTCTACAGTGATAGCAGCTTACAAGACTTCAGCATCTAATCTCAAAAACATACTGTGGTGTACGAGGTTTTACCTGTATGATATTGCTTTTTTATTGATTATATGTGTGGGTTATGAGTTTGGCTAAGTATGCAAAGATCTTAGATGTTGTCACTGCCATCGGTTTGGTTTGCCTGGTACAAAAGTAAGACGGAGCTTCTGAGCATCTGAGAAATGTGCTTTGAATGTAGACATTATATACAGTAAATCAAATTGAATGCCTTCTAGAATAGTTTTTGAGACGAGTACTTTGTACTTTTACTTAAGGATTTTTATAACACCAGTACTTTTACTTGTAACTGAGTATCATTTAAGCAGTGGACAGTACCTGCACTTGAGTACAAATTGTCAGTACTCTTTCCACCTCTGCTGAATGTAATCATTACTTTTTGGAGTCAATCCAATTTAAGATGGCAGCCTCAGCTGTTTGACCTTAGTTGACATTAAAATGGCTATACCTCAGTCAGTTTCACAGATATTGAGCTAAAGTTTTGATGTGGTAGTAGCTGAAAGTCATTCACAACACATGCATTGAGTATGAAATCTTGCAATGTACTGTATTATATTAATTTAAAACTCTTGCATGTTAGTAGGCAGACAATATGTATTCACGATCAGGTTGTTGTTGGTTATCTGCAATAAAATAAGGGTTGTAGGCTCAGTCATCCAGGTAGATAACAAAAAAGGTTAAATCGTGTCATCTGGACTAGTTTCAAGTGAGAAACATTTCGCCCCCATCCAGAGGACTTTGTCAGTCTTCAGCCTGCCAACCAGATCTGTCCCATGTCTCATGCCTTCTTTGCTGTGTTTCCAGCCAGCCTCCTGTTGGAATCTCAGAAGTAGGCTTTTAACATGTGCAAACAGAGCACACCCATCCAAAACCATCAATCATCATGAACAACAATCGAATGTTTTAGGCCAGGTGGCTGACGTGCTACTCACAGTAACAGCCTGAGGACAACCAAAACCAAAATGGTTCAGGAAAAGGTTTGTAAGCTCAATCATCCACGTAGATAACAACAAAAAGGTCCTTTGTTTGCTGATTGCCACTCATCTTTTGCTCATTAGTTCTTAGCTCCATTAGTAAACCTTTAGCTTGTTATTTTTGTTTACTGATAAACAATCACTGTTCATCAAGTTTATGTTCCTTAATCTGTCATGCTACTTGATTTAAAAATAAAAAAAATAACAGTTGCATTTTTTGTTGTTGTTGTTGCTTTTATTTCTTCAATATTAGTGTTTACTTGTGCTTCACTGGCTACTTCCTATTTACTTTCTGCTTGTAAACAAGTTTTCTCTATATTTCACGATACAAATCATCTATAAATAAATGCCAATAAATTATAATAGAGCTTTTATTCCTTTAATGAGTTTTTTTGTTTGTTGTTGCATTGCTTCAACATGCAGCCATCACTAAGCCACAAATGAATGTCTGCGATTTCTTTTTTGTGTCTTTAAGCAAAATGGAGGAAGAAGCAAGAAACGATGCAGAATTTCTTATGTTAAAGTTCATTACGTTGATTTAATTCAAAAGCGGCGTCAAAAAAGCTTTAATGTCCTAAACTAGTGTCACTCAAAGAGCTGCAGAAACTATTCCTCTACAGAATGCGCTTAAAAAAGAAAACTTTTAACAAAAAGTAACTTTTTATTGTGCTTTTGTTTTGTGGAAAGGGATGATCTCAGTCCTCCCGCTGTCACGAGCTGTGTTTACCACCACCTCCAAGATCTCGACAGTCAGGCGCTCGAGCACCGCCTCCAGGTAGATGGTAATGCATCCATAGCACCTCCTTTTCAACTCATTTGGCATTTGGGGCTGTAATTGAGATATTATTTGAGCTTTTGAGATGTGAATCAGCAGCTCCCAGTTGTAAAAACCACCTCGTTGTTATGGCTACGCATCACAACAAATGTCCAAATATAAAAAAAGATTTCAGTAAAAATCCTTCCAGCGGCACAGCATCTGATACCAGAGGAAGTAATCATCCGAAAAAAAAAGCGATTTTACATCCAGAAAAAAGAGTTTTCAAAAGCAAAATCTCAGAATTAACGTACGAGAGCTACTCCGACATGCAGCCACCCCAAGCGGCGCAATTCTGGAACTCAAGTACAGATTACTCAAAGTAATCATTTACAATGACAGAATGAACTCAATTCCACTGAGCAGCTCATTCTGATGAAGAATTGATGGGCTTAATAAAAGTCTTCCCTTTTTTTTTGTTCTGTACAGGTTTGTACTGACGTAAGAACATGCATTAGCAAATGTGCAGTAAATGCCACATAGACAGGAATACGTTTTAATCTAGTGTTAAACTATGACAGCGACTTTCCATCTGTGGAAATGATGTCAGTTCCACAAATGAACTCCAAACACCGTCATAATACTGTAACCCTGCAGCGGAAGGTTTACCTTTTCCTCTTATTGTGCGAACCTCTGACACTCGCTTGTCTCACTAGCTTTTTAACTTCCTTTTTTTTCCTTGTGTGCTGGTAACTTCCTCTGTTCATGACCACACCACCTTTCCTCATCATGGCTGCACGCTTACAACTGACATCTTAAGAGAACGGCGCCTGTTAGGTACAGCACAAGATTCAAATGGCATGTGCAAGCAAGGAATTAGTGGTGAGGAACCACCTAAACATGGTGGGACTTTTACGTATGTGTTACTAGCTCTGTAGTCTGCAGAAACTGAGAACACTGTGCTGATACAACAAACGATGGTGAATAAAAGCGTTGCCACTGCCTTGGCACCTTCAAGGACATGAGGCATCCGAGGAGCCACTTTTATACCACATTACCTTAAAAGTACCTCAGACGCCATGGCAACATTTCTTATCTTTGTTATCTGTAAGCAACTTGCCACTCCTGCTGCATCAGACTAATCTAGCTCACCATATATAGATCAGGCTTGTTTCTATTTGCAACTAGCAGCCGCTGTCATCTGGACCTTGCGGATAATAATTACCTCATCAGACCTTAAGTGGAATAGAACAGACAAATTAAACAGGGCTTTCAAAATAAATGTGTACTTTTTAAATTCAAGCTTTTCCTTGAGATCATCAACACTTGACAGCGTTGAATCAGCTGAAGTGAACTCATGATAGAAGCACAACAGGATGCCATGACTCCAGCAGGTAAACAATTGCTTCATCCTACTTTTTACAACATTCCAACCACCAGCACTCCCTGTGCAGGGTTAATTGCAGGAGGAAATCCTTTCTGGAGCGTAGGTTAGTTACTGGAACATTTGGAAAGCTTCCGCTCAACGTGCTGGAACCACATGATACCGCTGGGCGATAAACACTTCAGAGGCCCAACGCTCTGCCCGCTCGACTTTTAAAGTTATGTCAAACATTCATCAGCCGCTCCAAAGCGGATAAGGGGATATCTGTGGATGACCCTTTTGTTTTGGTCCCAGTCTGATGCAGGAATATGCATGTTTGTCTGTAATCTGAGCAAAAGTCTCCATTCTGGACCAGAGCTCGGTGCAGCTTTACAAATGGCTCAGCATAAAAGAAAAATCAACAGTTTAAAATCAGAAAAAGATAAAAATAGATCCAAGTGCTGAAGTTAAAAGAAATGCTTATCGCCTGCTATCGTTCAAATCAGAGATTTAATGTAAGATCATGTGAGTTACAGCTGTTTTGGTCCAACCTTGTGCAACAATGCAAAATGTTATGCTCAGATTATGTGTTGTGAATGACCCTCAGCTACTACCTCATCAGGTTTTAGCTCTATCTGTAAAATTGACTGATTTAGAGCATTTTTAGTGTTGTTTTTTTTACATCAGCTGGCTGTGATGCATGGCTTGAATTGATCTGAGATGAATCAGTTGTGGATCCAATGATCACTTTTCCAGGGTTGCTTTAATCGTTCGTGAGATATTTTGCTAACAGACGAACAGGTTTGACTCCAACGGTTTCTGCTGAAATCATAAACAAAGATCTCGCTCAGTGTGTAGCACTTGGAGTGTTTGTTGTGAATGATTCTGTCAGAACAAAAAAAGTTTGGAACATTATCAGTAAAAACTGATTGAATCACAGCAGTTAGTCAGGCAGCCATCTTGATGTAATCTGACGCTCAAAGTCAGTAATTTCTAGATGTGCGTTCACTGATAAGTTCATGAAAGTTTCATTCAAATTCATGCAGTGGTTCATGAAATATCTTGCCAACAGACAAAGCTGACTAGAACTAAACAGCAAAGCTTTAACCGAAGATCTTGTGCAATGGCTTAGTGCTCGGGTTATGTTTTGCAGATCAGTCTCAGCTACTACCACACCAAATTTTAGGTCAATATCTGTAACACTGACAAGATTGTAGCTATTTTGGCCATGGCAGCCATCTTGAACTGAGCTGACTCTAAAAGTTAATCAGTTGTAGATAGCGATTAACTTTTGGAAGGTTTCGTTAAAACTTGCTCAGCAGTTCATGAAATGTTGTGGTGACAGGTTGACACATGAACACACGCAGAGGCTAAACAATGAGAAATGGAAATGTACTTTTAGTTAATAAAAGCTGCGAGTGGTTTCATAACTGTAATTTTAAGCTTGTTTCACTTCAAAAACAGAAACAATCATAGTTTGACACACACAAATAAAAAAGTTAGGGATGCACGATATTGGATTTTTGGCAAATATATGATATTATATATATATATATATATATATATATATA
>NC_056518.1:18617275-18639870 GCF_014905685.2 Nematolebias whitei
GGAATGGCCAATGTCCGATATTTAACTTTATCGCTAATATCGACCGATACCGATACCATGCCGATAATATCGTGCATCTCTAAAAAAAAAAAAAGTGAAAGTTAATCAAAGAAAACTTTTTATCTGGATAAATATTTTATGCCTGTGGACACCTTTTTTTTTTTTTTTTTTTTTTTTTTTACAGATTTCATTGCTGATTTCTCGTTTCTGTTAAACAACCCGTACATTTTGTGAGAGCATATCTTTGAGGTGAAAGTGGTGATGTCACCGACTGATCCACACCTCGCAAGTGCTGTGCATTTCAAAAGGTTGGTCACCATCAGAGGGGTGACCTTTCAGCTTGGCCGGGCTTAAAGCTGACGGCTTTTGGGGTCGATCTTTCAAACAAACGAGCGCTCTCACATTCAAAAAAGGGTGGCAGGACTTGTGGACCGTGGGGGGTTACGTGTGATGCGAGCCGGCATGAGCTGCCATTCTATCAAAAACTGTTCAAGGAACACCCCATTCACAACACAGCACTCACAGATATCATCTCTGTCATTGCATGCACAAATCTCATGTTTTGCATACAGAGGTGACATTAAAAAATCATGTGCATTGCACCTTATACTGGTCATTTCACGCCTTTTCTAATGACTCAACCCTGTCATTAGAGCCAACTTCTACTTTGAACGTAGTTCTCAGATGTCTTTTTTTTAACGTGAAGTCCATCTTAACACTCCTTTTCGCTGCATTAGCGTAACCAGGCAACGGCCATCTGAAAGCTGTCTCTTCAGAGATACAATCACCAGAACTGAGAGCACCCCAGACAACTTCATTGAGCCAAAGGTCTTCGACTGATCCGCTGCCTGCACAATCACTGCTGCTCCATATTTTCCCCCACTCTCAATCGAACACACACATTAAACAGCTTGCGACCTGAAACAAACGTTTCCCAACATAAAATAACTCCAAACACTTGATCCAACACCTCACATTTTACAGGCTTTTGGATGGGGGCTTACCGAAACACTCCAGACAAGCTTGGATTAGTTCATTCCAGGTTGCCCCCTTGCCGAGGTGTCCCAGAGGTATCACCAGTTTGCCAGGGGTGTTGTGGGCCGGTTTGTGGAACCTGTTGGGACGGCCTGGAGGAGAAACTCTTGGCTTGTTGGAGGTGCACCCTGAAGTCACCCTCCTGGAGAAACACAGAGTGAAGAGGGACTGAGAATTTGCTCCTTTTTCTCTGAGCTCATCTCCAGTTAAGATTGTGATTCATCCACAGCTTTTGTTTCATGTGTGAACTCTTTAATCAGCAAACAAATGACAAGTTCCCAGTTGTTGGTATTTTAAGTGCAGCCTATAAACACAGACGTGCCTGTGCCTGCATGTCTGTGTTTGTGCGTAACACTATTTCGTCCTTTTGGAACACACATTCTGAGCTATTTGTTTGTGGTTTTAGGGGGAAATGGCAGTAGAACAGCTCTCCTAACCAAAGTGATCAATTCTAACAAGTGCGCATACTGTTTCCCAAACCGCGCGTCTTTGGCGAAACGACCAGGGTCTGACTTACGCGTCTTCTTTGCCCTTTTCGTCCGCCGGCACGCTTTCGTTTTGGTTCTCCTTAGTTTGGCATCCCATGGCGAGGTACTGGGCGACGAGCGGCTGAACCAGGCTGTCCATCTGCGTCCTCCTCGATGGGAGCATTTCATCTCCGGGCTCGGCTCGGTGCGCCTCCGCTGCGCGCGCTCCGCAGCTTTGTGTCTGAGTAGTCCGTGAACGTCCCACAGTTCAGATTCACCCCGCGTGTCTGCGTGGGGGCGGTCGCCCGGCATGTCACTCCCTGACTCTCCTCATTCAGGTCTCACGGGTTTATTGAAGCAACTTTAAGACTTTGAAATCAAGACAGATTATCCACTAGCACATTAAAGGTGCTCGTTGCTCTAAGATAAAATCTGAAAAGTAACAAACATTAAAAAAATAGGTCAAGAAGAATAGACATTTTGGGTTCAAAACGTTGGACAATTTTAACATATTGGTGTTTATGTACATATTTGTAAAGTAAAGTGTGCAGATAAGCTTCCTGCTGAGTTGTTTGTTTATATTGAGTGCATACCTGCATTTCAGAATTGCACATTAGTATATTAGAAAAACTCCTAAAGTAAATTATTTCATACTGCATCTTTTGATATAGCTCAGGGATTTTCACCATTTCACTTATACTTTGCAACGAGGACCTTTAATGTTGTCCTGTAATGGCTGTTACGATTTATACAATAATGGTTGAGCAGAACTTCATGGAGGGAACAAGTTCACTGTGCTTTTTTCAATAACAACAACAGCAAAACACTCAGGATTACTTATGACTCTAAATGTGTATCTCTACTTTTAATGCCCCAATGCACATGAAATGCTTTGTGAGTCCTTTCCTGACATTAAATATAGGTTGACTCTAGTGAAGCAACATTCTCCTTCTAATCAAACACAGACACATATCCAGTGTCTGTTCAGGCTGATAAGGAAGATGATAGGACATATCATTAAAAAAACTCTGTGCTTATGATTAAATATAATTTTAACATTTGTCCTGATGCGTGCTAAATAATCCAGAAAAATCTAACAAATTTAAGTCAGGTCCTCTGGATGGATTCTTCTTGTTGAATAAAAGTTGTTTGCTGCAATTTAAAAGTTGTGTTTTGTTTGGATAAAAGACAAAAAACTTAAGAAGAATTCGTCCAGAGGACCTGACTTAACTTTGTTAAACTTTAACATTTATTTACTTTCTCATAAAGGCCATCATGCTTTAAATGTGTTTTTGGACTTTCTACTTTACTTTATTGAGTTAGAAAATGCAGTCCTGTCTGCAGATTTGTGTTACTTTGTGCTTTCCTGCTCTAAAACAGATAAACAGGCAGGAGTTGTGTTTCACGTAACAAAGAGGATCATGCTGTGAACTTTTACTTTACTTTACAAAATTCTTGGCGGAGTCAGGATAAAGATACATGTTGCTTTAAACCCAATTTTATCCAGCTAATATATATTTTTAAATCATTAAACTAAACATATTGTGAGAAGTCATGTTGTTAATTCCACCCATGCCATGGTAGCTCCTTGATTTAGGTCCATTTTGGAAAATCTGAATGATGTGATTCCTTCTTTGCTTTACTAAAACTTTCTGTTTGCTCAGTCTGCAGAGCAGGAAAGGGTGGATCTTCCTTTAAAGATAAAAAGGTTGCACGTTCTGTTATGGCGTGCTGTTGTTTTGCCGTAGGTGGTCGAGAGAGGAAGTTTCCTGAAGTCTTCAGCGTCAGTGACCTGTGGAGTTTTATCTTTGGGTAGATTCAGGCAGGCACTTGGTTCAAAACTGGCTAAATATTCTTCCATTTTATTTCAGAACATGTAGACATTATTTCCAAACTGAACCAACATAATAAATCCCTTAACGTTAGTCACTGAGTCAATGGTTTACATGCTGTCTTGCCTTGAGTTTAATGCTTCAGAGGTTTTAAGTCATCAGAAGTGTTCGTTTGTGACTTTAGGTACAGAAGGCTGAGACAGATCACAGGTCATGAAAGGCATGTTATTGAGTATGATTAAATATTTCCTAATGAATGGTGTTAATAATTTGTGAAATTCCAAATTTGACCTTTTACTTGACTTTTAGTTGGGTGTTCTCTGGAGGAACATCCTTCACTTGATTAGGTGTCTCTCCTGTTTTCAAATGAACAACTTAGATTCATGCTTCCATTGGCAAAATGAAGTCATGAAAACCTACTTACAGCTGCACACTTTAGCTAAAATAGCAGCAGTCTTGTCACTGCTGATCTCTTTGACAACTTAAGTCTGCCCCCATGTGGCATCTAAAAGATTTATTTTTTCCATACTGTTTTGTAGCCCAGGTTATTGAAAATATACTGCTTTAAAGTGAGCAATGACAAAAGACTGATTTATTATTCCTTTCATTGTCTCCCTGCATAGAAAAATAGGAGAAAAATGTGGGTTAAACAAATAGTGTAGGAATTTATGCATATTTTACCACATATATTCTCATTTTGTTTTCATGAAGATACAAATTAGGTTAAAAAAAGGCAGTGATGTGCATAAATATGCTACAGATACAGCTGTAATAACTGTGGCCATTTAGTGTCATTTAAATTTTCCTTTTTAACATTGATTTTGGCTTTTATCAATGCAGTTTTAAATATAATTCCCATTGACTGGACTTAACACAACTTTATTTGATACTGCATTATTTAGAGATATTAATCTGAATGTCATACAATTTTAAAAATGCGATCGCTGCCTGCAATCCCCTTCATGACCACTAGTGGGAAACTAAAGCAAAACTGTTTCTGGTTGGTGCTTTCAAAGTTATTAAAAACTTTCATACTCCTTCATTGGACAGTGAGTGCTGTCCAATCTATCCCTCATAATTCAAGCAATATATACTGTATTTTTAGACATGTGTAAATATGTCAACGACAAAACTATTTTTCTATTTATTTTCGTTCTTCTTCCACATAAATTGTTTACGGAAGACCGAATAAAAAAAGTAACGAAGAGTCATTGAACGCAGCATAAACCATGTTCAAAGCCGCGCTCTGAATGCTAACGTCGATGGCTACAAGTAGCTAACTGCATTTGCAAAATTAGTTTGTGAGAGACATAATAATATTTAAAGCAGGCTAAAACCAAGAATCTTGGTGTAGAAATGGTTGTTGACGACGCTCACTTCATGACTCTCCTGAAAGGAAAACGCATCAAACTGACGCTCAAGAGTTCATCTTTCATGGGGGTCGTTCAACGCATCAATCCAAACAAAACCCTGGTTTTGGCAGACGGTTAGCAATTTATTGTTTTTATTTACTTTAACTGTACATTATAAGAAAATAATATTTTGGAAATCTTTCAGTGAGTGACATAAATGGACGCAAAATTCCTGGAACCAAGCTGTTTTTTGGACATGAGATTCTGAATGGTAAATATATGTATATATATTATATATATTTAAGACAAGTCACCACTCATGGCTTTGAACTAATAACCATCTAACACGATTATTTTTGATCAATTGAACGCAAAGTTGAATTCACTGATGAAGCAAGTGCTGATCCTGGGTGAGTAAACTATTCTGAAATCATCCAATCTTTGCAGTGGTGCTCCTTGGTCTCAATAAATGGAAATGTGAATCATTTTTCAGAGACTTTGACCTCTGTGCATCTGAAGGGCGCTTGAACGTGGAAAAGTGTCAGCCGTATAGGAAGATACTTGCATTGGGTGAGTTTAATTGCTAAGAAAAGTTGCTATTTGTGCTTGCAATGAAAGAAAGCTATTATTGACTTCTGAGAGGTTTGTCTCTTCCAGATGATGAAGATGAAGCTGAAGACGATGCCATTAACTTTGTAGTAATTGACGAATTTCACCAGAAGTTTGGACCTGCAGTAAGTGGACTATTTTGAGTTGTTTGATTCAGCTTAGGTTATTTCCTCACTTGATGCATATTTAAATGTTCAAGTCTCAGTGGTTATTCTGTAGGTGGCGCACATCAAAAAGCAGCACGTCATCGGCGTGGCAGGTGAAGGAGTTGAGATATACAAAAATGGAAGATTGTGCTGGCTGCAGGTGAGAAGTTCTAAGCTCTTGATATTTTTGTTCTTCCTCTGTTTGGTTCTTTTTATCTCCTGCCTATTCGTATTTCAGCTATAAATAACAAAAATAATTGTTACTCATTAGATTGCTACAAAGTGCAAGGTGTACTTGTTTGACATACTGTTACTTGGACCAAGGGCATTTAAGAATGGTCTCTCAATGATCCTGGAAAGTAAACACATATTGAAGGTAAGCATTGTGAACCCACTTGAAATCCTGTTTAGTCAAAGCGGTTATTAATGTACCATACCATCTGTTTGTTGCAGGTCATTCATGACTGCAGAGCCATCGCTGGATCTCTGTTTGCTCAGTTCGGAGTAAAACTTTCCAACATTTTTGACACTCAGGTCGGTGCACTGTCTGCATTGTTGCCTTTTTCATAAATAGGGCTTAGTGTGTCCCTGACTTTATGTATGTTTTATTATTGTTTCACTTGTGTTTTAAGGTGGCAGATGTCATGTGCTTCTACTCGGAGACAGGAGGATTCCTTCCTGACAAAGTCAGTACTCTCCAGGGAGTGGTGAGTCTTCATCTGAAGGTGTCCTCCTCCAGGCTCTCTTCTCTTCAGATAAAGTCACAGCTCACCAAGGTACGCCCAGTCTCCTTAGCAATGTTTTTATAAAATGTATAAATATCTACTGATCTGTACCTTGCAGGACGGTTGGGTTGCAGCTTGAATTTTCTGTGGAATGGGTTTGTTCTGATGTAGCTCACGTTGGTGATTTGGGGCAATTAAAAGACAGGTACACACTTGTGACTCTCTGTTGTGTTCGCTGAACTACACTTCAGTAGGTTTTATTATGTACTATTGCACATTGCCGTGCTGTCTGACTAAACTAATTGCAATTAGGTGTTCTGGGTTTTGCAACTATATTTTTACACATATGAAACGCATCAAACAAACATCAGTAAAAACACAAAGACCCAACGTTTACCACCAGAACATTTTATTAGAGCAAGGTGAGCAGTGCTGTTCACTTAAAATCTGTTCATTTGAACGTCCTGTAATGACTGAAGAGTAATTTTTGTAGGAAGAAATGGAGATGTGGTACAAACGGCCTTGCCCTGTGCCGTTGCTGAAGGTGATGGCTTTGTCAGTGATTCATCTACAGCCTCTGAGAATGGTGCTGCTAGACACACTCATGAATGACTATAAAACCCTGGTGGATTCCTACCTTAACAACACCCACTATGAACCAGATGGACTGGAGCCTATCACTATGGTAAGTAAATGAGAAACAAATGGCTGTAATTATACCAGAAATGTCTGCATGACGAAGCTGTAGTCTGCATTTTAAGATAACTATTTGCCTTAGGCAAATAAATGTTAATTAAGACTTTTCTCAGTTTATCTTCTCCACACACATCAGGAGGTAGTGAATCTGTAAGGAGCGAAAGATGCTTAAGCAAGTGTGCACGTGTTACTGTCTGAGCAACAAAACTTTTGGCGTCTGAAAGCCAATTGTCTATTCAACAAGCTTATGCATGTAGAGAAGTAATATTTTATGCAGATTACATTCTTCACTTTAAACTCAAGTGTGCACGTTGCAAAATGCGAGGCCAGAGTAGCGGCAGGTGTTACGCATGGCGTTTATCATTCATGGGCCATCACAACGTCCCTTAGTTTGTGTACTGTTTCAAAACCTCAAGTTTAGTATTTAACCATACCCTTACTGAGTTTCCAGTAATCACATTCAGCTTGCGGTTTGACTTCAACACATTTAATGGCCCAACCATACAGCTGTCATGATAACTGTGGCTCAGGTAGAAGACGCAACAGTCATAAGGTGCAGTTTAGACCACAAACCTTATATATTTAGGCATATGTTGGTTTTTAATTGGACACTGAGACGCTATTTACTCTCCGTATCTGCAGCTTGCATAACTAACTGCAGGTTACATGCATTAGCATCTCTTTGTAGACCTTCAGGCTACATTTGTTTTATGCACATGTTTTCACGGTGGATAAAGCAAGCAGCACCGTTGTTGAAACATTTCCAGTAGCATCCATTGTAATTTCCTTGAAAACTGTGCATAAACAAGATTGTTGTAAAAGATGCTATAAATGTACAAAAAAGGAGCCACAAAAGAGTTGTGCGTTTAACATGCTGAGGTGAGTCACAAATGAACAGGAGCTCGTGTTGATGGTTTTTCATGTTGCTTATGTCAGCCAGTAATAACTACAAACATTTTTTTATATATTTTCACCCTGATTTGGCAAAACAAAATTGTTTACAGTCAATTTACATTCACCAGCAGGCTCTTTTTCACACATAGCTTTGTAGATCTAAACATGTCTTAAGTTTACGCTTTAAGATCCTTGTGAAGCGTTTAAACGTTGGTGTTGTTAATGCAAAACCATTCAGATTAGCAAGTACATCTCCCATCTACATGCATCCACAGGAGCACGTGCTGGAGTTGCCCAAAGAGCTCAAGCAGCTGGACGAAATGCGTCTTGAGCGGCGGGAGTGGGCTAGGAGACACTACCCTGTCACAGAATGTGGGCTGCTGGCTCGCTCCAACCCAAATCCTGGGTCAGAATCCCAGACCTCACGGGCTGTAGAGGACCACAGCAGTACTCTGACTGACACCTCTGAACCCACAGCTGCTGACCCAACTTCATCACCACAATCTGAGCCTCTTTTTAACCAACAAACCACATGCACTTCAGGTATGACCAGTATGCCTTCCATCGCACCAGCAGAGTCACTGTCCCCAGCCACCATGTCCAATATTGCGGAAGACACGCCTCCTTCTGAAGTCGTGGACAAAGGATTCACAGGGGTCCAAATGAATGTGATGGGAAGAGGATGGGTGTATGGGAAAGAGGAGTCCTCTTTACCAGTCTTACCATCTATAGGACGTGGTTTCCTTCTCAAGAGACCACTGTCCCAGGATCCCAAAGAGAGTGCTGGTGACTTGACAAGTCTAGGCAGGCTGGAAATGGCTCCTAGAGCTACTAGCCAAGTGCTTCCCCTAGAAGAAAAAACCCCACCTGGATTCCATGATGATGAGCTGTCTAAGGACAAATGTTCTGCTGCTCAGCCTTCCTTATCTTCACTGATTCAGTCTTTCAGAAATTAAACAAAATCTCAGCCTGCAGGCATACACCTTTTAAATATGGACTGTTAAATAATTTGTAATTGTCTACAGTGACCAGTAGATGGCAGTAAACAGTTTTTTATATGCCTTTGTCAGACAAATAATTGTGTGGGGGAAAAAAATATGCTTTGGCTTTGTGGTTTACTTAAGTTTAAATTGATTTAATCTTTAATGATTGCCTTTTTTTGTTGTTGTTGTTCTGCATCTAAATCCATTATTATAGCATTAGTTAAAGGCAAAAATAAACAAATAATTGAATGTTCTGTAATTTTACCATGCAATTTGTTCTGATTCTTTCTAACAAACGGAGGAATAAAAGCTTTGGCCTGTGGAAAAGCAAAATGCAAACATCCAATAACACAACCGTTAGGACATAATGTGCTTGACAACCTGTACAGCTTGGCTTCTGTGTTGCAGGTAATTAATTGTTGGCGGTTGGGACGGGCATCAATGGATCTACTGCTAATTGAGAAAAACATTGTTAGCTGACACTTTAATTGATTACTGATGCCTAAAAAAAACACGAGTTGGCACAGCTGAACAGTTCTAGTCTCCAGCTTCACTCTTTGGCACTGTGATGTGTAATTGATCACAGGTGGCTAGCACCTGCCGTGGTCTACAAAAGCTGATCTTTTCCAATTAATTTGCAGCTTGAGATGCCTCAGATTTTGCATAGTCACTATAGCCTTTCTGCCTATAGATCATCAAAGATCAAGACACGGATATGACAGCATTCATCCTTCAGCATAAATAGGACTTTTGTATGATTACATCTTATATCTATGACCATCTACATACAGAGACTTGGGGCTTTTTCAGAATGAAAAAATATTAAATGTTAATTAACTGGCAGTGAACATGTTTTCAAGCCTTGCATCTCTTAGCAGACGGCTCCACCAGCTTCTGTTAAACACAAGCAGGGTGGAGCCCATCCATATGTTTCCCTTAACCCTTTAAAACACAGTTGTTACTTGGTTTGTACACATGCAGGCCCAGCAGGGAGCAAACGTTTACCACGTCTTATTGCACTTTAGCTTGTCTTGGAGCTGCAGCACTAAAACCCTTCAATGCTGCCCAGCAACAGAAGCAGGACTAATTAATGGTCATTTCCTGTATAGCAACAGAATGGGAGCATGTTTTATATATTTGCATAAATCGACATTATGGTTGCTGACAAAGTGGGGGTGATGTGGGGGGGTTGTGGGGTGGGATACTGGTCTCTGTGGGGCCATGGAGGACAAGCTCCTGTCATTGACCACCAGATTGGAGCTCTTAATTTAGAGGACCTTGCATTTCCTCTCCGTCACAATAATGCCTTATGTGCTCCACTTCCTGTTTCTCAGGCCTGGGAGGAAGGAACCGTGAGCTTGTCACACGGTAGTCACCATTTCCTCCCCCACCCCCACCCCTCCTGCTTCCCCCACTCCCCCCCCCCCAAAAAAAACTTCAGACAGTGTTATGTCCTTCAGAGGGGAAAGATGTCTGCACCTTTAGCATCATAGCAGGATGCGTCTGAGCTATTTTTGTGCTTGTGTTGAAAAGGTAGTGCGCAGACATAAACACAAACTGTAGAGCATCCAGCTGTGTTGATTTAGCATCCAAGAGAGGAGCTTGAACCAAAAAGGCCAATTACTGTTTGGACTAATCAGTATAAGGTATAAGGAAAATGGGTAAGGAATAATGATTAGCATTTAAAATCAATGTAGAAGTTTTATGCTGCACATAAAATAAAAGGTGCAAGTGTTGGTGCCATTATTTACAAACCTGTCATTTGACGTTCAAGCACTTGTCAGTCTGCACTGCAGATCACCTGTGCTCGTGGCGCCCTCTGAACAGCACCCAAAACAAAGGTGGTGTGTCCCTCCCACCCCACCACCTTACAACTATAAAGAGCATCACACACAACAGGCCAAAGCTTGTAGGCAACTCAGCCTGCCTGATCAGGGTTAGGCTACAGATTTATCCATAATTAATGGGCTTTCATTAATTATTAAAAGGAGGGATAATTCCCTAAAAAACACACTCCCATTAAACAGTGGCTTGTTAAACCGACATGCTGTTAGCTGGTCCTATAAGCACGTCATCAAGTTTCACTGTTGACTTTTGCTGACCAAGTGCACGATCAGATCATGGTACATTTCTCTGGCGATGCTGAAGAAGAGGAAACCTGTTCACTGGCTCATTATATTGTTGTTGGTAAGCTTTTTAAATTCGCTCATGATTTGGTTCTGCCTCGTAAACCTTTTGAAAGTTTCCTCTGGGATTTGTGTTGGGCGGCATTCTGGTTGACCCAATGGAAGAACATGATCTGTGCCTGCGAAACAAACTGAGAGGCATTATTCAGCAGTTCTCTCTCACAACAAGTTCCATGTATATCAACAAAATAATAGCAGGTTCATTATTCATGAAACCACGTGTAATCTCTTTGTATTTATAAGGAAGGTATATAATCATATATCAGGTTCCATTAAGCCACTGAACTGTATCCCTGCTGTCAGTCTTCCATCTGCTGATACAAACCCATTGTTGAACCCTACTCCCCACCACCTTTCTTTTTTCTCACATTACAAAACTACCCTCTTTCTCAGGTCATACGCAACTGGAAAATTAACATTTAATGTGGGAAAGCTCAACCTATCCAGATGGCTTCTTGAGTACAGCAAAAATGAGAACAAAACACAGCATCAATATTTCAGCCAGCCCACACTAATGGTATGCACGCATCCCTGCAGTCAGGAAATCTTAAGTCAGGAAGACCCTTGCACATTTTTTTGTTTCAAACACCAACACAGATGCAGGCACGGAATATGGATCTTTATGCGCTGCTGTGCCGTGTTTACTCAGGCAGCGTGAAGTATCGAGACCCGGAGGGCCTCTCCGAAGAAATCAGCCATATTGCGACCTTCAGCTGCGCTAGACAAACACAAGACAGAGGATGACAGATGATGAAGCAGACGAACATAAGGATGGTGTACAGAAATCACATTAAAATTCACATTATTTAATTGGTGTTCTGTTTCATTTTTCAATATCTAATCTCTTTAACTTCTGTTGGAAAGTAAGTTAAAAAAAAAAATCAACATACACTCAAATGGCTCATGACACCATCAGTTAATGCCTAAATTTTAAGCAAAGGTGTTGCACAATGCGAAGATGCTCAGCTAAGAAAATTGACGGAGTTATAGATACTTTTGACTTTGCTAAGGACACTTAGCTGCAGGAGCCATCTTGGACAACGCTGACTCCAAAGGTTTATTAGTTTAGTGGTACGTCTAATGAATAACTTTCATTGAAACCTTTCCAGAGGTTCACAAGAAATTTTGCTAACAGGCAGACACAATGAGCACACACGCAGGCATGGGCAACACTTTACCTTCAGCCATGCTTACTGTAATTGATGAACACAACAAACTGTGAAGCCACACAAATAGATGTAAACTCATCAAAATGACCACAAAAAAAACTTGAAACAAACGTTTAAAGGTGCTTTTTGTCTTTGGATCTGTTGTTCGGCCTCTTTAAGAGGTTTGTGCTTGTTTACTTGTAATCTGCTTAAAATTGCTGTGAATTATTTAGGATTTTGATCAGTTTTGAGACTCCTGGACTTCACTCTATAAAACTGAATCACTTTTCTTGTGAATCACTTCCTTTAGACAAAAGTTCCTGCTTACCAAAGAAAGGATGTTTTTGCATTACAATATTGGAAACCCTCCTTCAGCTACAAATGTCTGATTAAAAAGACAGACTATTGGGTGTTGGCAGGTTCCTTATAATTAAAGCCTGCATTGTTTAATGTTAGGGTGTGCACACAGATGAGGGCTGCTTGTAGTCGCAGAGAGGGAGAAGAAGGGGTAGAGCGGGCTCCCTGTGGTTGGCTGAATTAGTGCCCAATGGATCGGCCCGACAGCTGCTCCGTGAGCCTGGCACCCAAACAGTCCAGCACTGTGATGCGGTGTTGCCAAGGCCGACCAGCAGACAGTTAAGAGAGGTGGAAGTACCCGTCACACTAAACACAAACTCTTTCATCATTTCAAGCTCTGCCTTTCAACTGGCTCGCTTTGCTTATTGCACCAGCATTATTGGATTAGTATGGGATTAAGTTTGGTAATTAAAAAGGGCAAATTTAGTTCATGCCATTGGGGAAAATGTCGAAGCCACACAAATATAGTTCAGCTGCAATGGCAAGAACCAAACAAAAAAAAGAGGATTGTTTTGTATTTTTATCTGTCAAAAACTATTGTTGCATTCAATCTTTTGTGGCGGCTATAAGATCTAATGGTGATTTTCAAATAACTCACTTAAATGAGCAATTTTTAATTAAATTTAATCTGCTTTATCGACAAAAGCTCTAAATGGCAAATTAAATGTTAAACCAAAGCAGGGCCATCTGTTACAACACCTGTGTTAATGTCAGCCATGTGGACAGTACAGCTACGCCGAGCCTGATATAATAATAAAGTTTCACATTTAACATTTAAAAAAAAAAAACGGTACATCTGTTTTCCCTCTGATTTTAAAGTTGCGTTCTGGAAGAATGACTTATTTGACTTTTTTTGTGTGCTGCATAGCCAAATATCTTAGATACAGCAATATGTCTCTGCTGAAGGATATTAAAAGTAGTTTCTGAGTCTTTGAGCACCCTTGGTTAGACCTCCAGGGTCTGTCTTGGCCCAGATGACAGGGCTTCTGTCCAGGCGTGGCACCAGGATATCTACGGGACACCAGCTGCTATCTCCGTGTTGCAGACAGCTGTATCTAAATATTCATCCAAAGCACAGATAAGTGTTTGGCCCCAGATGCTGTCAAAGAACCCAAAATGTGAAACTACTGCAAGAAGTTGGGAAGGTGATTTGATTGGAAAGGTCCTTCCTGTCCCTGAAAGAGCCAGAATGAAGGGTTTAAATCCTGAATTGACAAAACTTCACTTGAAATCAATGATGACGGATGGGTGGGCAGCTGTCTATCTGTTTTACCCATGGCTGCTCCTAGAGCTGTTGTGCCTCAGGTTCTGTTGGTTCCATCTCCTCTTTTGTCAGCCCAGTCTGGAGGGAAAGCCACTCCGATTCGTACATTCACATTCAAAGCGATGGCCGCCACACCAATCACGACTTCATCAAGTCTCTTTGAGATGCGTTTTGGATGAAGTTGCGGTGGGTGTGTGGTCAGATAATTTGCTGGCACGTCGCAATAGAAGGAGTGAATGTGCATTCGGGAATGTTTGGGGACTGAAATTCAAAAAAAAAAAAGAGAAAAGAATTGAGCAGATGGTCTTTACTTATCCTGTCTGAATGAGTGTGGAACCAGTGGGCACACACAGAGAGATTTGTGGACAAACTCTTTTACCTCCTATCTTTTTGTTTTCTAATAAGGGAAGGCAAAACGCTGACAAATATTGGCTCAATCTCAATGAGAGCAAAGTGTTGTGGTGCTGCTGGGATAATGAGGAGAAAGTGGAGTGGCTAATTATTCCTAAAATTTGAAGGGATTGTGGCCAGATGAGCATATAATTTACCTCATCTATAATTAGCATCTAAAATATGGCTGAAAAGAACTAAATGACAAGGGCTTAATCTGAGATATACCCTCATATGCAGTGTGACGTGCTGCTCAACAAGCTGAAAAGGAAAGGTTTTGTTTTATCACAGTAAACACTCAAATGTAATGCATCACTAGTCTGTAAAATCACAGAATTACGTATTTATTTATTTATTTCAGATGTGCTACAGCACTCATCTGCTGCCTGTCCTCTTGTTCACCCTGAGAACTGGAGTTTTGATTCAGAAGGTCTCCCTGGCAGTCAGTTCATCTGGTGGAGGGTCGCACTGCTTTGATGACCTCAGGTGCACATAAAACCGCAATAAAGACTGAAACCTTTTGCTTTTGTAAACTAAATTATAGAACATATGTGTTTTCATAGGAAGCCAAAGATTTCTGGACGTCCCTTTATTAAATTCCTGCTTATTCATACAAAATACTTTTCTATCGTGCGTTAAAGATAAGAGCCGTTTCGTCTAAAGTTTATGGTGGCAGAGTCTGGGTGTGACAGAGCTTGCAAAGCCCTAAAAGGAGACGTTTAAGCAGACTTACAGTTTCCCATCAAGCATGTGCCTCTCTTTCAGAGGCCAAAGCATTTTCCTGTCATTATGAGGAGCGAAAAGAAAAGAAAAGAGAGAAACAAAATGGTTTCCAGGTTTTACTTTAATCTGAAGAGGCAGGGGCGTTATGAGGAGGGGGCTAGGTGATGGGTAGCTGTACAGACACAGATGTGTGAAACTAAAATATAGTAAATGAAAAGGATCATGGATCGCAGTGACATGTCTTTATGATACAGGCGAAGCTCTTCTCTGGCTAGTTTTTGTCACATACACCATCATATCCATGAATACACTCCAACTGCAACTTGTAAATGAACATATTTAACATCTGAGATGAACAATCATACATTATACTGGTTTCATGTATTACTCTTGAACTGCCAGCCAGACAACAATAAAAAAAAAACAATGTGCATTGTGATTTCTGACAGCAACAAACTATTGAAATTTTATGAGTTATACCAGGGGATGATACCTGCATGAGGGTGGGTGAGTAGATTAGGAAGGAAAATGACACACTTTCCTAATTTTATTGTGTAACAGCTAAAGTTATAGCAATGGTTGCAAACTTCAAGTCACTTTAACCATTTTGCATTTTGGTTTGGCACACAACGCTGTGAAGAGATGTTCAGATGTCCCATTACAAAGAACATAATCACTCAAACATCCAAAAGACTTGTTTTAGACTCTAATTTAACACACTCAGCAGTTTGTATCCCTGTCAGAAGGAGACCCTTATTGTCTAAAGAGGAGCCACGTTGTCTGCAGAGGGTCCCTTTCTCCTCTGTCCCATGATAGGTTTACCGGTTGCTGAAGACTCAGGAGCCAATCTCCCAAAGGACAAACAGGAACCAGCCTGAATGTAGCCCTGATGCTTATCTGCTTCTTCTGTGAATACTATCTATGTCTTGGGAACTAAAAGCTATAGTTGAGGTTTTGGCATGCTTTCAGGTGGACTATGAAAATAGAAATTGAATGTGGCTGGGTGTAAAGCTACAAAGTAGCTTAGCTCAAAGATTAGAGATGAGAGAAAACATCTAGACTGGCACTGTTCAAAGGTAAAATGAACAAATAACACACAACAATCTGAGGCCAAAAAACTGAAACATAACGCCAACACTCATTTTTATTGAATGCGCTGCATCCAGGGTTGCAAGAGTGGGCACAGCTCACTTTTTCATTTAGTCATCGACTGATTGTGTTTGACACTGCTGCTGTATTTGTCACGTTTTACTGCCTCAGCCTGTCATGTTTCACGTTTTGTTTTCTCCTGCCAAGTGTTTTCAGCCCGGTCACTCATTCAGCTCATGTCATTGCACCACGCCTCCTTTGCAATCAGCTTCATCCATCGCACCTGTTCACCTCCCTTCTTAAGCTCCCTGTTCACCTTCTGTCAGCGCCAGATTCTTGAACCTGTACCAGTAGTAGGAATCCAGCATTCCTTGTTTTGTTATTTGTTTTTGTCTTTGAACCTTGCTCCGTCTACTGGACCACGAACCCGGGTTCTCCTTTCTGGACTCTTTAACAAGCCTGGACCGCTCTGCTGCTGCAGTTCACTCTCCCTGTGACATCACTGGCAACAGTGAGACTACAGCTCTAGTCAAACCATCAAGATAGAAAATTGGTGTTTATCTCAGAACCTCACAGCATCTCTGTGCAAAGAACCAGTCCACTAACTCTTCTGTCTTGACAGATCGGACCGGACCCAGACCTTGACCAGAAGCTATGTGGTTTTTAATTAACCATTCCTGTGTACTGGTGTTGTGCTGATCCAAAACTGGTTCTTGTCAGTATTCACTTGTACTCACCTGCTCACACGGACTCATGTTCGGCGTATTGTTTTAACACTATTAAGTGTTTAGCGTATTCTTGGATCTTATTACGGTTTTTATTTTACAATATATACTTTTTGTTGGATGTAACTGGGACCTTGTGTACACAGTTTTGTTCCACCACATGCGATGCAAATGACTATAAAGAACCTTGATTGATTAATGCTAAAAATTAACAGAATCTCCCTGAAGATAAGTATGGGTCTATTCTACCAGGTGTGTGTGTGTGTGTGTGTGTGTGTGTGTATAATCTTTTTATACATCCTTTATTGGAAAAACAGCCCATCTTGCACTTAAAATATGTTATTTATAGAAATAGTTTAGCCATTAAAATAAACGTTTTAAAGGTATTTATTACAATGTCCTTTTTTTTTTTTTTTTTTTTTTTTTTTTTATAAATGAAAAAAATTTAAATAGTAAAAATAAAAATGCAAATTTTTCCTATATAAACGTGTGTACTTTAAAAAAAATTTGTGAAAACCAAAACATTTTGTAACTGGCTGCCCACTATCACGTGATCACGTCTTTGTTTACATACAGAAACAGCTGAAGTGACTGGAAATGGGTTAACAATGTAAAGTAAGCGTCCTGCAGATTTAGTAGAATGGTTTGTTTACATTGAGTGCGGACCCACATTTCAGGATTGTATAACAATATATATTAAACTACTGAAGTAAACTCTGTCAAGTTTTGTCATTTGATAAAATTTGGGTTTTGAATTGATAAATGAGTTAATTGTTGCATGTTATTTGTAGCCAGTCGGGCTAATTGGGCAGAATTTCAGGGAGTCAAACGAGGCCAAGCACCCTGTGTGTCTTTTTCATTTGAATAGCCTGCAATATTTTCCCCATTCTGAACTGTGTGTCTGTATGATGCTTCTGTTTATTCTGTCTAATGTACGTACTGCAATTTAAAAAAAGAAAAAAAAATGTTTTTTTAGTTAACATACGTATGGTAAATGGCAGTGGACTGTATTTGGCGCCTTTCTATCATCTCAAAGCACTTTACATTACAATCTGTCCTCATTTACCCAGTCATACAGCACTCTTACTACATCTGTACAAAGCTAATTGAACAAATCATTCCAAAGAGACTAATCGGTGCTTTATCACATTCATACACCGATGGGACACACATTGGAGGCAAAGAGGGGTTCAGTGTCTTGCCCTGGGACACTTCAGCATGTGACTGCTGGTGGATTCGAACCCCCAACTCTTACGTTGGAGGATGACTGCTCCAACTACTCAGCCACAGCCGCCCCACAGTATGTGAGCCAATTATCATTACAGTTTCTAAACTTTTACCCCACAACAGATAAGCGTGCAACACAAAGAAAACAAGAGCCCACAAACCCAACAAAACTTGCTTTTGTTGTCAACCTGCTACCTCCCCCTGCACAATTCCTTCCTTAGTAACAGCTATTTAAGGAGTGAAGATTGACGATGGGACAAATTAAGTCTGTCAGGAAGGAAGAGGAAGACTAACGGGTGACATTTAGTGCTTAATTGGAAAGAATGCAAATGTAAGATTTGTCCACGTCTCCATCTATAAACCAATATTTTCCCTGGCATTTCTGAGTGACAGTGATCACTAGAATGTGACTGAAACTGACAGCGTAGGGATTAAACGTTGTTGACAGAAAAGCTTGATCTTCATCATAATGAGAAGTTAGCGATAAAACAACGCCAAGATAAATAACTTAGAAAGCTTAAGAAAAAGCAGTCATGAGTCAAAACCCAATGGATTCATGTTGCATTGTGTAAATTGTTATACAGATGAGCTTCGATTTGCAGTGCGTTCCATACCCCAGAGGGTTGTTCCCTGATAAGAAAGCCCAGAGATGCGTAACTACAACAAATGTATCCACATTCCAAACAAGGCTTGCAGTATTTTGTTCCTGTTCAAAACCAGAAGTACATTGTGACATAAGTAAAAGCAAACATGTTAAGCTTTGCCTGAATACTCCAGTTATAGAACAATCCTATCTCTTAAAGGCCAGGAACCTACATTGATGGGAACTGTTTTCATGCTCAATTACAGCAATTTTTCATGCTCCTGATGATTGTCAGGGTCTCCACTCCTTCACCTTGTAGCACTTCCCTTTCAAAGCAACTGTGTAAAACACATTTGGCTTCGTATAAAGAGCCGTGTGAGGTTGTACTTCTATCAAATGCTGATCTCAAGGATGTGTGCTTAGAGTATTTGGTTCCCAGCATAGTTCAGCTTTGCCTGAGGTACCAGGGAGTGACTCAGTGGAGAACAGGGCCTCATGTAGCGCCTGCCATGCTGTCCGGGGGAGACTGACTGGCTCTCATACCACAGCTCAGGGGACGCTGTTGTTGCGAGCATGCTTTACAGCATTTTTATTTTTTTATTTTTACTCCTCCGACTAGCCTCGATTCTTTGGAGACTTTTAATTTACAGTCCCACTCTGCTCCCCGTCAATCTGAGCATCCCAGGGGGTCATATTCATCCATGGGAACACTGGTTGTGACAGTGGTTTCCTCAGAGACATGGCACGGGATAGTTAACAGCAGAGCATGGTTTATTCCTTTACAAAATTCTCTCTTAGACAGTTTGCAGCATGTAGCCGGTTCACTCGGTCATTCTCTGAGACCTCAGGATCCTAAAGCTGCTTTGCTACTTGCGGACAGCTGCAGGACCTTGATGATATAGGTGAGAGCATGAGGGCTGATTAAAAGCCAGGATGTGCGTTAGACATCCTCTGATGTTCAGGAATTCGCTCATTAAAGAAGGTCATGTTGACGGTGAAGAGGAATCGGCCTGCGGAATAAACAGGGGCGGCTGCTCCGGCAATTTCAAATAAACACACTTCATTTACTCAACATGGAAGTGGTACTCACAAATATGTGCATGTCTTGTTTTGTGCTATATCCTATGAATCTGACCAAAAATAATGCTCAGTTATTTTTTATTTAAAATGGGGGAAAAAACATCAGTTTAGAGCACAAAGAAAATTTCCTATAAGTATTTCAGTTTTGACCAGTACGAAACACTTTTTATCTAATATAACAACAAAAAAAAGTGGCAAAAATAGAAACCATCGCCTTTCATGCCTGAGTTTTCAAGTATAATCTGTAAACAATCAAACCGTCTACAAGTTTTATTAAAATCCGTCCAGTGATTCATTCAATTTATAGAACAGACAGACTCACAAACAAACAGGAAATGCTTTAAATATACGTATTTGGTGATAAAAACCATTAAACATTTAGAGTAAACCATAAAATCAGAACATTTCTTCCAGCCAACCGATTACTGAACGCTCTGGATAATATTGTTCTCAAAAGCCTAAATTGCAGCAATTAGCCAGGCCATTACCATATTTTTTCAATGTATGGTTGACTGCCGAAGCCACATTAGGGGCCTTAATGTTGTTTTCTTTTTCTTCCTTTTTTGCGCTCCTCGTTCTCCTGTCTGACAAATCGTTTCCAGCTAATTTAGCGTGGTCAAAATATGGGAAAAGAATAGCTCATGGACACAACACGACGCAAGTTCCACCACATGTCTCAGAGAGGAGCGAGGTGCCTGCAGGAAACACTTGCTGCGATAACAAGATAGTGAGGAAAGCGGGGCCCCTGAAGGGCCAAGCAGGGGGCCATGGAGAAGAGCAAACAGAGCATTCAGTCACATTACATTAATATAAATATGTGCATTTTAGGTGTAACACCAAACCTGAGCATTTCTTGCAAAAACCCTGTAATCCATTCAAACCCGAGCAAATATCCCATCAACAAAACATTGCAGCTAAAGATTTTAGCAACAGCTATGTGTATTTGCAAAGTTGCATCTCACTGTGTCTCCTACACTGTTGAGTTGTCCTTTTTGGTGACAGTAAAGCAGCCACGGTGCACATCTGCAGAGGCTGATTATATGTACTTATCTCACATAATAATTTCTGGACCTCGTGTGCAGTGTAATTATAGGCAGCACCTGTGTCTGGCCCACCTGCAGTCGTTACTACAAAAGCCAAGCTGCAATTTACCCGTAATTATATCAACGGGGGGGAGGGGGTGAAAACATTCGGCATTAGTGCAACTCAATATCTTGACTACCATTTCATGAAAAGGGGAAAAACTTCATCGTATTTGTGTTCCGGGAATAACAAGCTCCCAGATGCAGGAGCACAAAAACAGGCCAAAGAGCGTTAAATTGTTTGCCAAATGGGTTAAGGTTGAGCAATACAGGTGACATGGAGGACACGGAGATCAAGGTTATGTGTCAGGCTAATTGATGAGCCCAGTTGTTGTTACTGTGCCCAACTATAGGCCAGAGGAGGAAAAGGAAAGCCGTCTTCAAGGCTGCCATGTTTGTGTTGTGGGGACAAAGGTGAGAGGTCAGGCAGAGCTTCGAGTGGTTCAGCTTGTTACTCTGAGCCATGTATTAAGAGCTGCAGGAGTGAGTGGAGGTGATGGGGGGGGGGGGGGGGGAGTTTGAAGGGTATGTTTCAGTCATGGTGCGAAAGGAGAAGCGAGGCCTAGATCAATGGATGTGGTGGAAAAAGGAGTGGCCCAGGACAACCAATGGAGGCTGGGCCACCGGGAGCTGCAGGGAGACTACGTAAACAAGGAAACCACCTGATGTGAGCAGGGTCAGATACATGCTCAGCTCCCCGCAGAAGCAGGTGCTTCCTGAACCTTGCTCGCTCAATCAGGCGAACGTCGCTGCGCCTCTTGCTGCTCGCTCCTCCTCTGCTATCTCCATCTGCTGCAGAGTTTCAATAACAGACATTTTCCCAAAAAGCATTGTGGTCAGTAAATATAAAAAATGCTTGTTGTTTATCATTGGGTTAAGTGCACACTTCACATGTTTGGCAAATGTCTGCAGATAAAACTTGTTTAGCTTTGACAGGGACAGTCAGCTACAATTAGGAAACTGTGAAGACGAATCTACTTTTTCTACGTTCACATCTCTTACTGATTTTTTCCCCTCTTCCTCTTTTTTTTTTCTTTTTCACTTTGCTGGTTGGTCTTGGATTGTTTTGTGCTGTCCAATGAGGAAGGAAGTCGGTGTGAGAAAGTGCCTGTTTTTTCGGGACCAACAGGAATTGGCCTCATCACAAGAGGTTCCTTTTTTGCTGCTGGAACAATGCACTGGCGTCACACCCCTCAACTGGACCTCGGCATTTCACATGGAAAAATGTTCCCAGAATTCCGCTCCCAGGCTCGGGTAAGGCCGAGGATGGGGTGAGGGTGAGAGGGCGGGAGGTAGAGGGCGAAGGCGAATGGCGATTACAATCTGTTTGATGGACACTTGTCCCAACCACATGCAGTGAAAACTGACCCCATGTCAGTATTTGATTCCACCAACACGATAAAATCTTCATGGATTATCACTCGAATGTTCCATTTTCTCTTTTACACTTGAAATAGATCCCATCGAAACAAAAATGTTTTCCCACATTTCCACACCTGACCAACTTCCCACTCCGCTGTGGGACCACACAGACAAAAGGCTCAGGGACTGTTGTGTGCCGGTTCAGCTGAATGCTCCTTGTGGGTTACAGAAACTCCTCAGAGTAAAGTGTAAATACTGAGAGAGGATACGCACTGCTGCTCACCCTGAGCCTCATCAAATCCAACGTAATACACAGGTGGAAGAGGAAACTTTGTGTAAAACACAGATGGTAGTTATTGTTTGATATGTACTCTGGAAAATATTTGACCCATTTTCATAAATGAAAGAACTTTAACTACAACAATTGTTTAAAATGTAACAAAAGAACATGCAGCTGTAAAGCAATATATGTCTTCAATATTTAAAACGTATATGTACTGTATACTTTTTTAATCTGTCTGATTAACTGAACCATTATTCTAAAAGTAAAATAGATGTTACTCTATCTATCTATCTATCTATCTAACTATCTATCTATCTATCTATCTATCTATCTATCTATCTATCTATCTATCTATCT
>NC_056518.1:18649870-18652184 GCF_014905685.2 Nematolebias whitei
GTGATATTTTGATTGAATGATCGATGTCCGATATTTATCTTTATCGCAAATATCAGCCGATACCATGCCATAATATCGTGCATCCCTAGTTTTTAGTATGTTTTTAGTATTTTATTAGCATTTTTAGTGTGTTTTTAGTATTTTATTAGCATTTTTAGTGTGTTTTTAGTATTTTAGTGGTATTTTTAGTATTTTAGTGGTATTTTTAGTATGTTTTTAGTATTTTAATAGTATTTGAGTGTGTTTTTAGTATTTTTGTAGCATTTTAGTGCACTAAAATGCTACAAAAATACTTTTTAGTAGTATTTTTTGTATGCTTTTAGTATTTAGTAGTATTTAAGTATGTTTTTAGTATTTTAATAGTTTTTTTTTAGTATTTTAGTAGTATTTTAGTATGTTTTTAGTAATTTAGTAATATTTTTAGTATGTTTTTAGTATTTTTGCTGCATGCTTTGTTTTTTTTTTTTTTTTTTTTTTTTTTTTGGTAAGTCAAGATGGTTCTTTTCATCTTAAGCATTTCATTGCATTGTTGACCTTGTGTTGAATAAACCTAACCTAAAATAATAATAATAATAATTTAACATTGATCCTGCACAGGATCTGTGCTGTTCAGTCAATGGTGGGAACACCAAATACTTCAATTTAGCAGAAGTAGGAGACGTCCGGGCCTCTTACTCACACTGCTACACTCAATGGTCCATTGTCTCTGTCCTGGAGTCCAAACCTCAAACTATAAGTCAGAGGTGGGGGCAAGCAGGCATGAAGTCACCTCGGCAGCAGAGCTGTTTAACCACACACCTTTGTGGTCAGGGAACGGTTCTCGGATCCTGTTCCCTCACTGTAAATCCTCCTGGAGAGGTGGCTCTGCTGCGGGGGCGATAAACGCAACAAAGCGGCGCCCAGCATGAGTTTTCATGTGATAAAAATGCACACGGCGTTTGGATTTATTTATTCAGAGGCCTTCATATACTCTTAGCCAGTTCATTTTTCTTTCCCCTCCGTTGGAACAATTATGATACGGACGGAGTGATTTTAAAATTTTACAGTTAGGTCAATAAACGGATGCAGTGTTGACTTTAAGAGTTGTGCTGTGAGAACAATTTGATTGCGCTTGACTTTATTATTATTATTATTTTGTAAGTACAACAAGTAACTTTACACACACCATTTTCTAAATAATAACTATATCCAGTTACAGAAATAAATCATGTTTGTTTGGAACTGGTTAATAAATATTCCCTTAAAGAAACAATTATTTTAGTATAAGTCTGAAATGTTTTACAGTAAAAAAAAGAGGAATGAATGTTTTTATTTATGTGTGCACCAAATATTTCTTTTAGAAACTCAAGCGTCTTGGTTGATTAATGATAGAAAACGTGTTTACAGTGTGAGTCCTGTGTGCAGCTGTATCTTATTTTATCTTCTAAAATAAATGGAAAATAAGAAGAATAAATGCAACATGGGGACATGACTCTGAGCCTTACAAAAGATTATTATCACCTGCCACCAAAAAGCAAATTTTTGTCTCTCTGTGTAGGTTTTCCTGTCTGTTAGTAAAATATCTCTTGAACTGCTAAACAGATTTTAGTGAAACTCTCGGAAAGTTTTCTCTAGATGGACATCTAACATCGGTTAACTTTTCAAATCATTCTGGTTCGAGATGGCTGTCACAGCAAGGCAAAGCTTGTAAACACCAAAATGGCTTTAACTCGCCCACATTTTCAGATTTTGAGCTCGAATTTGGTGTGGTAGTAGCAGAGAGTCGTCTCCAACACATGCTTTAATAGCTACCCGCTCATGCACGCTTTGCCATTGACTTTTAGAGTCAGGTCTGCCTGTTAGCAAAATATCTCATGAATCAGTGCATGTATTTTAATGAAGCTTTCCGAAATTATTTTACAACGGATTAATTTTTGGAGTCGATACAATTCAAGATGGCCACCACAGCTAACTGACCTTAAATAACTCAAAAATCGCTCTAACTTTGTCAGTTTTGCAAATGTTGAGCAAAATTTGGGCTTATTTATTCACAACTCATGCTCTGAACGTGACAGCTCACAACATGCACGGGAGTGCGAATAACATTATTTTTATGGTTTGATTAAAAATTGTGCGTCAATTATCAGTCATGTGGCATGAAAGGCGGCGGGCGATATGCATTCTTTCAATGAATGTTGGGCCTTTATCTCTTATAAGTCTTTCATTCAGGTTTGGAGATGTGTGTGTGTGGAAGGGGGGGGGGGGGGGGGGGCCCCAGGGGGGGGGCGGGGTGGAACCCCACCCCCCCCCCCCCCCACCTGGGGTGCCCCTCCTC
>NC_056518.1:18652284-18670719 GCF_014905685.2 Nematolebias whitei
GGGGGGGGGGGGGGGGGGGGGGGGGGGGGGGGGGGGGGGGGTCCTCAGGAGCAGGTGGATTCAGACACCATCCCCTCCATCCCCACAGTGTGTGTTGATGTTTACACTCCAAGCAGAGGGAAGGTGGAGGGGATTGTGGGTGGTGTTTACCGACACGGACACACCGTCCCCTCCAGCTTATATAAACCGGGAGGGACGTCCCCTCACTGGGAGTCACTGCGCTGATGCTCCGTCACACGCGCGCATCACTGTTGTCAGCACGAGCCCCGCATCAGCACAGCAAAACGCAGCAGCAGCCGACCGGCACGATGGATGGCCCACAGAAAGACCGCAGAATGACTCACTTGTGGATATTGACGTTACTGACATTTGTCTGAACCCTCTCGATCTGGATAACTTCTTTTTTTTTTTTGACTTTTTCCTTCTGGATACGGATTGCGGAGCTGGATCTCGATTTAACTTTGGAAGCAGGATTATATTTATTTTTTTGATCAATTTTTATTTTTTGGCTATACTTTTATTTGGAACAGCAAGGAGCGGCGGACTGATTTTTTAGGATACGCACAGAAAGCTCTAAAGGATGGCCGATTGGTTCACCTCTATCACCGCAATAGTTATGATATTATTCACTCAGGTATTTAATGATAAATCGTTGTGGCAAAGCGTGCGCGTGCGTATCTGTCTGTGCTCACTGTTAACTTCCTTTGTAGGTTTTGGGATCAAGTGTGTTCGAGATAGATCTCCATCATTTTCAGAATTCCAAAGGTTTGCTGGCAAATGGGCGCAGCTGCGGCTTGAGCGGCTGCAGGACTTTTTTCACGGTGTGTTTGAAGAACTTCCAGACAGAGGTGTCTTCTGGGAGGTGTTTGTTCGGGAGAGCGAGCACACCTGTGCTGGGCACCGACTCGTTCAGCATCCAGCAGGACGGGAGGCTGCGCGTGCCGCTCAGCTTCACCTGGCCGGTGAGCGCGCCATGGCGCAGACGCGCTGGCTTCTCCACAGTTTTACGCACATCATTATGACAGAAAATATAATGTAATGACTTATTTGTGGCGCAAAAGTAGACTTTAAGCAAAAGTCTGGAAATAATGCAACATGTTTAGATAAATTAGGGAAATACTTCTTATCTGAATGTCGCACTGATGCCGTATCCTGTTATTATTTACATTGAAATCATATTAATCGTGAATATCTCTGTGTGTGTGTGTGTGTTACTATAAATCAAAACTAGTCCAAAAAAATAATAATGACATGCATTTCTTCTACTTTCTCTCAGGGTGCTTTCTCTTTAGTTATTGAAGCCTGGTTTTCTCCAGCAGCCGAGCAGCCTGAAGGTGAGGACGCGCTATTTGCGCTAATGCCGCTAGAGGGCGACAAAGACGCACTCTCCCAATCTGATTTATTTCCTATCGCTCGTTCAAATCATTAAACCACGCTGACACAAAGTTGGCAAATGCAGGCCTTTTCAGTGAAATGGGGTTAGTGTTTGTAAAGGAGACTTATGAATCACTCGGCATTCATTATACAATCAAATAACTCCAGCACAATGCACTTCCTTTGTTTTATTTTAGCCATGCGTGGGAAAAGTCTGCATATTATAAACCATTTGTGATTGAACCATTAAAGAATAGAGAACTTCCGCATGGCTTTTATTATTAATTTAAAGCAATAAACGCTATTGTGCTTTTTCCTTCACAGATCCCAGCAACCCTGACCTGCTCATCGGCTCCTTTGCCATTCAAAAACATTTGGGAATAGGGCCCGAGTGGTCCCAGGATGTGCAGACCGGGGCGCAGACGGAGCTCAGGTACTCATACCGGATCATCTGCAAAGAAAATTACTACGGGGACACTTGTTCCAAAATATGCACACCGAGAGACGACCGTTTTGGCCACTTCACCTGCAAACCTGACGGGGAAATAGACTGTCTGCCTGGATGGAAAGGGGAATACTGCCAAGAACGTAAGGGAAAAGTGGACACTTGTGCACCTAAAGAGCCTGAATTTATATAAAAGCTCAACAAATATGTATTTTAATTGTATAATTGCTCCTGAAAGTCGTTATTATTTAAAAGAAAATATAAAAAAAAATACTAAATAGTAGAAGCTTTCCTGTTTATATGTGACTGAGGATTGACAACCTGGTTTGGGCGCGTGCGCTAATCCAGGGCGGCGGTAGCTCTGCAGCACGCGCCGGGGTTAATCGCGGAATTATCGGGCGCCACGCGCCACTAAATTGAGGCTTCTTTTGTTGAGGCGGTGCAGGGCAGCAGCTGCACGCGGGGCTCGAACCGTCCTCCGACAACAATGGGTGCAGCTGTCCTGCCTTTTTTTTTTTTTTTTTTTTTTCCAGAACAGGCATCTGCTGCGCTCCAACGTGCACGCGGTCAAAAAGCGCAAAAATCCGTGGCGCGTTCAGAACAAAACAGGAGCAGGAATAATAGATGTTTCAATAACAAGGTCAGGTAGCAGGTTTTATAGAGAGTGGAAAGGCTTAAATGTGATGAAAGTCTGTTTGTGCTTCTGTGATTAGTGCTAAATCACTTATATAAAACTTTTTATTATTTTCTTCCCAGCAATCTGTCTGGAAGGCTGCAATGCAAGTAATGGAACCTGCACAGTACCAGGAGAATGCAAGTGAGTACTCAGATAACACTCACTTTCTATACATTAACATAAATAATTCATCTTATGAACAGAGCTTTGTGTTTTCAGCTGTGGATAAACAGTGTGCCATTTTCTGTTTTCTCGTTTCCAACTGTCATGTTTTATGTGTGAACAGATGCAGAGAGGGCTGGCAGGGACTCTTTTGTGATGTGTGTAAACTCCATCCGTCCTGTAAACACGGTACCTGTACAGAGCCGTATCAGTGCACCTGCAAGGAAGGCTGGGGAGGCATCTTTTGTGACCAAGGTGCGCAAGCGGCCTCGTTCTTCAAACAGGAAACTGGGTGTCTAAGATAAGGAGCGTGCCCGTTCTTTTCTATAATGTTTCTTTTGTCTATAGATCTGAACTACTGCACCAATCACAAACCCTGCGCCAACGGGGCCACGTGTCTGAACACAGGCGAGGGCAGCTACACCTGCACCTGCCTGCCAGGCTTCACCGGGGTCAACTGTGACTCAGAGGTCAAGGAGTGTGACAGCGAGCCCTGCCTCAATGGAGGCCGCTGCCTGGTGAGTCCGGAAGCCTCTCTCGCTCCTTTCCCACAACACAGGCTTTCCTGTTTTTGTTTTTGCCTCCGTCTTTCTGCTACTACAAGAGGATGCTATTGATTGTCAAGTCAGTGGATGACCCAGTTCACAGACTGTGCACTGTAAATAGATTTCAAACTGAAGAGAATGGGGTTCATTGAGGTGGTTGTTTGCGAGACACAATAAAAAAACAAATTACATAAAACGTTTTTATACTTTCTTTTTTTTTTCTGCAGGACTCAGAGACTGGCTTTACATGTGCATGTTTGAAGGGATTTGAAGGCCCACATTGTGAACACAAGATACTGACCTGTGCAGACAGACCGTGCTTCGGAGGCAAGTGCAAAGAGAGGGATAACGGCCATAGCTACATGTGCGAGTGCCCAGCTGGATACACTGGACTCAACTGTGAGAAGAAAATGGACAAATGTACCTCACTGCAATGCTCCAACGGTAGAACATCTGGCTCATTGCATCAAAAGTCAGTGTGGATCCCTGTATTAAAAGTAACCATAATGTGGATCTGTTTGTTTTTTTTTTTGAATAGGTGGACACTGTGTGGTTCAGGGTAACCTCAGGTTGTGCAGCTGCCGCTCCGGTTTCACAGGACTGCGCTGTGAGATCAACGTTGACGAGTGCGCCAGGAACCCGTGCGCTAACGGCTCCACCTGTATAGACCGGATCAACGACTACACCTGCACCTGCCCGCCAGGTTACACGGGCCGCCACTGCGACAGACACACAAACCGCTGCGCCTCTCAGCCCTGCCTCAACGGTGGAACCTGCACCAATGGGCCTGCGGGGAAACCCACCTGCAGCTGCCCTGCCCCCTACAGCGGCCCCCAATGCCAGGACAGAGATCCGCGATCAGTCAACACTCCCAGCCCCAACAGAGGCTTGGAGTCCAGTGAGAAGCTGAACCTGGTGGCCATCAGCTTGGGTATTGGCCTGGTGGCCGTCCTGGTGCTTCTCTGCATGGCGGCGGTGGTCGTACGTCACAGAAAAAAACAAAACGAGGAGCAGGACTCTGAGACAATGAACAATCTCTCCAAGGCAGAGTTTCAGAAAGAGAACCTTATCTCGACCGTTGAGCTCAAGAACACAAACAAGAAGGTGGATGTGGAGGTGGATTGTCCTACAGAAAAGTTGAATCATAAACTTATCAACCACTATCACCTGGACTACAAATCCTCCATGAGGTACAAGGACGAACTGTCCCTTTTGGACAAAGATGAAAACTGTGAAAAGATAATAGGAGACGACAAGCATTTGAGTAGAATGTACAGGTAAGAGCCCAGGCAGAGATTAAACTAGTTCCACTGTGCTTTTATTGAACTTGAATGTAATATTGTTTGGTTTGTACTTTCCAGTGAAAGGCCCGAGTGTAGAATATCAGCAATATGCTCCTCTAGAGATTCAGTCTACCAGTCTGTTTTTGTTGTAGCAGAGGAGAAAAATGAATGCATCATCGCAACGGAGGTAAGCAAACGATTAACTCAGAAAAAGACATTTCTATGTAAGATTTTGTTTTTATATAGCATGAGATCAAAACATGTTTTCCATCTTTCTCTCTTCCAGGTATAATAATCAAATCATATTACTCGTTGTCTGGTTTGGATTCCTTGTGGACTGTTTACAAGTGTGAAGAGACTGGGATTTATTTAAATGCAAGATGCTGCTCTTAAAAACTTGATAACTGGATGTGCTCTTTGACTAAAGAAGAACTAAAGCTAATAATCGTTGTGAGAATGTACAGACTGAAGCAAAAGACTGTTGGAAAAAAAAAAAAAAGAGCAAATCTGGATTTGCCTTTGATATTTTCGACTCAAACTTTCGCCTGCTTCGCTCAAGATACTTTGAGGGAATCCAGAAAGGAAATGTGCTCTGACAAGGACAGACTCCCTGATATCAAATAAATCAGCTGTAGAACAAGCCAGGATTCTCCATTTGTTCTGACCTGCTACTTACTATGCAAGCAAACACAAAAAGGGACACAAAAACTACTGAAAACGGTTCATTTGTGTAGGATTTTTAACGTATTTTTCTAGTTTAAAAACCCATCTATTTTATAAAGAATGTATTAAGAATAGATCGCAAAGCCTTAATTGTGTGTAGAAGCAAAATAATGTGCCCTGCCTTATCTTGATCCCTTTGCACAGCATCTTGGAGGTAACTAAAAATGATCGAACGATGCAATACGCTGACACATTTTGCAGGGAAACTCCTGATTTGGCCTCGACTGTTTTTATGCAAAATTACTGATGAAGACAAAGACACAAATGTAGAGACTATCACACCATGGACGCCTTCAGTGACAACAACTGAACCAATAATGTTTTTTTTGTAAGATTAGCATTTCACTAGTAATTTAAATATATGAAGCACTGATCTTCTTTTTTGTTTTTTTTTTTAAAGATGTTTTTGTATATACTGTATATTTATATGCTGAGATTAGATGTATGTCTTGTGTTTTAAGTTGATGCTACCAAAAAAGGTGAATTTATTTTTTAAATGTTTTGGTGTCTTATTTCGTTGTTATGTCGTTGATATTGTTATTTTCTATTTTGCTATAAAAAGACACAGAACACATTTTGAGTGCACAGTTTTATTTTTCGTTGCTCTTCAGTCTTCGAGTGCACGGGTGATCAAATCAACTAGACAAACGGGATTTTTTTTTTTGCAAAAATGACGTGTGAATGCGGAGGGTTGGATGACTGCTGAAATTTGTTGAAGACACTGAAACAGAGTTGTTAAAGTTTAAAAAAAAAAAAAAAAAAAGCAGAACGCTCGCCAAAAGCTCTAAGAAGCAGAACAATAGCTAAAAACTGAAAGGCAAAATGGTAGGTAAAAGCTAAAATGACCAAAACAAATGGTAAAAGATAAAAGGAGAAAAACTATAGCTAAAAGTTAAAAAAAAAAAAAAAAAAACACTAGTTAAAAAAGTAGTGAAAGGTTAGCTAAATCAAAAAGTAATAGAATGAGCTAAAGGTTAGGGTCACAAAAGCTAAATGTGGCATAAGACTAGCTAAAAGCCAAAGATGGAATAAGTAGGTAAAAATCATAATGAGAAAACAGCTTTCAGAGAACAAGCTTTTGAAGCAATAAAATATCTCAGACTGCTTTCATCTCTAAAGTTTACTTTAAAAAAAAAATCATAGCATCCATCTCCTGATTGAGCTGAATATTTTGATTTATGGTTTGCTAAAACAGAAAATAATACTATAACATTTTTAAGACTGGTTTTGTTTTAAGGTGGCAGTAATCCTCTTTGGTCTTGTTGCTGTTCGGACAAGCTGTTAGCTCATCAACAAAACTTAAAGACCTTTTATGATTCAAAGGAACACCTATCACCCATCACTTTCAATACCAAAGTGCTAAACTGAAGTATTTTTATAATGAGAAGTGACCGAATCATTTTGAAATCTCTGAAATGATGTTAAGTACCATCACTAATTTACTACTAATAATATTAACCTTTATTTGAACAGGTAGGTCAATTGAAAACCAGTTCTTATTTACAGTAATGACCAAGCCAAAAGGCAGCAGCACAGTTAGACATAAAAATACAGTTGTAAAAGCCTAAAAACACAAAGCAAACAGCATAAATCAACATTTTTACTAAATTAAAAATACAAGAGCATTGGGAATAATGATGATGATTCCAGTCATCTGTTATTGAGGAGCAGCCAAAGGAGTTATGGGCTTTAGCTATGAGGTGACTGATGAGTTTACATGCAAACTGCAATTTGTATTGTAAGAAGTGACTGTGGATAAAACAAGGTTTTCCTTATGAGAGTTTTGTAAATAAACAGAAACCAGTGAATTTGTCCCCAAGAATGAAGAGATGACCAGTTTGTCTGGGAGCACTGTGGTGTGTATTAAAAAAAAAAAACAGTTCCACCTGATAGCAGAGTTATAGATAACATCCAGTTTGTGGAAGAGAGTTTTTAAAAGATCTCACAAGGCGTGATAATACTCAAAGAATATGTTGAGGATGACTCTCAGCTACAGTATCTGCAAAATTGACAGAGTTTGAGCCATTTATGTGTCATCCTGATGCGTGCTCAATAATCCATGTAGACAAATGTTACAAAGTTAACTTGGGTCCTCTGGACAGATTCTTCTTTGTTGAAACGTTTCATCTTTTATGTAAAAGATTCAGTCTGAGGCGCTGCAACAAACTCAGTCTTATAAGCAGCACCTTCTCATAGTGGCTCAACCAATTTGTTGGTGACAGCCCAAACTAGTTGTCCACATGTAAAAAGGAGGACCACTAGCCTAACAATTTATCGTTAGTGCCATGATATCCACTTGCTATTCACAGAAAGCTGAGTGATACTTGCAATAACAACATTGTAAGAGGGAGACAGTTGGACACAGAGGCCTCCACCCATGTTTACCGATGGATGAGTTCTCTTCACAAAGATGGCTTTCAGAAAAGAGAGGCCTTGAGAGAGGAGTAAAGGAATGGTAAATGGTAAATGGACTGTACTTATATAGCGCCTTTCTATCTTATTTCAAGATACTCAAAGCGCTTTACAACACAATCTGTGTCCTCATTTACCCATTCATACAGCACTCTACTAGCTCTCTACAAAGCTAATTGAACAAATCATTCTAAAGAGACTAATCAGAGCTTTATCACATTCATACACTGATGGGACACACATCAGAGGCGATGAGGGGTTCAGTGTCTTGCCCAGGGACACTTGAGCGTGTGACTGCTGTTGGATTCGAACCCCCAACTCTCGCATTGGAGGATGACTGCTCCAACCACTCAGCCACAGCCGCCCCAAGGAATTGCCTCAAACTAGTTTGAGAGTTTGAGCAAACAGCAAAGAAGAGGGCGGACTACAGGAATTCAACCTCGGATGCAGACAGAGTGTCAACTTTCCCAAGAGCCTGCAACTCAAATCTTGTGTCAGCAGGCACCAGGCAAGCAAGATCCTACAGAAGACACAGACCCAGCTGCTGAATGAAGGGGTGAGACAGACCAGTTTTACCATTGAGGCGTTAGAGGCCAAAGGATAGCACATCCGACAAAAACTACCAACACGTATAGATCAGACCACATTTGGTGATGGAATTCACAGATAAGGCACACTAGTACAGCATGTCCAGTCCAACATACAACAACAAAAAAATATATCATTTTATTGGTAACTCATCAAGCCCATCCCAATACCAATGACAACACACTCAATGGAAGACAGCACACCGGTAGACAGTCACACCCCAGTGAGACAGAAAAGTGGGTGAAGAATTTATCTGACAGACAGCACACCCAGCCAGAGCCAGAGATCCATGCCAAGGGATTGAACTTTGCAGTTGCACCAAAAATTCCTCTGGTGGAGATGATCACAGCTAATCAGCTAAAAGCAACAACAAAATTAAAGAGTGTGAGGCAGAACAGCTCAGAATCAAAGTTTCATCCTGCTTCAGCAACGCCAAATCACCACCTTCCAACATCAACAGAGAGGAGAGGGATGCACTCACCACTCTTAGCCAGGACAAAAACATCGTCATCCTCTCAGCAGACAAAGGAAGGTGCACAGTGATTTTGAACCAGAAAAACAGTCATGAGAAAGTTATGACACTCCTTAGTGACTTAACCACTTATGAGTGAGAGATCCAGGAAGTGGTTACAAGAAGAAGTTAATAGCCTGAAAATTTTGGAGCAGGACAAGGCTATTGACCGTTTTCTGTACCACAGACTCCACCCAGGGGAGGCCACACCTAGTCTGTATGGTTTACCTAAAATCCACAATCAAGGTGTACCTTTAAGACCTATTGTTAGCATGATTAACTCTGTCACTTACAATGTTTCCAAATATCTGGTGTCTGTACTCATCCCTTAAGTTGGCAGCTCAGAACATCCCGTACAGAACACTATATGGACTTTGTGGATAAAGTGAGTTATGTCATCATAGAGACTTATGAAACAATGGACTGTGAGGTCTCAGTCTCTGATAGAGGACATTTGCAAACTGAGGTGTACCGCAAACCCACCCACACAGACCAGTATTTGCAGTTTGACTCCCATCACCCTTTGGAGCACAAGTTAGGAGTCATCAGGACTCTGTATCACAGAGCAGACAGCATCCCCACTAGCTCAGGAGCCAGGCAGAAGGAGAAATCCCACACAAGACAGGCTCTAGAGCAATGTGGATATCCTAACTGGGCCTTCCTGAAAGCAGAGAAGAAACCCAAACAGGACTCCAGTCAGCCAACAGGTGAAAAGGAGGAACCCAGACCCAGACCAGTGGTCATTCCATATGTTGAGGGAGTATCAGAGAAACTGAGACGTTTATTTTCTAAACATAACGTCCCAGTGGCTTTTAAACCCCAAAATACATTACGGCAAAGACTGGTTCATCCCAAAGATCCAGTCCCTCGGCACAAACAGAGCAATGTTGTGTATGCTGTTCAGTGTCAGGAGGGCTGTGATCAGTCTTACATCGGAGAAACTAAACAGCCACTGGCCAAAAGGATGGCCCAGCACAGAAGATCAACATCATCATGTCAGGACTTTGGTTAACACTCATCTGTAGTCCAGCGCCCAGCAATCACTCTTTCAGGGATGAAGATGTACAAATCTTTGATAGAGAGGAACACTGGTTTGAGAGAGGAGAAAATAAAGTCATATTTGTAAAGAGAACTTGTCCACTGTTAAATGGGCGGAGGCCTCCATGTTCAACTGTCACCTTCTTACAATGCTGTTATTGCAAGTATCACGCAGCCCTCCATGAATAGCAAGCGGCCATCAGAGCACATAACAATCATTTGTTAGGCTGATTGTCATTCCCCTATCTGTTACGGAAGCACGATCCGAGTCGCACGCATCGCCATTGTTTATGAATAAAAATGTCTTAATTTACTTAGAAAAGTACATGCTATAGCTCCACCGATCTTTATGTAGCTAATTTACGCCACTCGTATTTCCGTTACAAATCATTGGTTAAGATGATATGCGACACATTAGACCTGACCCCCAGCCTGGGCTGAATGAGAAAAGCCCTGTAAGATACAGAATGAATTATTTCCACGGTGAAACAGTGCTGCTCAGTGGTGATGCTGCATGTCATTTTAACCATGACGTAAATATGTCAATGATTTTAACGGAAATACGAGTGGCGTAAATAAGCAACATGAAAATCGGCAGAGATAGAGCATATACTTTTCTAAGTAAATTAAGACAGTTCTTATTCATAAACGGAAATATACTATACATTTTCCTTAATCTAGCATATTCAACGGTGATCCATGCGACCCGGAAGTATTCCTTTTAGCGCATGCGCAAATGAGCTGCACTACAGATAGGGTTCCGTAACAGATTGGGGAATGACACTGATGTCTGATCCAGTACGAGAAGGTGCTGTTTATAAGACTGAGTTTGTTGCAGCTCCTCAGATTTAAGAAGTTTTTTGGATTAAAAAAACCCCGAAACATTTCAAAACAAAGAATAATCCGTCCAGAGGACCTGACTTAACCTTGTTACATTCATGTGTTAGTTAATGTCGATTAGTTGAGTTGACTTTGAAAGGCATTCACTTGTTGAGCTACAGTCAATGATAACTTACTGGGAACTGTCCCTTTCAGTTAATTCACCGAAAACTGCAGAGGAAGTACTTTGTATGCGACTTTTTATTCCCTTTTCCAAGCATGAGACCTCCATTACGCAAAGAAGGGAACAACTAAGCAGCAGAAACTCACATCACTTTAGTGAAGACTTTCACAGCCACTTGGAGGCAGCAGGTTTTGTGATGGAGTTAAACAAATATAGCAGTCTTTATCAAGCAGAGTCAAACGGGACAAACAGACCACTATATATCAGCCTGCGTGGGGTCAAAGGTCAGTCAAGTAAATGCAGAACATTTAATGAGCTTAAAAGAGCACATATATAGGAGTCCCAGCTATTTATAGGTAATGTGATTACCTGCTGATGTTCCCTGTCTGACAGCGTGTGAGCACCTTTTGCTACTAAGTTAACAAGTTATAGTTACAAAAAGCACATTTGGCTATAAAAAATACACCAATATTTCTAATAATATCACTGTAATCTGAGAGCTCAGTTGATTATCAAGAGAAATGTTAAATGTGTGCTTGCAGATCTGTCATGAACCCTGTAACTCCTTTTTTCCAAGCTCAAACAGCTCAACCCCTGAATGATGCTGATTGGCTCATATGCCTGCTAGTCCCGCCCCTTCTGAGATTTCATTGGTCCAGGCAGTCGGAACAACAAATACACGTGTCTGCTCGCTGACGTTCAGAAACAAACAAAACAAAACGAACAGTATATTTGTCCAAGTTTATTTCCGACTGACACTGAAGAGAAAAAAGATAATTAGGCGGCGCGGAGGAGGGTTTGGAGCATTTGCACTTTATAACCAGTGAGGTGAAGTTATTCAGAATGGATCATTAAAAGTGGAGCTGCTGAGACATCGCTTGCTTTTCAAAACTAATTTAGGAGACCAGAATGAAGCTTCAGGACCTGATCAGGGAAAAGAACAACATTTGGATATTTGGATATGGCTCCTTAGTGTGGAAACCGGGGTTTGATTATAAAAGAAGCAAAGTTGGTCACATTAAAGGATACAAGAGAAGGTTCTGGCATGGAGATGATTTCCATCGAGGGGACAAGGAAAAGGTAAGAATTTTCCTTCAGCTAATACCAAACTGATCATATGTGTAGCAATAAATGAATCAATTTACTGATGGGTATTATCTTATTATCCAGAACATATATACAGTGATTTACTCTATTTTCATTGTTTTTCTCTCAGCCAGGCAGAGTTGTCACACTTGTAGCAGATCAGGAGGTGAGTGTTTTTGCCTATTCAAGTTCTATCACTTTTATTTTTTTTTAGATTATTTATTATTCTGACTAAATTACATTCACATTTAAGAGGACACAATGTATATTATTATTACAGTTTGACAAAAAAATAAGAGTAGTTTTAATGTCAGTTTGTTCTTTTCACACAATTTATAAATATAATTTGAAATGAGGCCAATAAATTGTATTGCTCTAAAAACAGACTGCCCATTCTTTTGTTTTTCTTATTATTATTATCATTTTACTTACAATTCCACGCTATGAGTACCTCCAAATAGCAGATTTGTTCTGTATTATAACTACGTGTTCCAGCTTGCTCTGCTGCTGACTCCTGGTTTGTTTTTGACCCCAGGCGTGCACGTGGGGTGTTGCCTACGAAGTGCCGGAGTCACAGGTCGATCAGTCCCTTCAGTATTTGAACAGGAGAGAGGTTTTGCTGGGAGGTTATACCACAGAGATGGTGGAGTTCATCCCCAAAGAGAAGAGCCAGGAGCCCCTGCTGGCTCTGGTCTACATTGCTACCTCTGACAACCCCATCTATCTCGGCCCGGCGTCAGATAAGGAGATCGCTGCCCAGATCTCCATCTGCAGCGGCAGCACGGGCCACAACACTGAATACCTGCTCCGGCTCGCAGAGTTTATGAGGCTCTACTGTCCTGAGGTGGAGGATGAGCACCTTTTTTCCATTGAGGCAGCTGTAATAAAGATTTTCCACAACTGTGGGGGGATCAAACTCCAAGACCAAAAATCCATGGGAGCTTTCTAAAGGCCTGCACCCAGCACTTCTTATATGATTGTAAAACGAAAATAAGTCCTGGTGCTGATGTTTCAGGGTATTTTGTGCTTTAACCTCCTAAAACCTGTACTCTTGCATATGTGGATGCCAGGTCCTAGGCGGTTAAAAACTTATTTAATGTGACAATAATGGAACTTTCTTTTACTCTATCCATGCTTTTAGTTCGGGCTTTTTGATAATGAGAAAGAATTGTGATATACTACAAAACAGAAGCTTGTGATGCTTTAAAACAATCACACTGAAAATATGTTTAAACGTTTGCTTCAAAAGTGTATTTTTTAATGTATTTGAATATATAACAATAAAATCTCTGAAAGAGGAACATGGTGTGATTGTTGAATGGTGGATGCAAACAGACTCTTGCCTCATGTTCTCACATCACGTGACAGAGGAATGTCAACTGTTCCATGACTGACATTTCCTCATAAATTTGACTGCCTTAAAGGACATTTAGAAATATTTAACCATTCATTCCTTAATGGGAGCTTTGACTTTTATATTAATTCTTCAGAGATGTGCAAACTATTCAATTCAAGTTTGCATAGTGGTGGATTAAAAACAAGTTTAAAAATATTAAACTGTCAGAATGCACAAAAGTTTTTGCAAAGGCGTCATAAAATCTACAAGTAATTGATAACAGCTTGTGCTGAAACATTGGTTTTCCATGTGTTTCTGAGAATACCTGAGAGAAGATATAAAAAAATACAAAAAAAATACAAATATAGCTCTGAAGAGCAGATATTCAGTTTGCTGGAATAATCCTGAGTGCAAGAGTGCACACTGAGGAACAGCAAGAACATCGAGTCTTCGCTGGTATGGGTGCAGATAAGGTTCGTCTCTGTCTCAGCTATGAGCACATTGAAGCTCCATGTGCTCGTGTCAGAATAATAAAAAAAAAAAGTAGTTTCAGTCCTGGAAAAACAAGCCCCCCATTTCCAAACTGTGGTTCAGATATAGTTTCCTCGAAATCCAACCAAAACTAGGTCAAAGGTTTGAGCTGTGAAAGCAGGGAACACTTTATTCAGAGAGCTGTATGTACCAAACATGTACCAACAGACAGGTTCAGATCAGAAACCCCACTGAAGATGATGGATAATTACAGCCTTGATATCTTTACATTCTTTCAGTGGTTTGTTTAGCTGAATAAAATTAAATAAAATCAGCGGATTAAAAGTTGATGACTCCAGCTTTTGTGAAGTTATTGCTGAAGAACTCAGCTCCATGCTATCTACCACTCATGTGTTTGCAATGAAACTAATATGAGCCACCATCCTGGCAGGCTGACAGCAATGAGTCAACACAGTAATGTCTGATAGTGGTCCTCTGCAGAGGACAACGTGCCGTGCAACACAAGCTGGTACAAACAGTTTACAAGCATTACTGATGACTCTGGGAGTCTTGTGTATTTTTAACACCTTGCACTTTGAACTTTAAAACTTCTTTCCATGCTGTTCAGATGAAGAGCAGCACTGTGGCTCATCCTATTTAATGATAGTTGGAGCTGATTGTGTCCAAAAAAGCAACTCATGTGACTCAAGAAAACTTCATCATCCATCATCTTTACCCACTTCTTCCTTTTTTGGGTTGCGGTGGTCTCTGGTGCCCATATCCAGCAGTAACTGTGCGAGAGGCGGGGCACCCTGGACAGGTCACAAGTTCAATACAGAGACACATAGAAGCAAATGAGACAAACAACCATTCCCAGTCACTCACATCTATGGACAATTTAGGGAGGAAAGAAGAAACTGGAAAACCCAGAGAAATCCCACACATTCATGAAGAGACCATGCAAACCCCACACAGAAAGGTGGAATTCAATCTAGTGACCTTCTCACTGAGAAGCAATGGCTCTACCAACTGAGCCACCGTGCCATCCTGAAACAACTTAAGAATCAGAATCAGAATGCTTTTATTGTCATTATACGCAAGTACAATGAAATTAAGAGCCACTCCTTTTTTCAGTGCAAAACCTAATTAAATTATCCAAAAATATAAACATCTGTAGACTTTAGAGACATTGCACAATACATCCTATGAAGAAATTTATGGTATGCTGAACAAGAGCATAATTATTTTATAGTCAATGACAAGTCTCATTGGAACTGTGCACTATAAATAACAAAGTAAATATAAAAGTTCCTCACCAGAGATTAAGTGCTTTATGACAATTTGAAGCAGGAGGATAACGCCCCAATTACCACAATGGTAGACTAGAAAATGTTTTCTCAGAACTAAGTTTGAAAGTGTTTTTGTGTTGAGAAAAACTCACAAGCTCTTAAAAGGCTTTCTGAGAAACAAACCCATGTGGATTTTTTTTAAATACACAAACTTATGTCTGTTTTGAAGCCTAATTAAAGATGCCGGGACACCTGCTCTTCAAGCAAAGATGCCCCAATGTGTCTATGAAGAAGTTGGAGTCAAGTCTTTAGGATGTGCAGGCCTGGACATGTGGTCACCCCTTCCACCTCACCCACCCCCAAAATAAACCTTGTGCACTTAGAAGCCTCCATCTGCATGTTAATGTGGACCCAGTTTGAACCCTGACCCTTGATCTTGGTGCTGGTCAATGATGGACTGAGGGTCACCCAAGAAGTGCGGTAAAGAGAAAATGATAGGATCACTAATGGAGTCCATCCGCTCCCTTACACTGGGAGGTCAGCTGGGAGCTTGCCCCTCTCTGGGTCCCAGCAAGTGGATTTGAGTGATTTTATCCACGATAAAAAGGCCATCCAAGGAGCATACCTTGTTTTATCGTTTTATTTTAAAGAAATGTTGAATGTCTAAATGGTCAGCAGATTAAACTTGAACGGCGGCTCATACGGAATTGACACCAAATAATCATTATCTAATGATAAACACCGTTTTTAATCCACTCAGCATCATTGGTGCGTGATGTACTGTTTCTTCTGATTCAAACAGAGCATGATCCACACTTTGGTTGTTTTAATTCAATCAGTTTGAAGCAGGACGTGACTAAATAAATAAAAAAATAATAATAAAACTACTTCCTGCATTTTTAGCCTCTCATATCTTTGACACAGAACTTATTTTGAATTTGCATTTTCTCCCAAACTCAAAGGGCAAAGTATGACGATTTGAATAACTTGAAAATCACCAAACTTGCTGTTTTGCCCCCTTTTCCTCAAAGATGAACTAACTCCTGTTTATCAGGAAAAGAAAAGGATGAAGATTTTCCCAAAAATGTCACCCCAGTTCATTAACTTTCTGTTGAACTGCAGCTCACAAATTAAAGTCCACTTCCTACGCTTCCTGACTGAATACCATTCATTAAAATAAAGAATAAAAATCAGTGAAATGCTCTTACATTCACAAGTTTGAAATTGCTTCCCACAAGTGCTTTTGTTTTAATGCTTTCGTTTACACAGAATGTCACCAAACAAAACCTTTTATGAAAAGCATATTTGCATGGACAATGGCTCTAGGAGGAGGTGAGGGGTGGACTTCCTGGTCTACGGTGCAGAAATAGGAAACATCTGATCTCCATGCAATAAAAAAACATTTTTTCACAACTACAGATGGCCCCACACCAGTACCAACAGGTGCAAAAGGCTTTAAACAAAAAATGGTGTTTGCAAAAAAACGTGACTTAAAAATGTATGCGTGGCAGATGCATGCAGCAGCACCTTTTATACGTATATTTGTTGATATTTTAGCTTAATATTTAGCCTTAGATGATTGGAAGTTAAAGTTCCTCACAATAAAACAGCAGCTATAACAATGTGGCAATCAATAGAAGACCTTTATCATACTATAAAGGCTTTGCGGCGAAGGAAATATGAGACTGCGAGGTTGTAATCCAGCAGCAAGACATGATGCAGAAAAGAAGGACCTCCAATTATAGGATTGATCTTAAATTATTTTACAAACTCAGTGGCAAATCTGTGAGGGCTCCAAGCTCCCAGGTACCTTGACTCACATAGCCTGAATCAAAAGACCCTGGAGGTTTCCTGTCATTTTTCTTCGGAGTGTTTCTTCTCAAAGAGTTGGGAAAGCAGCTCTGTTTCCCACACTCTCAAAGAGCGTCTGCTGCAGCGTTCTTTTACATCACTGCTGTTCACATACAAGCAACGGCATGGTCCTCGTGACAGCTTCACGTTTTATTCCTATTAGGCTGCATTTGAAGCTATAAAAGGCAATCTTGTGATCGGTTAAATAATGCGACTGGACAGACAGAAAATGTTTAATGTATTGACTAAAATGTTTCCAAGTGTGTAATTCTACATAATGACGCCTTGCGTTTGCTTGGAAAGTTGATCACTTTGTACAAATTATGTTCTCATTTTAATCAGCCAATTGCTGTCGTGTTTCCTGTTTGAGCAGATTCTAATCGGGCTGTGGGAGAACACTGATGTGGAGCCAACGACAATAAGACAACAGGCTTCAAAGGCCAAAGTGCAAGGCCCTTACTGGAGTTGTTATTAGTTTCCAGTCATAAAGTGGATGAAAAATATTAAAAAACATTGAAATGTTAATTCCTATATTTGTGCAGTCCTCATAAACTGAATATCTTTCAGGTCTCTCTTATAAATGAGTCCCTGAGGCTCAATGGGATTAACCTGTATAAATAAAGGTTGAATGAAAAATCATTTTCAACATTGCTGTTTGTTGGTGTTATTTTCCCACAGTAAATTTGAACGTCCAGGAAAATAAAATTTGAGCTCATTTAGACTTTCTACATTTTATAGCTCAGTTTATATTTAGATTGCCAAAATTAATATTTCCCACCACATGAATCCAGTCCTAAACTGGCTTCTTAACCTTTTTTAAAAGCTTATACATCCTTTGTTGTGGATCAATCATTGTTCTACTTTTTTTTTTAATTGTAAACAATTTATTTATTTTATTAAGTTTTATTCCCATGACCTCAGCCACGAAGCAGATTAAACAGAAGATACATCTTTGACAGGTTTAAATGGGGATATCCCGCAAAAGACAAAGGATAGACCCCTCTAATGCTCTATGAAGGGTAAAGTGGGATTAGCTGGCTGCTTCTGGATCCCTGTCATCCTTTAATGGACTACGAGTAACTAGAGATACTAACAAAAAGCCCTTTGACATTTAAGCTTTACCTAAAGTTAGGACATTGTGATTAAGCTGGTAAAATAAAAAAGAGAAAGAGATGGATATATATTGCTTCAGATTATGCAAATGCCTTGATCATACAAAGAAGATGAGAATATACCCAGAGTCACAGGATTAATATTTGTGGATGTGGTTTATGCTTTCCTTCCATTGCTGGCTGCTGCTCAAGAATGTGAACAACAGCATTTAAAGTGAAGGAGGGGGAGAACCACACAGGTCTGAATTCCCATGAATCACTTGTGAAACGACCATATGTTAAGACTTGGGTTTATGCGAGTCTGGGGCTGAATCCTGTGCTTGGAAAATAAAGGACTTACTACATGTTAGTTTGTTGCTGTGAATCTCTAATGCAAGTCTTTAGAGATTTTATTTTGATTTTCTTTATAATAAATAAACGTTTGATGCACGGTGCATCTGCAGCATTCAAGATGGCAGCTTGTGCACAAACCTAGGCCTATTTCTGATGCGCTGAAGTGCAATAAAGTCACTTATTTAATAGTTTGTTAT
>NC_056518.1:18671119-18686631 GCF_014905685.2 Nematolebias whitei
AAATAGACTAATCATCTATAAAATACAACTTGTTGTCTCAAGATCTTGTCATAAAAATCCATTTTTAAGCAAAGAGGCTGCCTCTATAGTTGGAAGCTCTTTGTTATGTATAGTCTGCATGTTAAATGTCACGTAAAAAAAAAATAAACAGCTCATCCTGGTCAAGTGTTTTGTCTCAAAACTTTAAAGCAAAAACCCAGTTTGACCCCAGAAATGGAAGATTTTTTGTTTTTCACACTGGCATATTCTAGGACAATAACGCACATTATGCATTTTTCAAGACTGAATTATCTTAATTATGAGCTTGTTACGTAGTTCAGTGCTGTCATCATCCTATACAAAAGACTGCATTAAAACAGATTCAAATCCCATTTAAAAACAGCAAAAGTTGCTTAGAGGGTAGAAAATATAAAAACTAAATAAAAATAATTTGTATAATTTTACATAATGAAGAGATAAGGTGTGATGTGAGCATGCCTACAGTCTGAGTGATAAGCCCGATAAACCCCATATCTTGTGGACAATTAATATTAAGACAGGTGATCCATTGTGGTTTGTGTTTTATGTAAAAAGTAAAGCAAGCTGGTCTAAACTGTCATTCTGAACACCGTTTAGATTCTGTTGGAGAAGGGCATGCGTTTACATTTTGTTTACATTAATAACACACCTCCTGTTTTAATCTTCATCACCCAGAAGCAAAAAAAAACAACATCTAATAAACTGATATTATACAGGAAATGATTTGAAAATGGATTGTTTGTCACTGTATTGTCATTGTGTCGGCCTCCTGACCTGTCTGCAGTGGGCCCTGTTGATCTCTGGCTTAGGGAGAGGCGTAATCTTTTAACACCTTTCTGACAGATTTCTGATTGGAGTCTGCAACATGAACTTTCAGACGTTACACTGAATAAACACTGGATCAACAGCTCAGTTTGACGCATAGGTATTTGAATTATGGTCTATGGCATCTTTAAATAAGTCAGGAGTCAGACGGTAATCATCAAATTGCTCTTTTCATTATGAAAATGTAGAATTAGGTGTTTGCTGTGTGCTCTTGGGGGGGGGGGGGGTTCCCTAATCTACACAGAGATTCTCACTAAGCAGATTATCTCCATAAATATGTCAGGATGTCAGGATGCATAGCTGGATGTCTAGTTATGCCCAGACAGAGTGTGAGAATGTGGACACAAAACATGTTTACAGTAAGATGTGTCAGTGGAGCCTGTACAATGCTGACATCTGCTGCTCAAATTAAACCGTCTGTCCTCAGAAACATTTGCTTTGAACTGGGGAGAGCTGCCCTGTGGTTGATCTGTGATAAAATAAGATGAAACAGGAAAAGTATGTTTTATTTAAAGACCATTTCCTGTGTTCGACTTTTACCTTGGGCGAACGAACAGCGTTGACTCACAGCTGTCCGAGGTGCAGCACAAGCAGCGTAATGTGTGTGGGGGTGGGAGGAACCAGATGTTCTCCTCCTCTCCTTCTACCCCTCACACCACAGGTGGTGGGAAAAGGGGAAGAGTGCGAGGGAGAAGAGAACGAGTGAGTGAGAAAGGATGGCAAACAGGAAGCAGAGACTTTAAAACACAATACTCGCAGAGTTTCCTGCAGGCTCTCGCAGATAAGGAGCAGCACTTTGTTAAAGTGGCATTTTCACCTCCAAACGTTCCCCGCTCCTGAAATCACATCTTACTGAGCTTGTAAAACGTTTATGCTGAGCAGCTGGGACATCGTGCAGAAGAAAACGTGGAAAACATTTAATGCAAGAACAATTACAACCGTTATTCTGCAAGACACTAAGCTCAAAAGAAGCAGAAACACTGAAAAAATTATATGAATTGTGATTGTAACAATTAGACTAATGTTAATGTTAAAAAGGCTTAATTTAGGAGAGAGGCTTGGAACAGTAAATGCTATGTACATTTAATTCAAAGGATGAGCTTAATCATAAACAATTATTATCCCAGCTGCCTCATAATCCACACACCTCTAATCTGCACAAAAACACCACATTTCTCACCACGAAATAAATCAAACCACTGTGCGCTCAAGGAGCCACTCGACACTGTTAGGTTGAACTTTCTGCTCAGCTGCCATGCAATCAAAGCTAAAAACCATAGAAATAAACATTCAGACACAATGAGGTCAAGTGCTGCAATATACTGTGAATACGAAGCACTTCACTTCGGTCTGCTCTTTTGTACAATTACATCTGAAACAATTAACCAAAACATTGACTGGGAGATTATTACCTGCCAACCTTCATGTCGAATGTTAATGAACTTTTAGTGAAAGGAAGTGGTTTTGTGAACTTTTCTGCTGTAAGTTCAACTTGACTGGGTTTAGGTAACTCTATATGTTTATTAATGTTCGTCTGATTCGTCCTCAAATCAAGTCAAATTTGTTTGAAACAGAGGAACTGTACTTTCAGTTTGTATTCATATCATAGTGTTGGGTGCATTCATGAACTTAGTCACCCTGAGGAGAAAAAAGAGACAGGATGAACCAACACACACCATGTTGATGCTATAAACTACACCTGATGACAGTCTAACAATGCCAATACAGCTGTGACCTTTGCCCTTTCATTTGCCCGTGATCTATTTATGGAAGCTAAAGTTTCTGTTGCTGATAAACAGCATGAAATTGTGCCGAGTTGATATTTTATTCTTTAAGTGTAACATCAGTTGAGTATATTTTTGATGAGCCACAGTAAATAAATAAACAATTAGTTGGAACATAAACTGAACATTTGAATTGATATTTATTTATTTTGTGTTAGAATGTCTTAGCGTTTAAGAATACCTAAGAAATTAATAAGTTTTGTGTGAATAAGAGCAGTTTAAAGGTTAAAATTAACTGGATAGTTTTCTTGTACTTTGTTTACTGTGAATTGACCGTAAAATGAATGTCCCAAAACATCAAACTTGTTATACCATCATCAGGAAAGCTAGTTTGAGTTAGTTAGTTTTAGTTTTAGCTGAAGTATTTTTAGTGTTTTTTTTTGTTTTTAGTTAACGTTTTTCTTAGTTCATATCTTAGATCTTATTACTGTTTTTCTTTTACATTTTAATACTTTTGTTGGATGTAACTGGGACCCTGTGTACACAATTTCGTTCCACCACATGTACCACATGTAGTGTGTATGACAAATAAAGAACGTTGGATCCTTGAATCCTTGAATTAATTCATGTTAAAAATAATCCTTTAAATATTCTAAAACCTTAAAAACTAATCCTAAAAACGTGTGTTTTTGGTGTGTGTGTTACCAAGTGAAAATACTATTAATATGTATTAATATTTGTTTCCCCCACTTATTAAACAGTAACTTGGGGAAAGAGAAAAAGAGAAGTCATATAATATACAACTGCACCCTCTGTTGAAATGTAGCGGTATTGCAGCAAATTATTACTTAAACTTCAATGGAAATGTGGCTTCTATTTTGCTTCATTTTTTATTTATTTAATTTTTACAATTTATAGTTAATACCGTTTAAATTTGTATAATGTAGCATTTTTCAAGTATCATGTATATTTAATCAATATCAACAGGCTTAAATACTGAGGTAAAATGATGGAAGTCGGCTGTCTTGTCGCATAAAACTACGTTTCCCGTCATGCAACGGCACGCTACACTCCCTCCTGACCTCTGTGACCGAAATAATCCGATCAGCTGATCTGACCTAGCAACAACAAAACGTAGCTAGAGAAGTCTGCCAGGGAGGGGGCTGAAGAACAAAACAATGACGCTGCTCGGCAGGACACAAACACAGTAACACTTTTAAAGACTTTTGTAACGGAATCGCGCGGATTTCCCTCTTGTTTTAAAGTCAAGTGTTTCTCACATACAGCAACGGCTTTTATTTAAGCTACTTCAGCTCAGTTGTTGGCAGACTGTTAGGCTAGCTATTTGTTTGGACGAAAGCTGTCTGCTGGCTCGCTAATTGCTGCTTATCTTTGTAGAAAAGTTCAAATATCAGTAAGCCAAGTATTTCTTCTTTTTTGCTCAATTGTAAACCGAATTTAATGGCGAGCTGTTGAGAGTTAGCTTGTTAGTTAGCCTGTTAGCATAATTTGCACATTTGTTTATTTCAGGTAAGGCTCATTGTCCGGATCGAAATGGACTACTTGTTCATTCTGTGTTAATTTTCTTCACCATGTGTAAGTAGGGAAAGTATTGAGTAAGGAAAATTTAGTGTTTAATTTTTATTTGTGCTGGACATAAATGCCAACTGAACTTGCTGCACAAGTTTACCTGCTGGTTAAACGTAAATAAAGGAGTGAGCTGTTTATTAGGTGCAGTAAATCAACTTGTGTGGAAGTGTTTGAATTGAAGCAGCAAATATACATTGACAGCTTTTATCACTGTTAAGACTTATAAGCTTTCATTTAAGCTAATTTTGTAGTATTTTGTCATTTCACTTCAGCATTAGTGGATATTGGGCATTTTATTGGAAATAGCTGGTGCTATTGTCATAGCTATTCCAATAAGTTTTTTTCCCTTGTAAGGAACGATGAGTGGCCATGGCTCATCCTCTGAAAAGGGAGTTAATACTAGTTTAATATGTCAAGAAAGTTACTCATGTGGTGGTTCTGAAGAGGCTGCTTTTGAGTGTGATGACTGCAAAAGCCTACAGTGTGTTCGATGTGAGCTAGAGCTTCACAGTCAGGAGAATTTTATGAGCCACGAGCGCGTCCCAATAGGTCCTGGGCATGTTCCCTACTGTGATAACTGTAAAGGAGGTAATGGAGACAATGGCAAGCATTACAGGTCTGTTGTTCGCTGCCAGAATTGCAAAGTCAATTTGTGCCAACACTGTCAGAAACGCACCCACAGTGGGAGCAGCAAGAAGAAACACCAGCTCATACCATATCCTCCATCACACAAACCTGCAGAAGTCAACTCTGTCAAGAAATCTGTCGAGCACATTGTTCAAATAATTGACGAGACAGAGTTTCACAGAACCAAACTTCTGGAGAGGGTAGCCAGCTTTCTGCTTGTTGACGAGAATGAGGAAATGCAGGTGAGTTGTGCCACTTGTCGTTCAATTGGAATAAAATGCAGTTTATTTTAATTCACTTCTAAGTTGTTAGTTGGGTTGGGGTTTTTTTACATTATTTGAAGCAACTTGTAAACTTTGTGTTATTCTTCCCAAGATTAAAGATGAAACTTCATTTGTGAAGTGTCTCTGCTGCGACCCTGACCAGCTGCTCAAGGTGGTATCCATCTTTGGTAACACAGGAGAGGGCAAATCTCACACCTTGAACCACACATTCTTCATGGGTCGAGAAGTCTTCAAGACTTCTCCCACACAGGAGTCGTGCACAGTGGGTGTGTGGGCAGCATTTGACCCCATCCATAAAATTCTAGTCATTGACACAGAGGGACTTCTCGGGAACAGCTCCAAACAGGGTCAGAGGACCCGTCTCTTACTCAAGGTGCTCGCCATCTCTGACCTCATCATTTATCGCACCCACGCTGATCGTCTCCATGACGATCTTTTCAAGTTTCTTGGTGATGCTTCAGATGCTTATCTGAAGCATTTCACCAAGGAGCTCAAAGCCACCACAGCCCGCTGTGGCCTGGACGTCCCACTGTCTACCTTGGGTCCTGCAGTAGTCATCTTCCATGAGACTGTCCACACTAAGCTGCTGGGTTCAGGTAAAACATCCATTCATTTATTTATCATAGTAGTGTCATACTTATAATAGGCATAAGTATTTTTAGATTGTACTTTGTTATTGTGTTAAAATGTAGTTCTGTGACGATGTTAAATATGTCACACACACACCCCCTTTAAAGTATTTTAAGAATTCATCATTGCACATGGTTACAAGTTTAACAAACGATAGAGCTGCAGTAAAGATGCAGAAGCTATCCCAGTTCTATTTTCAAAATATGTGTGAACTTTTGCATACAAACTTTGGTACTCTGACTTTGTCCAATTTTCTCAAATGTTTTAAAACATGAGACTTACTGAGAGGAAAGCGGAAAAAAGCAAAATAACATTATTTTAAATTTTGAAAAGAGTATTCCTTTCACGTCCTAATGCAAATGCAGTAAATTTAAAAAAAGTGTTAAATGATTCATCTGCAATGGAAGCCATTTTATGTTTGTCCTTTTGTAGAAAAATCATCAGAGTCAGTAGATCGGTTGCTCTTGGAGCGCTTTAGGAAGCTTTCCCGTTATCCAGAAGCCTTCAGCTCTGTTCAGTATTGGGGCACGCAAACTCTCAGTCCCCCTACAGACTTCCGTGGCTTGCAGAATAAAATGGAGCAGCTCCTAAACAACAGCGCTACCCGCTCCCCACGCACTCCCTTGGTCATCTTCAAAGCGCTTCAGGTAAGGCTGCATACAGAAGTCATGTCAGTCTTTAAGTAACGATCACACTTAACATAGTTCCTGCTGGTTTACCCTCACATATTCTGTAACTCCGTTTGTGAAATTGCACTTTATAACAAAAAGTTTTGTGTTAATGTCTGCTTCTGATTATTGTTTTTGCAGGCACTGAGTGAGCGCTTCAATGGGGAAATCTCAGGCGAGCCAGCAGCACACAGCTGCTTCTTCCCTGACGAGTACTTCACCTGCTCCAGCCACTGCCTCAGCTGCAGGTCAGTTCTTCCTGCCTTTTGTTTGAACAACAAAATTATTATATCTCCTTCATTTTTTTATTGATGAACAATATGATTTGCTTCGTTTATCACAGGTCTAAATGCAAGAATAGTATGAACCACCTAGGAGAAGGAGGCCGCCATGATCCGAAGCAGCGGTGCTGTTACTCATCTCTGTATGACAATCGCATTTACACCTGTAAGGTAAGCAGAATGGTTCAAACAACTTAAGGTTCCCATTTTTAACAAACACTTCCTGTATTACTTTGCTGTTAAGTTGAAATCAATATGTTATGCATCGTATCAGGCTTGTTATGAAGGAGGAAAGGAAGTAATAGTTGTCCCAAAGACCTCTGCATCATCAGACTCACCCTGGATGGGTCTTGCCAGATTTGCCTGGTCTGGGTGAGTAGATTAGACAGATAATTTTCCAGTAAATATATACAAAATTGGGGAAAAAATGCAGTAAATATAAAGTTCTCTTTTGTTAAATGTTTTATTTTTGTTGTTAAATGTATGATTAGGTATGTTATTGAGTGCCCTAACTGCGGAGTGATCTATCGGAGCCGTCAGTACTGGTATGGAAATCAGGACCCCGTGGACACAGTTGTCCGCACTGAGATCCACCACATTTGGCCAGGGGTAAGAAACCCTTACAGTTTGTCTCTTTTAAATATTATTTTTGCGTATATAGATTATTTTACAGAGTTTGAACTGTAGCTACAGTTCAATAGTTGTGTGTGTGGTTTTGCAGGCTGATGGCTTTTTAAAAGACAACAGCAATGCTGCACAGCGGCTTCTGGATGGAGTCAACCTAGTGGCCCAGTCCATGTCAGAGCTCAGTGTCAAACCTGCCAAGACTGTCACCTCTTGGCTGACAGATCAGATCGCCCCAGCCTACTGGAAACCCAACTCCCTCATCTTGGTGAGTGACGCTCAGACCCACCCTCTGCCACCCGCCCCCAGCAGCCAAGTCAACACTTTCTTGTCCAGCATGTTTACTTTCTGTAGAGCTGTGCTGCTATTACACAACTCATGTTGTGCATGTCACAAGATCAAATTTAGAATGACTGCTGCTCACTTTAGCTCCTAATCAATAACAGCATTTGATTTTACTGATTTTTTTTTTTTTGGTTTTGTTTTGGTTTTTGTACAAGATGTGCCGCAAGTGTCGTGCAGTCTTCCAGGATAATGACACCAAGCATCACTGCCGTGCCTGCGGGGAGGGTTTCTGTGATGGCTGTTCTTCCAAAGCTGCGCCCGTCCCTGAGAGAGGCTGGGGTCCTGCCCCTGTCAGAGTCTGTGATATCTGCTTCGAGCAGAGAGCCTCATACGCAGGTACACATTCTGTGGTTGCTCATGCTATTTCTTTCCCTGTTTTATGCTGGCACTTAATATTTATGTAAGTAATGTTTTTTCTTCTTCGTGCAGAAATACTTGCATCAGAGCTCGAGGAGGAGGAAGGTAGTAATCTTGCTAGGAAAGTTGGTGAAGCGGTTACCAACACCTTAGGAGTTGTGGTCACTGCTATAGATATCCCTCTTGGTAAGTTTTGCCCCAAACCTAATGGGTGTAAATGTTAAAGGTAATGTTAATATACATTTCTGCAGCGCCCTCTGGTGGCATGGGCTCTTCAAAATTATTTACAGTAAAAAGACAAAGACAGGAGTCTAGATAATAAAGTTGACCAAATAAGGAATCTACAGTATATATTTACTGTGACAGAGCTCATTATGTTACATAAATCTCAAACTATCTGTAAAAAAAATTCAAGTGCCACAGAAAAACAAAAGCAAAGAAATGTCTACAAACATTGTTAGGTGTGGACTGTTCTCTTAAACATGTATCCTCTTTACAATTATCAACTCCAAAATTGTAATAATGTTATTACAAAAAACAATATTAAGAATATTGCAGAATTTTCTTAACCTTTGTTTCTTCATCTCAACCTTAATTAAGAAAAATAACACATAATAATCTTTATTATACTTATTTGCTCACAGTAGGGTGAAACTAAAATACCAAAAATAGCATAAACAGTCAAGAGCAGCCTAAAATTTCATAATGCTTTCCATATTTTTTAAACTCGCCAGCAAACTTGTTTTACAAGTGTGAATCGTCAAAAGATGCATTTTATTTTCACTGGCTTCAAACGTACAATTAGCCAAACTATATTGCAGTGGTGACCATCCTCGCCAATGCTCTGATATATAGCTGCTGTTTCGACACCAGTTTAAACGGCATCTGATCCAGAAAATGGCTTCATCTTTATCAGTGCGAAATTAGAGTGATATTCACATTTCTCAAGGGTTGTGGGTATATATTTTGTTTTGTTTAAACTGCTGTGAACCAATCATTGATTTATATTTTATTACTCAGTTTAAATCCTCTCTTGTTCATAATTTAGCTCATTCCTTATCACACTGAATTTTTTTTTATCTATAGCTTAAAAAATAATGGTTGTGAAGCAATGAGAGATTATAATCTTTTTTTTTTTTACTTTGAATAACTTGAGTTTTTCCACTGTTAGAGGTATTTTTTCGACTGATTAGAGTTGCATTCAACTACAGATCCTGCGATACACCTTAAAGATAGCAGATTTTATGAGTTAACTGAGGATATTAAACTTGAAATGGCTGTGACAGGAATCAAACGGGGGATATTTAAACATGAAATGTTCAGAGCTGTAGTTTTATAACAGCAGGACACTTGTTTGTGAAAATCAACCTGAAATGTTCTGTAGATGGAGTAAACTAGCTCTGCTCTGTGGAATACGACTGTGCAGCCCTTGAATACACCAAATTCACGAGGATGCTTGTTAATAGCATGAATTTAATATTTATTTTGTGTATATTTTGTTACTTAATCATGTTGTCAGCCTATGTTAACCACTGAATAGCTTAGATGATTAAGATTTTGATCACCTGATATGCCGCTGACAATAACAGCCCACAAAGTCTGCTCCAATCACAACATTACCCCATTAACTTCCATGTTCCACATTCTGATAGTAACCAACACTACAGCACCTAAATACATTTTTATTTTTAGTATTGTACACTTAAAAGTTGAGGTGGCATAAGTATGCTCCAGTGAGTGCAGTGATATTAACTTTACAGGCATGTGAATGTCATGTCACTGAGTGCATTTATGTTGCATCGTTCCTTCAGGCTTAGTGAAAGACGCAGCCCGTCCTGCCTATTGGGTCCCTGACCAGGACATCCTATCATGCCACAACTGCCAGCGTGAGTTCACTGCCAAGCTGTCCAAGCACCACTGCCGTGCCTGTGGCCAAGGAGTGTGTGACGAATGCTCCCCCGAGCGCCGACCAGTCCCTTCGCGTGGCTGGGACCACCCTGTGCGTGTGTGCGCCGGCTGCAACCAGAAACCCGGAGAACTTTAATTTAGGGGGCTTTCCTTCCTCAGAGCACCAGAGATGATAGTGCACTCAGCAAGCAGTCTGTCGCTGCTGAAGTATACCTCTTGTACTCTAATGGTTCTGTCTCGCGTCTGTGGAAAGGAAATCTTAGGGGATACTTAAAATATTTAGTTGATTAGGGGTTCCGAGTTTGCGTGGCCTTTGTAGAACAGCCAGAAGATTGGGTTTCTTGACTGAATCCTAACCCCCACCAGTTTCACTCAAATTATTCATGGACTCAGCATTTTGGTTATTATGGACACAAATTCTTAATTTTCCAATAAACAAAGCAGTTGAGCTATTTTTCTATCATTAAGAGATATTTAAAAATGACTGCTAACTGAGAATGTCATGGTTTGTTGTTATTAGTTCACAGCACCTTAAACTGTTTAGTGTTTTTTCTCTGGTGTGTAATGACGGAAAGATATTTTGCATTTGTGCAGGCATACCTGCAGGCTCCGTTGCATGCATGCATCGCTGCGTTTTAGTTTTTGCACTAAGACTTTTTCAGCTGTTGTAGGCTGTTGCTTAACATGGCCAAAAGCCAGATATCCAGGGGATGAAGTTACTTCCAACCCGATTTAAATTCTACAAAAGTAGGTTCAAATTTGGGATATCTGGTGTGCCAAAAATCATTCAGGTCAATGTCTGTGCTGTTGTAATGTTAATATTCTATCATATAACTTGTGGTTGAATGATTCGTAGAAGAGTGTAAATTTTCAACGTTAACAACTATTTAAATATCATTATTATAAATAAATTTAAAAAAAAAAACAGTCCGACTTGCATGGCAGTTTCAGATATCATTGCCTTTTTATTTGTTTTGACACCTGACAGGTGACATTTTAGTTTATACATGTAACAAAAAATTTTATTTTATGTTTACATTTGTCTTTCACGTGTTTGTTTCAATTGTTATTAGTATTTACTACCTGTTGTGGTGTCTGGATGTAGTCTTCCAGGAGTGAAGAATTATCAAATTTCTCTTTGAAATGTTTCCATCATTCAGTCACAAGTTCTTTGCTAGCGCTTTGTTTTATGCTACATCCGTTATTAGAGACTGTTATCATTGTTTTTTTTGTTTGTTTGATGTTTGGCACTTGCTAATATATTATTTGTAATGAAAGTATGTGAACTGCACATTCTTTTGTTGTTGTTAATGCTTGTCAAACTGTTTATCCTGCATTAAGTGACAGAGCTTTACCTAAACTTGCATCATTATTAGTTTATTTATTAGCAAGACAAAGCACAAGATGACGCCTTTTGAACTACAGTTTGTACTTTATGGTTGAAAACACACAAAAATAGGCATTTACCAAGTAGATTTTGTAGGTAATTTTATTTCTTATTTCGATTCTGATCTTTGATGAGAAAACATTGTCTGGCTGGTCTTAAAATAGATTTATTTGTCTTGAGTGTTCCATCAAACATGCCCCCCTCTGATATGCTAATATTGCACACACACAAAGAATAGGAAATGTGTTAGATTACTTGCACTGGAGTTTATTCATATGCACATTAGTTCTGTCTATTTCGTTTAAATGTCTCCAATAGTGTTTGAGAGATACAGTATATTTCATGCAGCTTGTTTCAATTATCTGGGTGTCATTCATAATACCCATCTTCAGCTCCAACAGGAATGACTGATGTGTTCTTTAAACCGCTGAAATTCAACTTGAATTAAAAGCAATTGTGGGAAAACTTGCATAAGAATAAAGCTGTGTCAACATCTTCACGTCAAAACATAATCGTGTACTGCTTTCATTGTTTGTGTGCGTGTGAGAGATAGAAATTGTGTTTTAAATGGCTGTCAAATGTTACAAAGTACAGGACGGCATGTGGGAGGAATTGATCGTGGGCACGTCTGTGTGTTATGAGTCTTGCTTGCATTCATGTCAAACACTGCAGCTTCAGATAATGCGATGGGGAAAATGTTCCTATTGATGATACTGAATTATTAATTATTTTAGTTAATAAATAAAAACTTTCGGTTTCAAGTTATATGCCACAATGTGAGCTTACTACATACCAAAATCTCAGCCAGCTGTCCAGCATTCAGTGAAGGTCTCTTTAAGAAAAAGTGCTGTAATTCACTTGTGTACAATATGAAAACAAGGGAAAACCCTTTAAAATAATTTTGACAGTTTACCTCATTAGGCCACGCCCCGTTCGCTCATTCTCAACATCTATTGGTCCACGGATTCGCCTCGGGCTCTGATTGGTCAATTACCGAAGGTTTCCCTCAGAACTGCAAGACGCCGATATTGCGTTACATTGTAGCAAAATGGCGGCTGTCATTCAGAATCCACTAAAAGCGTAAGTAATTTAGACATTTATTAAACTGTGAATAATTACTTTGGTGCCAACTCGACCGTCGGAGCCGGTTGTTCGCGCGTGCCATTCCCAGCCGTGTGCATATGGCAGGCGAAGCTGTCCAAATTCATTTTGTGTACTTCTTTCACGGCAAAAGTAGCCCTGCACTGTTCTTTTATCGCGCTACATTTCAACGTTTAGTGTTAAACACGAGCGAAAAGCTGCTTGACATTTTCGCCGAGCTAAAGGGGCTTCTCCTCCACACGGTTCGGTTAACCCAGCAGAATGTCGTCTCTCCTGGGCTCTACATTTATTTGAAAACTGCCGACAACGTGTATCCGCCGCGAACGAACGAATAAAAAGCCGATTTCCTTCGAGCTCGGCTCGCGCACAGCGGCAGCGGAATAACCGTCGGACATTCCGAAAGTCGTTTACAGTTGCTGTGAATTGCCGACATGGTCAACTTTGGCTCGTCGGAGCGCAGACGTGCTCAGGACCTGGTAAAGCGAGCAAAAAGGAAAGAAAGGGAGGAGGTATTTTGTGTTTGCAAGCCTGTTGGCGAATTCAGCAAAAGTGACAGCAATTTGAATCTGCTGCTGAAAACTGGCTGTCACTTTGTGGTCAAATGGCATGTGCAACATATATTTTTAACCCTCAAATAAATGCAAATGCTTCACCTATTTCTTCTTTGTTCTATTCCATGTGTTTGGTTAGGCACACTTTACCTCTTCACAATAAAACATCCAACAGTTCAGTATTTTTCTAAACGTACATGGAGTTCAGCTGTACGTGACAGCAGCAGCAGTCACTATTGACTGCTCATGGATCTGTGGAGGTAGAGCTGGAGCTCCACTGTGCCTTTAAGTGGAGGAGTGCTGGAGATTAGCTTGGTCCAGGATCCTGGGCCCATCTGTCAGAGATGCTCTGACAGGGAGGAAGTGTTGGGCTCAAGAAGAAGAACCATCTGCTCCTGCACAGAGGTGCCCTGCCACCTCAGTGAACTGTAGCCCAAGGTGTGGACCCATGGGCTTGTTCTGAATCAGCAGTCAACTGGGCACAGATGTGTTTTCATCCAACCGTGGACCAAAACTCCAAAATACACAATCTGTAGCTGTGCATGTGCCTAATTGATCTGCTTTCACCATTTTTCTATCCCTTTCTGTCGTTTTTTTGCTTGTTTTTCCCTCGCCGTTTGACTCGTTTTCTTCATGATTGCTCATTCTTTCAGTTCACCTTTAAATCTAGTTCTTATGCTAATATTTGCGGTAGGGATGCACGATATTATCGGCACGGTATCGGACGATATTAGCGATAAAGTTAAATAACGGACATCGGCCATTCCATCAAAATAACTCGCCGATATAAAAGGTTTCTGTTTTAAGTTGATTTTTAATTTAAGAAATGGTCAAGTAGGTCTATGAATGCACTACTACTTATGCGCTTTTCACTTGTCGCTTGTGAACAGGTTGAGTTTAAGATTTGTGAAAATGTGCACTGTTTGAGTCATTGTTGTCATTGGAGAGTGGTGGCGCAGAGGTTAGAGAAGGTGGGCCTGTGATTGGAAAGTCGCAGGTTCAACTCCCCGGATTGACAACGTCAAAATGTGGGTGGAAAAGATGAAACGCCCACACCTGCCCCCACTCTTATTTGCCCCCCACCCTGGGCCCTTGAGCAAGGCCCTTAACCCCCACCATCTGCTTCAAAATGGTTCTCTCTTGAAAATGAGTTCTCGTGACTCAATGAGACTTGCCTGTATAAATAAAGGGTAAGTAAAAATAAATAAAATAAATTGTGTGAGAGTAAATGTCATGAATAAATTTGACATTAAACATAATCCAAGTTAAAGTTTTACGTAATTTTCAGACCTCTTTTTAACATCTGCATTTGGTAGCAGACCAAATTGACAAAGACCATGCAGAATAATGTAGTGTTTTAATTCTACAGCAGCGAAAGCTATGTAGTCTCTGTAAGTAGCTCTAGGGGGGAAAATATTGGTATTTGTGTCTGTTATCGTCCAATTAAATTTTAACATATTGGCATATCTGATATCGACCAAAAATCCAATATCGTACATCGCTAATTTGCAGCCATTTTAAAGTTTTGATTGTTTTGCATCCCTTTTTTAGGGCCCTGAAAGATGGTAAAACATTTAGTTTTTACTGTATATTTATTATTACCTCTTGCCTAAAGTGAAGCAGCAATCATGTTTTGTGTGCGTGTAGTCATTTGTCCACAGCTTTAGTAAAACATGCTTTGAGCCAATGATGACTAATGAAAAGCTCAGTAATCATTGGTCGTGCATATACAACTGCTTAACTTTTGGAACCATTCCATTTCAAGATGGTTGCCACAGCTAAATGACCTTTATCAACCCAAACATGTCTATAACTGAGCCAACTTTAGCTCAAGTTTAGAGACTGATCCTCAACACATGCGCTGAGCACGAACTGACTGTGAGATTTGTTTTTAAAACCTAGCCATTAAAATCTAAAAAAGTTAAATCTGGTCCTCTGGACATTCAAAAAAAAACAAAACAAAGCAAAACAACAAAAAATGTAGAAACGTTTCGTCTCTCGTCCGAGAGACTTCTTCAGTCTGAGGTGCTGTTTTCAGCTCAGTCTCTTAAATAGCACCTTCTCAGAGTGGATCAACCAGTTTTGCTGCTGACAACAAAAACCAGCTGATCACATGCTCAAGAAGGACCATCAGCCTAACAATGGATCATTAGCACACTGATGGCTGTTTACTGTTCACAGAGGGCTGAGTGATACTAGCAATCACAGCATTGTAAGAGGGGGACAGTTGAACACGTAGGCCTCCACCCCTGTTTAATGATGGACGGTTTCTTTTCACAAAGATGGCCTCCTTTACTCCTCTCTCAAACCATCGTTCCTCTCTGTCCAGGATGTGCACATCTTCATCCCTGAAAGAGTGACCGCTGGCCTGGAGATGAGTGTAGACCGCAGAGTCCTGGCCTGATGATGTTGATCTTCTGTGCTGGGCCATCCTTTTGGCCAGTGGCTGTTTAGTTTCCCCGATGTAAGACTGATCACAGCCCTCCTGACACTGAACAGCATACACAACATTACTCTGTTTGTGCCGGGGGACTGGATCTTTGGGATGAACCAGTCTTTGCCGTAATGTATTTTGGGGTTTAAAAGCCACTG
>NC_056518.1:18687031-18699926 GCF_014905685.2 Nematolebias whitei
TAATGATCCATTGTTAGGCTGATGGTCCTTCTTGAGCATGTGATCAGCTGGTTTTGGTTGTCAGCAGCAAAACTGGTTGATCCACTCTGAGAAGGTGCTATTTAAGAGACTGAGCTGAAAACAGCACCTCAGACTGAAGAAGTCTCTCGGACGAGAGACGAAACGTTTCTACATTTTTTGTTGTTTTGCTTTGTTTTGTTTTTTTTGAATGTCCAGAGGACCAGATTTAACTTTTTTAGATTTTTCTACCTGGATTATTGAGCATGCATCTAGCCATTAAAAATTACAATCAACTCTGCCTTTCTGCCAGCAACATTTATCATAAACCACTGGGTGGATTTTAATGAAACTCTCAGCAAGTAATAATTGGACATCTACATCTTATTAATTTTTCAAGTCAACCCAATTCAATGTGGCTCCCACAGCTAAGCCAGCTTAGCCAATTTTATAGATCTTGAACTAAAGTTTGGTGTAGCTGAAACTGATCCCCTAAACATGCTTGGAGTTTTACACATTGCAATATATTTTTACTTAACTTGGTCATTAATTGTTGATGTCAACTCTGTTGATGTGTTAGCATAATACGCTATGTAACAGAGTCTTTTTAATGTAACTCTCAAAGTAATCGCTGGATGTACATCAACTGAATAACTTTTGGAATCAGCACAGTTTAAGTTGGCTACAACAGCTAATTAACACAAAAATAGCTAAAACATGGTAAATTTTGCAGATATTAAGCTAAATTTAGTGTTAGCTGAGTCATCCTTCACATGGAGTCTTGCAATATCACGAGATTTCAATTGTGGCAGGTGATGTGTATGTATTAATGTAGTTGATTGTTTTCATTTAGTTTGTTAGAACAAACAATATAAGACAAAACAAACAGTTTTTCTGATGAAATCATGGACCTCTTGTGTTGATACATTTGGGTTTTTGAGAGTATGCCTGCTTGGGTGATTTTAGAAATATCTATATATGAACCTACCGGTGTATATACTGTATGTGAATATACAGATATGAACATGTTGCTTTTGCACATTTGACTGCATTCTGGTGTTTGGCCACCTGGGTGAAACATTTTCAGATTGTATCTGAAATGATACAGAATGTCAACAAGATACTGCAACTCCCCACCACCTGTACCTTAACTAGATGTTGCTTTGATGGCTTAAATAAAAGAACGAACAACGTTTTCCATCTGTTTCATGCATCTCTGTTTTATCCACCAGGGAAATGCCCAGAAAAATCACAGCTTCCATGTAACAGCTTTTCACCAATCGTCTTGTGTTTTGTCAGGAAAGCTGGATTTTTATTGGAAACTGTATTTCATTGTTACTCTGCCAGACTGTTTTTCCCTTTTATGTCCCAACAAGCTTCTTCGTGTGTCTGCTGTCAAGCTGCTGTTTCATCTTGGAGACATTTTAGAGAATGATGTGGAATGTCTCCTTGCTATAAGCTGTGCTTAATGAAGTGTTTCAATCTGCTATAATTAGCCTCTGTCTTGGGTTTCTGACTTCATTTCGCACGTTTGTCAGATTATAATTAGTCACACTTGACACTAATTGGATGTCAGTCTTGTGGACCAGTTTGACCCTTTTAGTATTAAGAAGATTTACTTTAGGGAATTGAAATGCTGGTTTTGACTTTTTTTTTTTTTTTTCTGTAGCAATATAGTTGATGAAGCTGCGGTGTGCAGGTCCATTGTCTCTGCGAGGTCTGGTTTGTGAATAGAATGACGGTAATCTCCCAAATCTGCTGATTAAAATGGAGGCTGAGGTATTTAATTAGTAAAACTGCTCATTAAAATTTGAGCCACAGCTGGAGTTTTCCATCAACTGGACTCCTCTTTCATCTGCAGCTCCGCTGACACCACATCAGCGTGATGCGTTCCTGTTTGTTGGCTTCCTTGTCGTCGGTGTTGAGTAGACCTTCAGTGATTCAGGCCTGCTGTTTATTTGCACTGGGATGTGGAGGTGTGCTGTCTGATTTTGCTCCTGCCCTCAGCCACGCTGTTGCTCTGATTGGTGTAATCAGAGGTTGTTGTCAGGATGCAGTCACTCTGTTCAGGCCCTCCCCCTCACTTGTTATGTGGTAGCTCTGGCTTCCTGTGAAGCTGCATCGCACCTGCAAATTAAAAAAAAAAAACTCTGAAAGAAAGCAAAAAGATGGAACTCATGCATACTTTTCATATGAGATCACTTAAGGGCTTTTTCAGAACAAACACTCAAGTTTTGTCACAATCCTCCCCGTGAGCCGCTCTCCGTGTTGCCAGATATGCAAAATGTGTGTGTTGACACATGCTCACATTACAGATGCAGCCATGTGGCATGACGAACCGTTGGCAGAAACAAGCTGATAGCGGAGGCCCCACCGGCTACAAGATTTGCTTTTTTCTCCACCTCGCCTCCTTCTGTGCTCACTCATCGTTTCTACTCGGCTGGAAGACCGAGAGAAGCACAAGCCCCCAAGTCCCTGACAGACTCACAGGATCTCCAAGTCGCTTCTCAGCTGCTAGAAGAAAAAAAAACAAAAAACAAGGAGAGTTCATGTTTTGTAAAACATGTCTGTTTTTTCATAGCAACTGTAACGGAGCTACTTTCATAAAAAAAATTGAAATGGGGGCGGTGGGGATTTGAGAATGGAAGTTTAAAAGTAAAGCAGATCACCAGTCAGACAAGCCAACATACATACATCCATTATCTTAACCTGCTTCTTCCTTTTTGGGTCACAGGGGTCACTGGTGCCCATGTCCACCCTGTCCCACTGTGTGAGAGGCGGGGGACACCCTGGACAGGTCTCCAGTCCATCACAGGGACACATGGAGACACACGAGACAAATAACCATTCATTCTCACTCACACCTAGGGACAATTTTAGAGTTACCAATCAGTCTAACATGCATGTTTTGATCTGTGGGAGGAACCCGGAGTGCCCGGAGAAAACCCGCGCATGCACGGAGAGAACATACAAACTCCCCAGCCGGGATTAGGTCCGGTGACCTTCTTGCTGAGAAGCAACAACTCTACTGAGCCACCGTCTCGCACCAAAACCAACATATTTTAAATGAATAAAATTTAGCCGAGTTATGTAAATGAAAATTGTCAAATTGTCCAAAAAGCAGTTTTAAGTATCAGGACTGAGGAAGTCTCTCTGATGAGAGACGAAACGTTTCTACATTTTTTTGTTGTTTTGCTTTGTTTTGTTTTTTTGAATGTCCAGAGGACCAGATTTAACTTTTTTAGAGTTAATTGTTTGAGAAATTAATGTTAAAAAAAAAAAAGATTTTCTCCCATACATTTTTAAGAATTTGATGTAGATTTTTATGCGTTTTCCAGCAATGACTAGATTTAATAACAGTCTTGGTCACTTGCACAGAACTTTTCAACTTTTTGTAATTTCACCGACACATTTTAATTTTAAACCACATTTTTTGGAGCTTTGAGGTGAACACTTCAATGTTATTTCTTTTAATTTAAAAAAAGCCACATTTAGAAAAGTTTATAAAGCTGGTACACAATTTATGAAAGCTACTGGTAATTGGACAAATACATGTATGCTTGATGTCTATTTATGTTAGACTTAATTTTTTTTAAAGAACAACCAGAACTCTGGTCAGAAGGAGGAATCATTGCTCATCATATGATAATGACGGAGAGATGTTTCTCACCCTCCCCTATTGGCCGTCAGGGGTGTAGCACATTAAGGAATTTCCTTATTTTCTTTCCGTCTCCAGTCTATTGTCAGCAGCTCCATTTTTTTAATTTGAGTCAGGATGTTGAGTCCAAAACTGTAATGGTTATTTACACCAGACACATTGAGAGTAATGTTGCTGGTATTTTCCAGGATTTTGTGTTTGTCCTGCTGTTCTCATGCTTGATCCTGAATCTTTCTTTACAGCGTTGCTTCATTTTAATCTCTCTGCTCGTGTCGTATTTAAGCTAAAATAGCCTTCAGCTGCTATAGTTTCGAATTGTAGGTTTCAACAAGAGGTAAAACAGGACCAATAACTTATGTGGGAGGGCAGGGGGGAGTACTGAGAGTGAATCTTTTTCACATCCTGTATAATCTGGTGTAGGTCTTGTCACTTGTTACAGGTGTCAAAAAGATCTCTCACCTTAGCTGTAGCACCTGCAGCTCAGAGTGACAGCCCTCAGATTGAGAACGTATCATTGCACAGACAGCTTTCTCCCTTCAGACGTCTTTCAATCTCTCATTTGTATTTTTGTTTGTCGTCCTGACCCCCTTGTGTGTATTTTACTTGTGACTGAGCATTACCCCACCTCTCATCTTAAGCGAGCTCAGGAGCTTCTCAGCACAATCACAACTCCAGGAAGCATTTACAGCTGATTTGTTTGAGTAGACCTGTGTCTCATCACAGCTGTGTGATGGCATTCGAGCGCTGTCAAGTACACAGGTTAGTTTGATGGGTATTTACTGCTGGGAAGAATTCACTCACTCAAACATAGTTTTAGTACACATCTGCGCACTATTAATTGTTTTGAGTCAAATATTTATTTGAAGTCAAAAATCAGATGAAAATGCAAAAGTTCTGAACTTCTTGACAAATCTGATTTGACTACATACATTTTTGTCAAGGCTGCACGATATTGTATTTTTGGCCAATATCTGATATGCCGATATGTTAAAACTTATTTGGCCAATAACCAATACTTTTAATATACTTTCCTTTGTCGGAACATATTCCTCTTATTTAGGCTTACTTGCTACAAAAAATGTGTAACAGCTGAAAGAGCTGGTGACATATTCAGTAACAGCCATATGTATAGCACTTTAACTTGTATTAAATGCAAAGTGTTGAACATTATTTTTTAACATTAGTCACCTGCGATGATGTCTCACTTGTGGAGGCTTGTTCCAGGTTCCTAGCTGCAGTGTGGGATCCTCTGCACTCTTGTGCATAAAGGACAGACTTTTAAAGTTCAAAGTTTTTGTCTATCCATTGTGCCAAAAGACTAATCATGCTAATGGGGCTAACACGACGTCCAAATGTCTGTGGTAAAACTCACCCAGTACTATCAGCTATTAGCTTCTCATTGACGTTGGAAATGGCGGCTCGTAACTCGGGTAAGGCTATGTTGGAAAAAATATCTCGTACTGGGGACGATGTAGCGAGACTCAACGTAGTCCAAAAATCTTTTGAATCCGACGTCCTCAACGGGAAAAAAACTTCCACACCGCCAACATTTTGAATTTTCCTCTCCACCATGATCAGATCAGATAAGCGTGTGACGTCATCACGTTGTGCTGCCGCTGCCGGCATCCTTGTCACTGGGTTGTCGTACAAAAACAGCGTCCTTTATATCTGTGAGTTGTTTTGATTGAATGGCCGATGTCCGATATTGAACTGTAACGCTAATATTGACCGATACCATGCCGATAATATCGTGCATCCCTAATTTTTGTGATTTCTCCTGTCGATATCTTTTTGTGTGTGAGAGAGAGAATGGGCGTTTTGTTTTCTGTACAAGGCAGAGAGAAGTTATAAGATTAATAACTAGAATAAATACTGTCTGGTTAAAAACATAGAGACAGGATACAGTGCCTATTTGTTATGGCCATCTTGTTAGCTTTCAACCCCTGCTGTCTTGCCTTTTTTTTTTTTACACATTTTCCCTCTGTCTCTTGCCTTCACTCCTTTCCCCTCTCCCTGCTCTCACTCTGTACCCTGTGACTGTTTGCTCTCTCCGGTAACATTGACATGAAACCTTCCACATTCTGCAGCAGAGCTGGGCTTTCTGTGCAGAGCACTCCTAATGTGACTCTTCATCTGCTGACTGTGGCCTTAACGAGTTTTAGGACATGATGAAAGACGATGAAAAGTCAGTACCTTCTTTGCCTGTAGCTTAAGATTCACAGCTTGTCTCAGAGCCTATAGCTCATTAGTTTCTCTTCAAAATGGCCGTCTCGCTAATGTTGTAATTGAGAACACATGGAGGAACTTCATTATTTGGCTGCACCAGAAGAACCCGTGGCTATTATGTGCCCTGTGATGTTCCTGCAGACCATGGAAAACCTGTTAAAAGTACCTCGTCGTGATTTACTCCCGTCTTTGATAAAGTCAAATCAGAACCTGCCCTTGTGCTAGGAACTCTGCTGCGATTAATTAAGTAGGCTAATTACCATACCAGGCGTGTGGCAGAGATTGAGAGCTTGAATGTGAAATATCCACCCCCATTTCGCTCTGAATATTAACGCCGAAACCCTGAGGGACTGCCAAAATCTCAGTGGTGCTAAGAAAAGTGGAAGTAAAGTGTGAGTCGAGTTGCTTGGTGGTCAGAGGAGTGACTTCGTATCAAAGCCCAGATATCGTCTTTAGTGATCTAACACAGTCCGCAGCAGCGTAGTTCCCAGTCTATCAGGAATCAAATCCCACAAAGAGCGCACAGAGGTAATAATGTGTTTAACCTCCATAGAGGGAGCAGCAGGGTCTAGGAATGGCTGTAAATGACTTGCTTTGTCCTCCACCTTCACAATTTTTTTTTACAGGCAATCAGAAAGTTTCTGCTGTCAGTTTGAAGCTTAGATCCCAGGTTTGATCTCTAGTTTGAACAGCTGGTTGTTCAACAACAGTTTGTTTCTGTAGATTTACAGGGAGCTTAGTCTGCAGAACAGTTGCGGAGACGAGCATTAGAACTGGTAAATCGTTTCCAAAATCTTTTTCTCTTTGTGTTAATCTTAATTGTTCATTAAATTATCGCTGCTTCACCCTTCGCGATTTTATGATCTGCAGGAAGACTTTAGATAACTTGTCTGCATATCAGAACTTGTGCAAATGCAATCGCATTCAGTGTTGTGTAGCATTTTTTTATGATCCCGTTTCCAAATGCATTAATATCAGTTTCTCAGCTCTACTACTAGATGTGCAAATGATCATTAAACACATGTCATTAACCAGAACTTTCTGGAAGTCGTGATTTACAGGTTTGACCACTTTCTGCATTTTGTTATCTTTTAATACAACCTAATTTCTCTTCCTGATAACTTAATTTAAATATTTTACACAAAACATTAGTTAAAATGAATTATTGTAAAGTATTGTTATTGTCTGAACTAGAATTGATTCCTGAAGGAAAATGTGCAAACTCCACAATGAATTATCAAATAAACTTTAGTCTTTTGCAGCTGCACCATTGAAAGGATTAACTGATTTCTCTGAAAACTGAATTTTATGCATTTGCCTTGTCATTTGGGGCGGCTGTGGCTGAGTGGTTAGAGCAGTCGTCCTCCAATGTGAGAGTTGGGGGGGGGGGGGTTCGATTCCACCATCAGTCACATGCTGAAGTGTCCCTGGGCAAGACACTGAACCCCTCATTGCCTCCGATGCGTGTCCCATCAGTGTATGAATGTGATAAAGCACTGATTAGTTTTTGTATAGATCTAGTAGAGTGCTGTGTGAAAGGGTAAATGAGGGCACAGATTGTGTTGTAAAGCGCTTTGAGTAATCTTGATAAGACAGAAAGGTGTTATATAAGTATTTATTTATAGTTTTATTTATAGTTGATGTAAAACCTACAGTGAAGTTTGTCACAGTCGTTACATTTTAGTCTACAAGTGTTACACAGTTCTGATCATCTCTTTTTTTCTATTTATTTACTTTTTTGCCACCTTTAATATAGGATGGTAGTAAAGTGCCTTTGAACATGTTTCAGCTGTGATAAGTGACCCCCTCCAGCTTCAAATTTGGTGTGAAACCAGTGATAATTAATGTTCTGGCTCAATTGTTTGTATCTAAAATCACCCTTTTTGTTTGTAACTGAATAGTAAATGCACATATCTAACTAATAAGCAAGTAATGGATGTCAGTCCCCTCCATTTAAAATTCAACAGCTGCAAAATGACTGATTTTGTGTTGGTCATCATCTTGATGTTTTCATTGTCTTTTTACTCTGTGATGGGAAATGATGCAACTAAAAACCTTTGGTGTTCCTAAGGCACTTTATTTTCATTTTGGAAATGTTTCATGTTAAATGAGTTGTGTCCACCTTCCCTGAAAACACTGATGAATTAAAATAAACATTTGAGTCTCTTAGAAGCATCTATCTGGATTTCCTGCCTAAATTATGACATTAAATAATGACATTAAAAGCTACAAAATTAAAGTTACAGTTTACCTGTAAAATTATTATTTTTTGTACACCGCAAGACTACATTTCAGTATGTTGTCGTGTCAGTGATCATTGCTGCTAATGTTCCCTCCTGAAGGTTGGGTGACCAGTTTTATAAGGACGCCATTGAGCAGTGCCGCAGCTACAATGCCCGCCTGTGCGCTGAACGCAGTGTCCGCCTGCCATTCCTGGACTCTCAAACTGGAGTGGCCCAGAACAATTGCTACATCTGGATGGAACGTCACCAACGCAACCCCGGTAGGAAAACACAAAGACTCACACAAATATACACACCATTACAAAATGCACAGAATAAAAATGGACTACCCTCTTCCTTCTCGTGAGGCATTCAAGTCATTCTAAGCGTATTTAAATTGACTACCTTTGGAGTACAATAATTAAGATGTAAGCTTTGTTTATTGAGCTAAATTCATTAAGTAAATTTGATCGACCTGCACTTTACCTTTTTTTTTAACTGAAGATCGGCAACACCATTGTTTCCAACTCGTTGCCAGGAAGCTGTTATTTATATCTAAATTTAAGATCTACTTTTCTCAGCTCTGGTCCGGAACAGACTTTGGCCAGGTGGATCAGATCTAAAAAGGCCAAGAATTTAAAATTATGGAGTTGCACCTGACTGAGGTTTTTTTTTTTTTTTCCAAGTGTAGAAAAATGTTCAAACCTTCATATTTCAAAAGTTGAACAGTATAATTATTAGTTTTTTTTTTTTTTCCACTGTATTGATTGAACCATTTATTAGTTGTGGTCTTAAGTGTATACTTTTACCATGACTTGATTGTTAGTTTCATGGTGTTATGGTGTTTCAAATGTTAAAATGTATTGCTTTTTTTTTTTGTCTTGAAACAATCTTGTTTCCTCATCACCATGGTCTGAACAGGTGTTGCTGCCGGGCAGATGTACACATACCCCGCCCGCTGCTGGAGAAAGAAAAGACGGCTGCACAACACCACAGATCCACGCCTGGGCATCTATGGCCTTCAGCTTGGTAAGAGCCCACATCCTGCCTACGTCTGCTCCTTTTTTGTTGCTCCTCCTTTATCACTCCATCTCCACCACTCTTGACCCCCCTTTACCTCGCACAGTTACCAGTGGTGATCTGGAATGATCTCGCTCCTTCTCAGCACACAGACCAGAGCAGGCTGCCAGATATTTTTCAGAAGATGAAATGTGTCTGTGTCCTCCCAGCTTGTAAACATGTTTTGTGGGAAGTAGACCAGGTAATTAGATTTACCACTGCTGGGAGCAGAGAGACAGAGGTCAGCCACAACAGATAGTATTTAATAAATGTTATGGAATGGAGTTTGGCCTTCTCTGGCTGCCACTACAAACAGCTCACTCAACACATTTACTCTGTGCTCTATATTATCACTTACATTCTGCTTACCGACTCCCTTGTTGATGGGTTTTCTCTTTTTCCCTGCGATGATGCTTTCATCGCTGCATCAGTCTATGCGATCAGTGTTTTCAGACTCAAATAACTGTGCCCTAAGCTATCAGACACACTGGGGTGTTACACTATCCTAAGGAATGAATACTACAAAACCAAGAATTTTTCACAGAAACGGAGCGATGCATCCTAAGTTTATGGAAGTGTTTCTCCTGCAGTTTTTGTCAAAAGCTGCCAAAAAAGTATTAAATCCCAAAAGCAGGAAATTTGTGAAATTATAGACTTTGTGCATATTTTTGGAATGTTGCAATGGTAAGAAATGTGAACTAGGAAGAGAGTAGCAAGATCGAGCAGTAGCTCATGAGCCAAGCCTTTGTTTCCCAAACACATCCCATTGTAGCCTATTGTTTTCCTCTGGCTTTGACTCCCCCACCACCACCACCACGCTGTCCCTTCCCCTCTGCAACAACGATGGCCTGTATGTGCTGCCTGCGAGTGCCCGGCGGAGGTGAAACATACTTTGATCTAACCTGGCGTCTCTTCTGCGGAGCACGTAGTGCGGCTGACCAGAGGTGGCCTGCACAAGGCAGCAGTCTGTGTCGCCGTCTGATGGTGTGCTGTTGAGACTGGGGCTGCATGCAGAATCAGCTCCCTGCTGCAGGCTGCTGCCGGCTCTATTTTTAGCCCCCAGCTCCCTTGGGGTTCGGATGGAGGGAGGGATGGAGTGTGTGTGTGTGTGTGTGTGTGTGTTGTTGGGAGGGGTGGGGGGGTTGTCTCGTTGCTGAGAGTTGAAAGTCAACATGTGCAGACACAATGGTGAGGGACTGCCGCCACGTGGTTTGAGGAGCAGGTTGGTGATATCTGCTTTCCTCACGCCTACCTTTTGTTTGACTCTCCACCTTTGCAGTCTTCTGTTGTTTCAGCTCATCATGCTAAATATTCAAAAAGTCTCTCCCATGCTCGTAATTGAAAGATGAGGAGCTCAGGAAAAGCTGGAGGTGGAGGACTTTGAAGTGACTACTCTTCTGAAAGATCCACAGAGCAACAGGGTGATCATGAAACTCTCTTTGGGGAAGAGGTTGTGTGAAGAGAATGTGCAGATCTTGCCGACTGTTGCAGCTTTTGTTTGCTCTACTTTGCCTGCTCAACCAGCCCACCTCCCACACTGTTTGTTCAGTGATTTTTCACTGTAGGAGGAAATATCTGAGAGAGTTCAGGTTGAAGTGATAAGCTCCTTCAAGAACACCGTGCCAAAAAGATTCTGTAGACAAAGTTGTGCATCATCAAAATCTCCGAGATCGTCTTATTTTGAAAAATTAAAAATGTGTTTTTTTTTTATCTGTGTAATGGTTTTGTAGAGTGGTGATGAAGTGGAGACAAAAATATTATTCTCCAGCAAGTTACCGCATAGAAAACAAACAAACAAACAAAACAAAAAAAAAAAAAAATATATATATATATACTGCTCAGGCAATTTGAAGCAACTACACTTTATGTCAAATACAATGCATGACTAGGCCTGTCACGATAACAAATTCTGCTGGGTGATTGTCTCAGAAATTATTGCAATAAATGATAATATTGTTTGAAATTTGACAATAATTAGTAATTATTGTCAAATTTAAGAAGAAATGTTGGTTAATTTGTTTTGGGTGTAGTACTTTTTTGACCACTGGATGGCAGTATAAGACTGTTTGAACTAAAAAATGGATAGTGAGGGAGCGAGCAGCATGTCTAAGAAAAATGGGAGGGAGGCCCCTTGACGTGACACAGGCTGTCTCTTGTTCCTGTTTTTCGGTTCTCAAAATGGCAGACGCTCTGTGTAGTTTGAGTTCTTTAGCAAAACATTTGTCATACAAAGCTTTGAATAAAAAAATCAGTAAAAAAGTTCTCAGCTTCTTTTTGCAGAGGAAAACAACTTTGTACACAAAGACACGGGTTTCAACCGTGAATTTTGGAGCTTCAATAAGACTGAGTCCCCCCGAGGTCGGCCTGTTAGCTTAGCTCATAGCTTAGCTGCTATTAACGATACAGAAACGTGATTTTGGACGATTAAAATGGATTTTGAAGAGAGAAGAGAGGGGGGGGGGGGGGGTCATTGAAGGGCCCCGGAGTTGAGCCTTTTGTCATCCAGTGTCTTCAGTAGAAGGAGAGAGACACGAAGAAACGATAAAACAGATAAAAGAAAATGAGGTTGATCATTTTTATTTATCATGTGAATATTTGATTTATTGTTTATTGTGACAGACCTATGCATGATGATTTCTAACGTGTCATATTGTTGTTGTTTTTTCCCTTCTACAGAAGGCAGCCTCATGTCCAGAGATGGTTTGCCCACCCAGAGCACTACGCTGGAGGCTCTGCTGCGAGGAGGTCTGGACAAGAGGAACAACTCTAAGAATGATGAGGAGAGTCTGCTGGAGATCCAGGTGGGCTCAGTCAAAGACTGTGGGTGAAGACTGGTGCTCACAGAGCATCGGGAGAATGTTGAAAATGCAAACCCTCTGCTACATCACTAGCAGCTAGAGCACCCTGGTACTTAAAGTGATGACTGCTGCCTTAACCGGTTGCCAAGGCAACTTGCCAAGTTTTTCCAACTAACTTGCACAGCTTGTTAACGGAGCACATTTTTTGGATAAATGGACTTTGTCACCACTGGTCTATATATTTACCTCAATAAGAAGTAATTGCCACAAAATATGTTCAGAAATAGTAAAAAAAAAAATTGTTTCACTTCAAGCATTTTTTTTTTTTTCCTGTGAAAAAGCTTTGGTTGAAAGTCAAGTGATTTTATCTCCATATCACACATTCCACCAAGCACATGTGGAAACAGGTATTTTATTTTTACAGGAAAAAATAATTGGTTTGCTTTTTGTCATCAACCAAAACTGTCTGCAAGATAGAAGAAAAATATTTTATCTCTTTAGTTGTGTTGCTTTAGATTTCTATCAACGTGTTCTTTGCTCAGAGCTCAGTACCAGTAACTGCCCTCTTGTCTTTCTGCTTCAGAGGGTTCTGGAGGCAGATGCAGCAGAAGATGCTTATAATGATGACGATGATTTTGAGGTAGACACTCCTAAGAGGAGACATCGGGGCAAGGGAAGAGTAAGTAACTAAAGGGACCGATTGAGTTGTGTAATGAAAGTGTAGTTTTGCACAGAAATCCTTTTAACTCTTTTTATGTTGAGACTTGAATGAAATTAGCTTTTTCCCTCCAGGTAGTTAAAATCAGCCCTTCTCTTCTCCTCCCTTCAGGGTCGCGGTTCAGGCCGCAGGAGGACAGATCTGGATAATGATAAGCCATACTTCTGCGACAGTAAGCAAAAACAAATTCACATATATATATATATATACCACAATA
>NC_056518.1:18700326-18728566 GCF_014905685.2 Nematolebias whitei
TTAGGATTACCAATTTTTTTTCTATTTGCAAAATGCCAGAATAATGAGAGTGAGAAATGTTTAAGGCAATTGGTATTACTTTATTCAAAGTCAAAAGTTTAAATACACTTCATAAGTATTTGGTACCATTGCCCTTAAACTATATAACTTGTGTCAAACGTTTTGGATCTCCTTCCACGAGCTTCTTGCAATAGTTGGCAGGAATTTTGGCCCATTCCTCCTGACAGAACTGGTCTAACTGTCACCTCAAGTGATCTTAAACTTCAAGTTGCATGTGAAAATCTGAGAGTGTTGGATTCTTTTTGTGTTTCTACTTATATAATGCATTCTTATATTTTATTTTCTTCCTGTCGTTTTTCTGTGTGTGTTTCAGACAGATATAAACAGAAGCAAAACTCAAAACCATTGACCTCAGGTACTTTAATTAGTTGGTGCTCTCTTTTAAAGATATTTGTATTATTCAATCATTAGCTGGTAGTGTTGCACGTATTGGGTTTTTTTTTTTTGGCTTGGGTTGTTAGTGGTGTAAATTTAAACCACACTTATTTATGCTATCTGAGTTTAAGATTTATAGGACTCTGTTATAAGCGAATTTATCATTTGTGGGTGTTGCATGTAAAAACAAATAAAATGAAAATACATTTTTATCCAAAATAAAAGCAGTCAGGAAAGTTAAAATACTGCATTTATAACTAATCTGCTGCCAAAACCCTATTAAAATAAATAAATGCAACCACTTCAGTGGACTGAACCTCCACCTCTGTGTTTGCTGCAGTCTGTACAAAGCGATACAGGAACCGCACAGGACTAAGTTACCACTACACCCATTCCCACCTGGCAGAGGGGGACAGAGCCGGGGAGAGAAGCACGGTGGCATCTCGCTCCCCCACTGCACCACAGTCTGACAGACACAAACGTAAGTTTAAGTGATTCCTGTTTTTAACACACTTTGGGAGCAGTTCACCTTTTTCAGAAACTCACTTGACTGTACAAGACCCATTGGATTTGGATCTTTACTGTAAAATACTGACTTGCATAAAGTGTAATCAGGCATGTCCTGTTTTATTTTAAGGTCCAAAGAGTTCTGGTGGAACCAGCATACCCAACAACTACTGTAATAAATGTCATGGCTCCTACAGGAAAATGGGTAAATCGGGATCTTCCTGCTCCGTATGTCAATGCACAAGTGAGTTCATGTACTCTGCTAAAACATGAAGTACACATGTACATTTCTCAGACAACTGCACTTTATAAAATACAAGTATGTCTATTTGATTTGTTTAGCTCAATGCCTAATACTCTCCCTTCCTGCACCCCAGCTGACCGTGGAGAGGAAAAAGAAGACGGGACGTCAGCTGGAGCCGAGGAGCTTTTTGGCACCACCTCAGAGAGCGACACTTCCACTTTTCATGGCTTTGAGGACGACGAGCTGGAAGAACCAGCCACAAACGGCAATGGCATATCCAACCGTTACAGATAAAGCAACAATCTTAGATTTAAACTGACATTTTTTTATATTTAAATATATATATATATATATATATATATATATATATATATATACGGATTACCCCCCTGGCGAAAATCAGCTGCTTCTTTTAATGTTTTTGTTTGGTTTTGTTTTCAAAAAGCACAAAGTGATCATTTCAGGACAGAAAAGCAAGTGGTATTTTATCTACTGAACATAACTGAATAATTTATAAACACTTTTTTTATATTAAAGAGCATAAATGAACCTTTGATGCAACAAATGACTATTGGGGTTCCCTAAAAATGAATGTGCAGAACAGATGTTTTTGGAGTGTCTGCATTTTTTTTTTTTTTTTTTTCCCCCTTGCTGGCAAAAAGGAAGAAACCTTTAACGACACGTAGATTTTTAAATTTTATTGCAGGCAATGCTTGCATTTAAAGACTACTGGATGATTTTCAGCGGGACTTTGAAGACCTCCTCTGTCTAACTTAAGTGTGAAAATGAAGGAAAACCACAGGTCACTGGAAATGTTTGAGTTAACAAACATTCGCAACTTTTTTATTAACTCTCACTACAAATGAAGAACATAATGAAAGAAAGGTAAGCCACAATGCAATTTAATCAACTGTTATAACCTTTCTAACATCCATGGCAACTCTGCATTTAATTGGAAACGACAAACAACACGTTATATGTTTGTATTTTTTTGCAAATAGATTTAGCTTAAATCTTTACACAAAGTGAATAACTGATTTAATGAATTTTAATTAGTGTTCCTGCAGTCCCACTGTTTTGAACTTTGAACTTCAAGTTACATTTGATGTGTTTTTTTGTACAATGTATCAAATCTAGAGTTAAAATGACTTTTGGTTCAGTTTATCCACTTTGTTTTGAAATAGGACTTTTATTTGTCACAAAACCAATCGCTGCAGTTAGCCGCCAAATTATTATACAACTAAGTGTGAAAAGCAAATGGATTTGGTGTAATTTGGCTGTAGGTGTTAAATCTAGCTTCTACTTTTTGAAACTGCAGTATACTCTTATAAATGTTTCTGTGTGTTTGGAAAAGTAAAGTGTAATGTTAGTCATGTTTGCGACGCGGCACCGTGGACCACCAGCATCAGTAAACCGTAAATGGACTGCCATGGTTGGTGACGGGCATAATTGGTCCTCATGTGGATATATGCTTTATAAAAATATCTTCATTTGAATGATGGCATAAAAGTTGTTAATTTTTTTAAATGTTTTTATCAGGGATGCATGATATTGGATTTTTGGCCGATATGTTAAAACTTATTTGGCTGATAACAGATACCAGTACCGATATTTTTTCCCCTAGACCTACTAACAGACTACATAGATGTCTCTGCTGTGGAATTTAAATACATTAGTCTGCATGGTCTTTGTCAGTTGGGCCTGCTACCAAATGTAGATGCCAAAAGGGAGCTGAAAATGATGCAACACTTCAGCTTGGATTATATTAAATGTCAAATTTATTCATGACATTTACTCTCTAACACGACAACACTCAGAGTACAAATTTGTAATTTTTCACAAATCTAAACTCAACCTGTTCACAAGCGTCAAGTGAAAAGTGCATAAGTAGTAGTGCATTAATAGATATACTTGACAGTTTCTTAAATTAAAAATTAACTTAAAACAGAAGTCTTTTATATTGGTGAGTTATTTTGATGGAATGGCCGATGTCCAATATTTAACTTTATCGCTAATATCAGCGATACCATGCTGATAATATCGTGCATCCCTAGTTTTTATTTGTTTCCCTCTCCTGTTACATCTCCTGCTGCGTTGTGCTTGTTTTCAAATGTTGACTTGCTAAACATCAGCAGCCTTGCAGCTCTACTGTAAGCTCAGCACTTAGCACAATTGATCGCTGTGCCTTAAGGCTTGCAGAGCTGTTTGCATGACTGCAGAACATATTTATTTATTTATTTGGTCTTGTTCAGATGTATAATGTTTGAGTCTAACCATTAATGTGTGTTGTATAGGAGTCGTCAGCACAATGGCATGTGGCCCAGTGCTGGAGGGATGACCAGTGAAGAAGAGGATTTAACCCTCAAACAAACTAATGAGCCTTTATGTCCCTCCTGATTTGGGCCTAAAATGAGCAACTGAAATGGATGAACAGGCTTCCACAAACCATGTGGCTTAATTGAAGCAACTGCTCCCTTGACGATATGTATCGACTTCTTGTGAACATTTGAAATGTGAGCATTTTGCTTCGTTTCTTCCTATCTGCACTGTGCTGGAGCTGCTTTCTGAACTATGGGAACACTAAAGGCAAAGCCTTTGGACTGTTTGTGCCCAACGGGTACATTTGGGGCCTCCAACAGCCCAGCTTGCCCACTCCTGCTCTGCTGTGTGATCTGATGTGACACTAAGACGTCATTATCCTCATCACTATGCTAGCCTGCTGCTCCGTGCCGGAAACCGGCTTTGACAGCCATCACCCCTCCAACCTGATTGGACCAGTGACCCTCTGACCTGCAGCCATAAAGATGGTGCTCCAATCCACCACTATGACATGCAGACCTCTGGACTATGTAACCCTGACGTGGACACAAGGTTGTTTTTTTTTCTAGTTCTGCTTTTCTTTTTAAAATATTTGCTCACTTTTTTGCACCTATTCTCTGCTGTAAAACCTTTTTTTTAATGTTTTGAGCTTCTTAACGTTTGAGTAGTTCTTGGGTTTTTCTGGACTGTGTTGATACTTCTGTCTAGATCAGGTGCACTAAACCCTCAGCAACTCAGGCATCTTTCATTTCCTCTACCATTGATTGTTCAGCTAATCAGCCCTAATTTGTGATTGTATTCTACTAACAAGGAGGGACAATGACACCCACACCATGACTCCATTATTAGAATCAATACATGGGATACAGCCGTCTTTTATAGGAAACGCCTGCATTGAGTAGACCCATCAGTGCTTTTTTAGTTTTTTAAACCTAGTGTCTTATTTTCCAGGCATAAACTCTCTTCTTAAAATGTAAAGCCTGAGAAGAAATCAAATAAAACCCATCCGTGCTCTGCTTCCTATCCGTAATTAGACGTGATACCTGCAAGTTATTCGCAATGTTTCTGTTGAGTGCTTTTTGAGCGCTTAAATTGCTTTCTGACATTTAGAGGGTGCTTGGAGTGCTGTACCAAAAAGCTGTTAAGTCCCATAGTTCACACACACTGTGTAAAAGGTGTGTGTCCATATAATAGCTGCTCCGTTATTGAAGCTAACCGTTCGTGTAATGTCTGTTCTGACATGTTTGTGCATTTCAACCGTCTCTCCTCACTTCCCTCAGGGACCCCTCCACACAGCAGTTTTATCTCCACAGGACAAAGAATGCATCTTTATCTTGTCGTCTTCCTTTGCATCAGTTATGTGTCGTTTTCACAGTAAAATAAGTCGACGTGTCTTTTTAACTTCCAAAGTTGCGCCAGTAAGTGCAAACATGTGTCACATCCTACTGAACGGACAGGCGAACTGCTCGCATCTCTGAACAAAAGCTCCTGTGTGGAAACGTTAGTCATGTCTACTTAAAATAATCTCTCCTGTCTTTGAAGAGCCTGTATACCTCGTCCCAGACACAGCAATAGACCCTGGTCCTCTCCTGTCGAACCTGCAGAGGGGGCTGGAGGAGAACCAGGGTGGGAACGGAGCCAAGAAGAGATGACATGGACATAACTGAGTGGTTTTTTTTTTGTTTGTTTGTTTAGCTTTTTTTTCTGCTGTAAATACAAGTCTAAAAGGAGAGAATGAAGAAGTGTTTGTTAAACTATTTTTATTGTTCTGGAAAAAATAAAGAAAAACAAGGAGTGAATGTTAGCGAGTGACGTTTTCTTTCTGAGGAGGTGAAACTGGGAGGTTTGAAGCTATTTTCAAGCTAATAATAAGAAAAAATATCCAGACTGGATCACAGTAGATTAAGTGATCCACAAATGCTCCAAAGTAAAAAAATAAATAAATAAAATAAAAACAAGTCTTAAGCTAACATGATTTAATGAAGGGACAAGTACTTTTTGCTCACTTACCACAGCCAGACAAATGTCAGTTTGTAAAATTACAGAGTGGATTTTACTATTTTTGTGCTACCAAGAATAAATTGAGCAAAAATGACTGCAGAAATAAAACAATTTAAAGTATCAAATACTTACTACACTGCTCCTCCTAACAGTCGGGTATGGAAGCCCATTTCCGTCATGAAAGAAAAAATAAAAGCCCAACAGGAAGTCATAATTTCGAGTTTCAAAGTCATAATAACGAGAATAAAAGTCATAATTATGACCGTCATAATTATTATTATTAATCATATTATAATAATAATAATATATTATAATATATTATAATTATCATGTCATAATTATGACTTTTATTCTCGTAATTATGACTAAGTCGAAAATATGACTTATTCTCGTAATTATGACTTTAAAACTCATAATTATGACTTTTATTCTCGTAATTATGACTTTAAAACTCATAATTATGACTTTTATTCTCGTAATTATGACTTTAAAAGTCGAAATTATGACTTCCTGTTGGGCTTTTATTTTTTCTTTCATCGTGGAAATGGGCTTCCATAGTCAGATGTTATTCTGTAAAAGCATTTTAAACTTGCTCAGATCTTCCTGCTTTTTGGCTTCATTGGCAATTCAGATCTTTGTCTTTCAGCATTCTCTTAGTCCTGAAGTTACCTTTTTATATAATTATTAGTTTTACAGTGATGCATCTTAAAACATACCCCATTTTCTTCTTGTGCCTTGCCTGAGAGACTTGTTTAGTCGTGATTCAGAACAACAAACAGAGCAGGCAGGTCCAGAGAGTTTATTATTTGGTACCCATGAATAGATAGCAGGTGCTTGAGTGTTTTACAGTGCCAGTAGTTATCTTGCTGATTGAGAAACTAATAGCACAAAATGCCCTGAATATGTAACATGCATAGTAATGTGCCCATATAGTAATAAAGTGTGCTTTTGGAGGACAAAATGTAACCAGTTTAACTTTAGAATGCACTTGGTACATAATATCACTGGCGTTAAGCATCTCTACCTTCTATTTAAGAGGTTACTTGTTTAGAACAATAATAGTGATATGATCTGTACAGTGCTTTGTAATAACTACTAGAAAATTACAGATGACTCATTCAGCGGTGTAGCAGTGTGGCCACACAGAGGAGCTGTGAGAGGAAAGCTTCTGTTCCAGCACTTCCTGTGTGCAGAAGAAGGTAGCAGCCACAGTGGAGCAGAGAGGCCTCTTTGTTCGGTGTGCGACACTCACAATGAGACGTTTACTGTTCCCACTCCGGAGCTTGGACGTCCCTCAATCTACAAAATGGACTCCAGATCAGGACGTGTGCTGTGTTTTGAGAGTTCAAAGTCACTCTCTGTTCCTTCTTGGTCCAACATGCACCATTTTATACAAAAAAAAAAAAAAACACATGACGATTGTTGGACAAACAAAAAAAGCATTGATAATAGACAAAATAAAAGATGTGATTTTCATGCAGTAAACAAAGCAAAGAAACATAAATAATCCCAACATCGGGTGCAGGTTGTGGATAATCCGCCACATTTTCTCACTCGTTACAGTGTGAACTCGCAGAACTGGTTCTGTGATTTATACAATGGAACCCACCACTTTATGGCACTGGAAACTTTAAGAACTGTTAGGAGACTTTGTGGACTGTAATCTCAAAGCTCAAATCACAACTATTCGCTCAGCCATGCCACGTCTGTAGTCCTCTGAGGTATTCACACAGACTGCTGGAGTTGATTTGTTTCACTGGAAACTAACTCGAAGTTTAGAGGTCGAGTTTTCCAGTGGAAGTGAACACATCTTGGCCACGAGACTCTTCGTGAAGCTCCGTTGTACAAACACTAGCTCAGATGGAACATGCAACAGTGCAGTATGATTGCTACATTAAGCCCTTATGCCTGATTCTGGAATGTGGTGAAGCTTGAAAAATTACACCTTGGAAATCAGGTTTGTAGACGTAATTACAGAAACATGACGGGGGAAACATGTTTTTTTTAATAACTGCAGACTGTGCTGACTGTTTGACTCGTTATATACTTAGAAAACAAGAGTTACAAGATATAAAAAGAAATTGGATTAAAATCTAAGCAAAGAAAAGTTGCAGACTTGTTTTATTGCTTGCTGCCTTCGGAGATCTGAAATGTATAGGAGACAGACTGCGTCTGATTTTTGATGATTGGAGTTTGAAATAGCCTTTTCATCATTTCAAATGGAGCTAAAGGAGATTCTGTCAACACAAAGACACTTTTTCTTTTTTAAATGAAAACCAATTGTTTTAGTTAAGCCAAAGTTTGTTTGTCACTGGAGTGATGTAGAGGAAGCAGCGTCTGTCCGGATGCTGCACGTTGTGTGGTGTTTTTTTTTTTTAGCTCTTGTAGCTATCGTATTTTCTTCAGTGGTTTCGTTTGGTGTTTTCACCCCAGCGAGCCCAGCTCTGCTCATCCAGTATGGCAGCCAGGCTCGGATCAGTGTTCGAGAGGCTCCACAGCAGCCTTGTCCACCACAGCTCCACTGTCTGAGTCCCTGCGTGGCTGTCCCCCCACCAGCAGGGTCCGGCTGTCCCCCTCCAGTCCTGGCTGTGTCAGGATGACTGCATCAGGCCTGTCAGACGCTTTCCTGTCAAAGACTTGCCCTAGAAAGTTAAATAAATAAAAAAACTAAATAAATACAGAGATGTTGAAGTAGAAGCTCTCCACAAACCATATCTCATGTCACTTTAACCAAATCAAGAAAGTACCACCTCAAATTTTTAGTTTTGCTCATTTATTTTCTAGAAATTTCAAATTCACTTATGGAAGGATGAAATGTACTTCTTTTTTTTTTAACATATGATTTATCAAACAAATTTAAGCTTTTAAAAAGGCTGCACTGCTCACAAATAAGTAAATATATGTACTTTATCTGCAACATTTTACTAATTTTAGTACATTTTAGAAACCCCTTTCTTCTACTCTGGCTCTCGCTCAAGGTGGACGCTCCTGCTCTCCTTCCCCTTGTTCTCCTTCCTCCTGCTTTGCTCTCTGTGTGTTTGAAGCTCCCGGTACACATTTCCCGAATGAAAAACACGATTATGGATCTGACAAACAGGACTTTCAACGCAATCAACAAAATCTTTTCAACAAAACGACAGGGTCCTAAAACTTATTCTGATTTTGATTGTGATTTAGAAACAGGCACTCAAAACTAAAATGGCAGCACCGATTCTAAAGAGAGTCTGATTTAAAAATTAAAAATTATCTTTTGCTTTCCCCAAAATAACAGTTTAGACTTTTACAATGTTTCATCAAGTATAAATAAAAAAAATGTAAATCATTACATACCATTTAATTCATTTTGTACATTTTAGTCAACATTTTTAGAATGAGGGTTGTAGTTTACCATAATTAGAATAAAGAATTTAGTCCTTTATGTATGTAAAATTAACTAGGAAGAGAAAATATTTCATCAATTGCTTTCTAAATCCATGATTAAAAACTTAGAATTCAAATTTGAGGAGGGAATGTCTGGTTGAAATGACATGGATAGACTTCTGCCAGTAAAGTGATTCGATCTAAAATGCTTGGCTGCAACACAGCTAAAATGTTGCCTTACTCACAAACACACCTAAAAAGCCACAACAGATTGTAATATGGTTGTAATTGCAAAAGCCACTGTTAGTGAGCCAGCCAGTGTGGTTTCTGTGACATGAACGGCCCCAGCTTCAAATGACTTACCACACTGCGGGTGAACTTCTCCAAGGAGGTGCGGCGGCCCTGTTCAGTGTCTGCTGGCTGCTGTTTTGGGAGGGGGGGGGGGGGGGCGTGGGGGGGGGGTGGGGGGGGGTTCGTGTTGGGGGGGGGGGGGGGGGGGGGGGGGGGGGGGGGGGGGGGAAGCAGGGTGAGTGTTTGGGTCAGGTATGTGTGTTGACGGGGATTTGAAGTGAAGTCGTTAGTGAGGAGGGGGGAGGATAAAAAAAAGAGGGAGGCCAAGCATTGCAGAAACAAAGGCCAAAGACAAGTGCAGGGGTGGGGGTGTGGGGGTGCATTTAAAGGAAAAGGATGTAGGGATAGTTAGAGGCCAGCAGAGGGAGCGGTGTTCAAATGAGAAAGGGCAGAAAGGCTAGCATGAGCAGAAGAAGCTGTTGTCTGCTGAAAAGCTCCACGTTACACAAATTAACAGCTGATTTTAGCTGCAGGCCTCACAATAAATAATAATAAAGTGAAACCATGTTCCTGAGACATTTCTATGGTTCTGTAGCGACACCTACAAGGTGTTCCTGTTGCACAACTGTTTGACATATGATGTCATGTTTTTATAAAGCTGTTCCCTTCACTCTGAATAATTTAGCAGCTCCCGCTTTTAGGTCATGGCAGTTTTACCCTTTCAGGGCTCTGTTTATCTCATAATGCCTCGAGAGCTCACACATGAGCTCAATCTGCCAATAAGATATTAGGAGGCCCAATGTTTGTTGATTAAATGACCTTTTAGATGATTAAATTACTTCATTTCCAAAATACGAATGACTTGTTCGGGAAGTTGTCAAGTAGAATGAAAACTAGCAGAAGTACTCTATTTTTTTCCTTCAAAATGCCTGCAACTCTGAATACTTGTTTTAAAAGTCACATTTTAAAGCAGTACGTCAATGCTTTGCATCCTAATATTTGATGTTAGAGCTGGACTGATAAACTTTGGTGGCTAATTTCGACCATTTTATAAATCCTGCTGAGTGGCCAGATTTACAGCTTAGAGCTATTTTTTGTTATATTTCTGTATTTCATAACTGTAACATGATCAAATTCCCTCAATAGTCTTAAAAGTGGATACATGTCAAATACATTTTGTGCTGCAAATTAAAAAATGCTGTAAAAATCTGGTATAATCACCAAATCAGATTTAAAAAAAAAAATCATAAAAGGGTTTCATTGAGGTATATGCATTTATGTCCTTTTCACTATATTTCAGCTAATATTGGTAATAAACAGACTTATTGTTGATTGCATTCATAAAGTCATCATTATCTTGGTTGGCTTTAAATAAAACCATAAGCAAAGCATGAAAACGGTTTGAGAAATGAGGAGCGTGTTGAGTTGAGTGCAAAGCAGAGGAGGTCCACATCTGTGAGTGCAGCTCACCTTCTTTCTGGCCAGCAGGAGGTCTTGGTAGATGTTAGATCGCAAAAAGCGTGCATAGCTGTCACTTTTCATTAACTGGAATATATGATCCTGCAGGGAAAAAGAGAGGGGATATAAACAAAAATGCTAAACAACTAAAGTGAATCTGTAAATGTGTTAATACAGAGTGTGCGGAGCTGAGTGATGTCCTGCCACGAGGCGTGTTGGAATTTGTTTTAAAAGCAGAAAATGCCACTGAAACAACCTCTTCATGGCATTACTCGCCTCATTAGGCTCTGGCACAAACACCCTCCATCATTCTTCCTGTTTCCTTTTATTCCTTTCATTCATTCACTCGTGTGACATGAGTGGAGTGGTGGACTTCAGTAAGGAGGGGGAAATAAGTACGCGGCTCTTGTATTTTCAGGATGCAATACAGGATAAATCACTATCATCCTATAATAAAGCTGGATTACACAGAAGTATGAGATTGAGCATGTTAATGCATACTTCCTAATGCTTGTAATGAAACTGCACGCACGAACAAACACAGTCAGCTGGATCCTTCCACCTGGAAGAAACAACTAAGTCCACCTGAGCGTCCTCAAAGCTGTATCGTCCTGGATCCTTGAGGTTCTGGCTGGTTCGCTCATAGCTGTGAGAGTCCAGGTTGATGGAGCTCGGCGCTCCCTCGGCCAGAAACTCCTGCCAGATCTCCTGAGCCCTGGAGGGCACTTCATGGAACGGCCTTCGCTTCAGATCCTGCACCGCTAACCAGAACCTACAACAGAGTCACGTCAAGTAATTAACAGTCCCCAATGTTCGTTTTTAAATAAACGCCTGTCGTTGCTTGAAGGGATGAGCGACGCTACAACAGCTTAATGTTGTTCAAAGGTCAGATAAATTGTAAAGAAAGTCAAAGATTTGAAAGGCAGCCCCACCGTAGATTCTCTGAGCTGAACTCTGACTCCAGAAACTTGAGGAACTGGTCTCGTCCTGCTGGGTCCCTCAGCGCCTCCTCCAGGGAGAACCCCCACTTCTTCACACGCTGCTGGCTGGGATCACGGCTGCTCGGGGCCCAACAAAACAGGAAGAGAGACTAAAATAAATAAAAATCTCTCGCTCCCACTTTCTTTTCACAGTCCGCAGAGAGACCATCGTGTCGGTGCACACAAAACTAAACCTTTGGGAACACCAAAAGTTAGAAGTCATTTAAGATGTGAAACACCTTGAACTTCACTCTCAGGCCTCATCCCAGCCTCACCTCGTCTCCACGTCCCAGAAGGTTGTGTCGTCACTTATCCAGGGATTGGACGGCTCCGCAGCCGACACAAACGAGTCGTATTCTATGAACTGCTCCGTGTAGGTCATCAGGCTGTCGGCCACTTTGGAAACTTTCATACAGTGTCTATCCAGCTGGCTGTTTAAGAAGGTGATCTAATGGAGGGAGAGAAGGAAGAGAAATGAGGAGGCTAAATAAGGTAACAGCTCATCTGTCTACATCTCCGACTGTCGTCATGATGGATGAGAGAGGAAGGACGGTGGTAATGATGTACAAAAAAAATAGTGCATGCTCTGACTTATACCTCCTTCTGAACATCCTCTTTGGTGGGCTTCCTGATTGGCTGGGAGCTGATGTGGACCGGACTTGGCTGGCTCTGACCATCATCTGGTATTCCATAGACTGACTGGAAAAGGATGAAGGAAGAGATATGGCTTTACTGTGATTGTGGGACAGTGTTGTAGTATGTGATACGCAGGCATACCGAGTATACCCACTAGGAGCTTGAGTATTTCAGTATACCCACTTAAAAGTGTCCAATGATACATGTACAAACAAGTAAACTCTCAAAAATAAGCAGCCGTATTATTAAAACATCAAACTGGGCTGTAAATACCACGTGGGACAGTTAGGGTGACACATTTGGTGAAGTTTAAGAAGCTTGATGAGCCCAGTCTGTCACCTTTTTCACCCTGTGTGGGTTCTTCTCTCTGCGACACTTTCTGATGTCCATCTCTGTGGTGTTGACGCAGCCTGGCTGTGAAACAGCAGAAGAAGGAAAGTTTCAAGTGACACTGTTGCTCATACTGGCTGTGCTCTCCCCACATTATGATGCTGTGTCTTTACAGAACCATGCAAACAGTCTTGTCTTGCTTTTCTTTATTGTTTGCTGTTTTTTCCTGAACACACCACTGGTCGATGAACATCCCAGAACGCCCTCTCCTGGCTGTCAAGGATCTTCCTCTCCGCCTTGTCCTTCTTCCTGTCAATCCTGTGTGCAGAGGAAATAGCTCAAACACAATTCAGCCTCCAAATTAGGTCACACACAAATTAGAGTCAAACTTAAGAGCATGAAGCTAAGTTTAAGTTGTTACTCCCCTGACATAAGGAGGCTTTTACTTCCAACATAACTCTTACTTGAACAAAACAGGAGGCAGTGGATCTTTTTATTTATTTATGTATTTCATTGTGTGTGTTTTGTTGTTCTTTGAACTTAAAAGAATGGGAGGCACATACTAACAGCAAAAATAACTTTTATTGCGCTTACAAATATCCACCACTAGATGGCAGTCTCACAAAGTAATCAAAAGCAGAAATGTGTTCAGTTCCATGGGAAAAATGTACTTTATTTAATGCATATAACCTTTGGGACTAAATGCAAAAAGACCTCATTAACAACTTTCTACCCTGTTATAATAAAATGGCATACAGGTCAAAAGGCAAATTCAGAAATGAACTAACTTGACTTGAGCTTCAGCTTGCATGAAGATGAACTCCCACTTTCTTGCGAAAGCCCTCTGCAGCCGGGCGAGGTTCTCCTAGAAAAGTTTATTTTGAAAAAGTTTCAGTTCGTACTTTATGTCAGCAAGGTGAAGCAATACATGTGTATGTGGGTGTGCATTTATTGTAACGTTCATAAAATAATCACTAGACATACATTTACAACTGATTAATTTTTGTTGACATTCATTCATTCAACCTTTATACAGGATAGTCTCATTGAGTCACGAGAATTCATTTACAAGCGAGAACCGTTTTAAACAAAAAAAATCATATATGAGGTACACACAACAATAAACACTCATATGAAAACATATAAAATGAAAAGCACATAAAAGAAGTGATATAAAACAAAATAAAAACAAGCTACATTATAAAACAGTGTAAAATGCTAAAAACAGGAACATGTCTGCATTGGTTTTTGCATTGAAAACAGTAATTTAAAATCCCTTAGCGAGGTCAAAGTCAAGAGATTACATTGTACTGACCAGTGTACTTTGGTTTCTAAGCACAGTATAGCCACTACAAAAATGTAGACTACACCACTGATCTTAGCGCACTGTGATAGGCAGCATCCAACATCTGCAGGTGCTTGCAGGAGCATTCATGTAAATAATGTCACCATAGTCAATGGACAGAAGGAAAGTAGCAGCTACAAGGCATTTCCTGGAGTTCGGAGTTAAACAGGATCTATTTCTAAAAAAGAAACCCAATTTAACTTTCCGTTTCTTCACCAAATTTTTTGACATGAGGCTTAAAAGAGAGATGTGAATCAACCAAGATACCCAAATATTTTTAAGAATTGACAAACTCAAGAGGAACACCATTCAAAGATAAAATAGAAGGAAGGACTGCTGGGACCGACTTCCTGTTTGAAAACAACATTCCTTTGGTTTTATCAGCGTTTAGCAGCAGTTTGAGACGTAACAAATCTGACTGGATGATGTCGAAAGCAAACTGTAAAAGCTGGAAAACCTTAGCAACTGATTTAGCTCGACAATAAACAACAGTGTCGTCGGCATAGAATGTAGGGATGATCTTGTTGTATGTGTTGTATGTTGCCAGTTCAATACTAGATGGCTGCCCCGGTTAATCGACATTAGCAATATAAAAGTGACTATAAAGTAACTTAGTCAAGTTTACAAATATTGAGTAAAAATGTTATGTAGTAGTAGCTACGAGTCATTCACAGCACATGCTCTGTGTGACGTGCTACGATCGTACATAACGGTATTTTCAAGTTTTGACCCAAACAGCTCCATTATTTCTCAACATAATATGATTAATTTTCTGGAACTCTAGCACAAAAATGGCAATGTGCAATTTGCATTCACTCGAGGAACGATTTTGTTTGATCCTTTGTAAAAACAAAAAGTCAACAGTGTTAAAACTGAAATGATGTCCTGGTTAGCGCTCAAAAAAGCATCTGTAAGCCTCATTACGAAAAAAACTCCATCCAGCAGGCATGTTAACAGTGAGAGCCTGGGGGCATAAAGTGACCTGAATAGCAGAGGAGAAGTTTACTTGACAATAGTTGCAGCGTCATTTGGAATATTAAAGTGAGGCAGATAGCTGTTGTGTGCACCGGCACCAGATCAGCACTATAGTAACGTGCCTCTTGAGACTTCATTGATCTGCTGATGCCGAGTTATTCTGCAGATATTTTTAGTTACATTTTAGGGCCTGAGAATTACAATCATCCTAATGGTGCTCCTGAAAAACCCATTTGACAATTTGATTATGTCTTGCAGACAATATGAAGCCCTGGAAAGGACACAATTTGGTTTTCTTTTGCTCTTTTTAGAAAATTAAAAGACTGGAAATACATTCTTGTCCAAGCACAAAAGCAGAAATGAACTTCCTGTTAAATGTTAAATCAAAACAGCTCAAATTAAAATATACTTACTGCCTCATAGTCGGCGAGCTCAAGCCTGGCTTTATTCTGCATGGTGCGTTTGCACAGATAAATGGCTGGAGGCAGATAGAGGGAAACATGTAAAGGCAGGTGAGTTTGTTAAAAAAAGGTGGATGTCCCTTTAAATCAACATGTCAGCTTTGTAAAGCAACACTAACAGGTATCTTAATGGCTCGGGTAGGCTACGTGTTGTCTTGAGCACCTCTTAAAGCTTAGAAATGGAGTCAAATCAGTCACTGGTCCTTGATTTGTGAGACTAATTTTATCCCAGAGGATTCTCTCTGGTGGATGGTCCTCGCAGCTAGATGCATTACAGGGAATGGCCCGTTGGATCAATACTCGCTGAGTGTCAACAGCAGATCTACAGCAGTGTGAGCTGTGTTTAAGCTGTGGAGAAGGAAACGGGTGAAGGCATTAGGGAGATCTAAGCAGGACTGGAGCAACGTGTGACTTACCATAGTCCGTGTTCTCAGGTTCCCAACAGTTTGAAGGCCAGAAGTATGGAGACTGGTGAAAACAGAGAGAGCCACAAAATACAAACGGATAAAACAAAAAGAATCTGTGAGTCTTGCACTTTGTACATTCTTGACCCAAATAAACGATATGACTAATCCTTTCTCTTACCACACGCACACCCCCTGCAGTTATTCTAAAAATGTTTGCAACCTTTAATATCGCTGCAAACGATATTATAAATTCAAAGTTAATTCCAGCGTCCTTTAGTAACTGATAGCTCACATCTGTCACAAATTCATTAAAATGAATGAATGAGAGAATAAACAAATAAATAAAGGTAGCATACAGCCTGGTATGCACCTAATTTTTTAACCAATGCTTACATTGTATGTACCAGGTACATACTCAGTATTTACCTGCATGTACCAAGTACATACCTGGTTCTTTCTGTGTACATACCCAGTACCTGATATGTACTCAGTATGCACCTGGTATTTACTCAGTATAAACCTGGTACTTACTTGGTTTTAACAAGGTACTTAAATGTACTGAGTAGTAGAGCTGTCATTTCTAACCCGGGCCCAAAGCCCAGTCCAGCCTGCCTGACCTGAATTAGGGCCGGGCCGTAATAATGTGCTGGATGGGCGGGCTGGATCGGCGTTGGGCTTTTGATTGCATCAGCAGATGCGGCTGGTGATCCAAGTATATGGAAACATGGTTTGCCATACAATCACCAGCCGCACGCGGCCATTTCACCGCGAGCTGACCGGCCTTGAAAGAGGTAAAATAAAGTTCAGTTAAACTTCAGATGGGACTGTACTGCCAGGAAGCGATCCATCAAAGCCCAAATGGACGTTCATTCAGCCGCTGCACTCAGCGGACGCGGACGGCTGACGACCAACAACAGGTGAGATCCCAAAGCAGACATGTCAGAGCAGGGTCCGTGTCTGAATAATGCAGAATGCAGGCAGAAGCAAGGGTTTCATGTACTTTGACGATCATGAAAGGACAAACACCCCCCTCAGCTCCGATCTTCTGCTCTCTTTACTCAGCCACGTGCATCAGCCAACTGTTAATAACTCTATAATCAGTAAAGGCTTAATTAAAAATGTGTTTTTTTTTCAGCTTCGGACCTGTAATTACTGTTAATTCATTGGGTCGGGTGGAATTCGGAAATTGTGGCTACGGGCTGCTGCCGGGTTGGGTTAGATTTTTTGGGACCAAATGCTACTCTACTGAGTAGTTACCTGGGACTTACCAGATACATATCTGGTATCTACCAGGCTTTTACCATGTACATACCTTGTACACGCTTGATATTTACTGTGGATGTACCTGGTAGTTACCTGTTTTTAACTAGGTATACACCTGGTACATACCTGGTACTTAGCTAGTACTTACCTAATACATATTACAAGTAAGTACCATGTACATATCTGTTATGTACAGGGTTGTACTATGTATTGCTATCAAAACAGACCTTATCAGCCACATTATATTTTATTTGATAAAAAGCTAATAATGCCCCTGAACTTGTTGTTGAAGAATTCACCTGTTCAAACAAACTTAAAAGAACAGCTGACTTGCTTTCATTCAGCAGTCAGCTCAAAATAAAGCAGGTTGGTGATACTACACACAAAAGTGTGACAAACAGCACAAGACAGATTAAATCTGGGTCTTCCACCAACATTACAGCTATTTCTGGACTGTTGTGTCTTAAAGCGCTGCTGTGCAGCTCAGGCGCTACAGACGCACTGTGGACTCCTTTTAGATGTTCTGATGATGTGCGCTTGTTGCATCAACATAAGAAGGAATATTTTAGGCCCCCCTGCTGAATGAGCAAGTGTGGCACACGCTGCTGCCCCCTGCACAGCCACAATAATGGCTTTAAATCTTGTGCAACCGAGACAAAGATAAACGCTTTCAGAGTTGGATTGAAGAGGAGGAGCGGGAGCACAATGAAAAGTGCAGAGCATGCATAACTGGCTCAGAGTTTTCTTTCCATGAGGTCTTCTACTTTAACTGGTTTGCAGAATCAAGATACAGTCAGCCACAGCCATTAGAGGGACCTGTGAAAGTTCCTGCTGGATCAAACGGAGTAAATATATAAAAGAAGACAACATTCTGACCCTTATGCCCTGTTTTACCACCCTCCTCTCGCTCTGATGCTGCACCCAGCAGGGATATATAGTTATCGACCTTGGTGGGATGAGTAATAGGCTTAGGAAGGATTGTTCTCATTAGCATCCCACAGTAAACACATCCCTCTGATAAACAACCATCATTGCATTACTCTCCACACAACGACCCTCTAAAACATGTCAAGGACAGTCCCACAGCGGACCTCTGGGTACCTGAAAGCGGTAAAGGGTTCCATCATCCTTTAGTGTCAGAACGTGGTCGTTGATGGGGAAGATGTAGCCATGGGCTGCGATCAGACTCCCGAGGTGGATGGCTTCAGCTGAGGACATTAAACCAGGCAGAAATGTAAAAGTCTTTCTTCCCTGTTTTAAGTGCTGATGCGCTTATTGACATGTTTCTCAGCAAGCTTACCTGGATCTTCAATTGAGAGGTTTTTCACAAGCCACTGAATAATATCTGTTCCTATTAAGGAGAAAAGGACATGGCATCACACTTCAAAATCTGAGTAAAGTTGCTAAATACAAACACAGATTAGCTTAGAAGAAGCTTTTGTGGTTGCAACTGCAGGTCAAAGCTGTCAAAAACGTATAGGTTTTAAATCAAGCATAATGCTGACAGGTTTGCAGTCCTATATCCGTCTGTTCCTGGACAACACAACTTTTGGTTCTGTCTTGGTGCTCAGCAGCTGCTGGAAGAGATTGTGAGGCTGTCATACATGAGAGAATCATGTGAAGGACTGAGTCATCCTCACAGAAAGAGGCAGTAACCTCCTCATCCATACGATGACTCATTGCGTACAAAAGCACAAACATATAGGAGCTTTCACAAAAGAGGCGCACAAACAGAGGACAGTAAGGAAAGCGGTTCATTTGTGACAAAGATGGCGTCCCACCACAGGCCTCAATCTTACAAGATATCATCTGTCTTCCTTAAGTTGCAGCACTTAAAATGAGCACAAAAGGTCACACTTGTTTAACTGATTCTGACGTGTGTTTTCCCTGAGCACTACTGCACAGCCAAGTCAATTACACAAACAAACACAGACGCGCACACACACATTTATGATACAAACCTGATACGACACTTGGGATCTTGGAGAGGAAGCTTTTAACGGTCCGGATGGCAACACCTCCGGCTTTCTCGTCTTGTATTCGTGTAACAATGTCTTCCATCTGTGGAGTGCACCAATAAGAGGCTGTTGAGTCCGTTTCTGTTTTATCACTGTCAGCCATAAAGATCATGTAGATGGGACGCTACAAACAACAAATGGTTCTTTTTTTTAAAAATCAATCAGGCCTCCAAAACAAAACGTCAAGAGAAAATATAAGGTCACACAAACCAAACCATTTCAGCAAGTAAGCAATATCCAGTTTTGTTAAATTTTAAAAGTACACATATGTTACGCCTATATAGCATCAAATCAGATACTTTAAAAACTCTCCATGTAGCAGCTTGGAGGGCTTCATGTAAACTCGTAATCACAGTTAGACATTTACTGAGAGCTGACATGTTAAATCCAGTCCCACACTGGTGACAAGGCTCGAGGCTGAAGAGTTTAATTTAAACGTTTCTGATTATAATATAAAGCGACATTCTCTATAAAGCTCAGACCTCAAAAAACAAAGTGAACTTGAGTCAAGCTTGTGATTTATTTAACTATAACCAGGTTGGATGTTGATCTGGACCAAGGGGGTGTCAAAATAAATCCCAAAGGCTAAAATAAACATCACTCCTCATGAGCCACAAACACATCAGCCTAAAATTAGGTGCTTCTAAACCGAGCTCGCTGCAGCCACTTCATGATCAGTAAGAAAACAAACGGACAGACACGTGAACAGGATTAACCCCTGAGTTCATTCATAACTTATTATTGTGTGAATAGTGATTCATACTAATTTTATTTTTCATATATCAAAACGTTTGGCTTCATGGTTAATAGTGTGCTGCAGTAGTATTTGCAACTTTTATACTATTTTTAATTCATTTACCAGGTAATTTGAATGTTTTTAAAGTCTCAGTTTATCTGCACAAAGTTCACTTCAATTCCTTCCAAAATATTCAAAGTCAAAAGTCAAAGTCAGAGTTTCTTTGTCATTCGCACCACATGTGGTACATGTGGTGGAACGAAATTGTGTACAGGTCCCAGTTACATCCAACAAAAGTATAAACTGTAAAGAAAAACAGTAATAAGATCTAATATATGAACCAAATATATGACATATTTGATTTATGAGTTCAGCATTCTTGCTATAGTTTTGTCTCCTCGTGTTCATTTTAGCTTTTCGTTATCGTTTTACGAAATGTAACTGTTAGCTACTGTTTTGCTAACTAGCTTTTAGCTACTTTTTTGTTGTTGCAAGTTTAAACATTTAGCAATAGCTTTGTAGGTTTTAGCTTTTAGCAACACTTGGTAATTTAAAGCTTTTAGCTACTGTTTTGCCAATTTTAGCTTTTAATTTGCTAGTCACAACTGTAAGCTACATTTTGACTAAATGTAGCTTCTATCTACGGTTTTGCTAGTTTTAGTTACCGGTATTAACAACAGTTTACCCTTTTTAGCTTTTATCTTTATCTATTATCTTTTTTTGCTAAGTTTGGCTTTTTCCTATATTTGGCATTTAGAAATTGTTTGATAACAGAACATTTGAAGCAACAGTTTTGCTGATTTTAGCTTTTATCTACACCATTGCTATTTTTGCGTTTGAGCATCAGTTTGCGATATTTTAGCTTTCAGCAACAGTTTTGTCAAATTTAGCTTTTGTTCTGTTTTTTTTAACTTTAAAGAGTGCAGTTAACAATTCATACTTAACCAAGTTTCAGCACATTCCTTTAGTATTTAGTGTTTACATGGCATTTTCACTGTATTTCTTAGTTCATATCTTAGATCTTATTACTGTTTTCCTTTATAATTTGTATTTTTGTTGGATGTAACTGTGACCTGTGTACATAGTTTTGTTCCATCTCACGTACCACATGTGATGTGACAATAAAGAACCTTGACCTTGATTTTAACAGATTACATGACTTTTCTAGTTGTTTTCATTATCAGTAAAATGTTTTGAAATGATAAGTTTTACATAAAAGCAGGTGAAAGGTGTTTGAAGCCTCAAGTATCTGAATCAATCTCAGACATCCTGATTGTATTGAAGTGATCAGCAATCAGACAAATACATTTGTGTGATGAAGCTAAAGTCTTCTCACTATCCCACCTCACTTTTACAGTTTATGTTGAGTTTCTGGCGTGAAGCATCAGTTTGTGCTTCGTAGTGAGTGCCATTCCAATGGACATCTAGATCTTTTTCTGCCCACCTCCACCACCGTTCATCTATCTTTTCACACAGTGTATCTGTGAGCTTCTCACTCAGGGAAAATGACAGGCTCAAAAATGTAAAGTTAAGCTGCTTCCATAAAAAACAAGTCCCGTTTATGTAACATTTGCTTTTCTGTTTCAACCACATTAGGCTCTCTGGAACGCAGAGAGGGAGTTTCATTAATAGGCACAGAGTCTGGATGCAATATGAAGCAATAAAACGTTGCATCATTTGAGATAGTCAAAAAAATCCTCCCAAGATGAAAAGTAATAAACCTTGTGATCCATTTCCGTTAGACTTAGCACCGCCATAAAGCCTAATTAAATTTTGCACAGCTGTTAAAAATCAATTAATCTGTTTCATGTAATTAGCACCCATTTGTTTTGTAATAAATTTCACTCAGCATGATTACATTCAAATAATTTGACATTCCACTGTTACTGATGAATGGATGAATGGTTTGGGCTGTGGTTCCCAAAATTTTCAGTTCAACTTTGCTGATTGAAGTTCAGTATATGAGCAACGTTAAAGAATCAGAATCAGAATAAGCGTTATTATCATTGTACCGAAATACAGTGAAATTATGTTCGTACAGTCGTCCAAAAGATGGGCGGAGTGCACGTTGCTGCTGCTACTGGAGCACAGCCCCTTATCCATTTTCAGAATACATTTTTAGACAGAAAAGGGGAGAAAATCCATGAGGATAGATAATGGCATTACAAAAAAAGATCTCTTCACACCTTGTCCTATTAGGACATGATTTAAGACGTCAAAAAACTCTGCCAGTAAGCACATTTATAGACACATTACATATGCACTTGACGACGACGGTGAAATTTGTCCATGAAACACTTCCAGATAGGCCATAGACCTGATAAGATGTTGGTCAGCTGGCACAGTTCTGATAAGCCTTCATAGAAGTTCTGGGAGGGTGGGGGGTGCAGTAGATGAAGCTTTTCGTTAGTTTACACATATCCCAGGAGAAATTTGACAAGTCAGCCTGTATTCAAGGCCAGCCGGGGGAGTCAAATTCAGATAATCTACAATTGTTGATTTTTTTTTCAGGCAGACTGTTTCTTTCTCGTCAGCCTTGAGTTCTGCTGGTACTTTCAAGATCCAAAATTGCCAGATTTGTGGGCATTCCACTGGTCCATACCTATGAGGCCCCTCCAAGGTCGTCTTCAACATGCTGGCGAGTCCTAGAAGCCGAAGGTGGCCTGCGATTCTCACAAATCGCTTCCATTTTAGGATTTAACTCGTAAATTGGCTGATTTTGAGTACTCGAAGCACGAATCAAACCTTCAAACAGACACGGCAATTTTGCCATGGCCGAAACTGCTGCTGCTGTCTTCATTAGTATCTGATAACATAGGAATCCACCCATGCCAGAAAGCAGAAGCCATGCTATCATGAATCCAATTATATAAATGTCTTGGGCATCCTCTTGAGACAAAACGGAAAGACGCATCAGTTTCCCTAACTCCCCATGGATCCATGACGTATCCTGCCGCGTGAGTCTCAGTGGGGCATGAGGGCTCTCCAGGACTCTGTTGCTTGTTGAAAAGATTTAGTCAATTACGTTGAAAGTCCAGCTGACCAGATCCATGACAGTAGTTTTAGTTTCAGAAGATGTGTAACAGGAGCTCCGATACACAGACAGAGAGCAAAAAAAAAAAAAAAGGCAGGAGGAGAAAAGGAGAGGGAGAGGAGGCATCTGCCTTGCACGAGAGCGAGTGCAGAAAGCCAAAGATAATAAGCTAATTCACTTTTTTCTTCTCCATTTATGAGTGCAGTTCTGATTCTTCATAACAGTTAAGGTTAAAAATGATGTTGACGATTAGGTTTGAAATTCATTTTATTTCTGCAGATCTTCGGTAAAGATATTGATTGATAACTCATAAACCTGCCTCATAACTCAACAGCAACGCAAACTGTTTAAGCCAATATTTCGAAGCAGAGAGATGGGTATGTGCTAGATGTTTGTGTGCAAATAATTATTATAGCATAAGCATAAAACAGAATAGAATAAAACTTTATTGTTATTGTTCGGGGAAGCAACAAAACACAGTTTAGCATCTCTGGGGATTGGCAGAGCAAGTTCAAAAACAAAAAGTGAATTAGGCTCTAAAGAAAAACTAAATAGAATAAATAAAATATAATTAAAGAATAGAACAAAAGAAGACCCTACCAGTCGCCTCTCAGCTTAAAGCATCTCGGAGTAAGTTTATAAAAGTTTTGAACCATTGCAAACCGTACATTTAGATCTATTGACTGTGATGCTTTTTATTTCTAGTTTTATGCAGTTGAGTTGTGCAACACCAAAGAGGTGAGAAGACACCACCATAGTTCCTGAGAAGACAAATCAGTTGTGCTAAACAACACAACAAAACTTTAAAATCAGCAAAGTCTGATTTGTTTCTGAGGGACTATAATCTCTTTGAACATATTTGTATTCTTTTGCTTTTGTTTAAGACGAAACTGAGCAGATTAATGCATAACTCGTTATCTCCCTATAGGGTGACAACAGACGAGAAGCACTCGTCACAGCAACAGAAAGTGCACGCTGTATCTGCTGGATGTATAAGTTAATGGTGTTGCAGCGTGCTGCAGAGGGTTTCTGAGAGCTGAGCGCGGCTGCAAACACGGGATGACAGCACTTTGCTCCTTCGCCACAAACGATTATCAGCAGAACACTTCCTGTAACTGTACAGCATGTTTACACTTGTAGCACATACGTGTGCCGAAACAAAACTAATCACGCACGTGTGACTCCTATAAGGTGTTTAAAGGAGTTTATGAGGAAGTTTTCTGTTATCGTAAATGGGATTTGAGACATTAGGGAAAGGTTAAATCCTGATGGGCAAGCAGATCATTTTAAAACAGTTACTTCTGCTGTTGAATGAAAAGCTGTGCCAGTAAAAAAAAAAAAAGAAAAAAAGATTAATTAATAAAGATGGCCTCGTCTTTAGAAATGAGACAGGAAATAGACGAGCCTGTAATGGAAGCATTAATGATTCAGCGGTCGTCTGCAGGCTGTATGTCACTGCTGAAAAGGGTTTAGGAAAAATGAAAGATATCCAGGTGGTAGTTAAAAAAAAAAGTCCTAAAGATTATTATGGCTTGTCTATGAGAGATGGATGAAGATAAATCTTTGAATGTCAGATAAATGTCCGAACGCCTGAACTTTTTTGGGGGGTGGGTATGGTTAAAAGTTGCAACATGTCAAGGATGACTCTGAGCTGCTGCTGTGGTACAATGTTACGCACATGACTGATTTTTCAAAAGAAACTTTCCCTTTCATCTGCCGTCATTACGTTTGTTTTACTGTACTCTGCAGGGGATGTTCAAGCCTTGAAAATGCAGAGGCCATTCTAGTCTCCAAATCCACCGAGATATAGAAGGGTTTATAATTACTAAAACTTTTTCAAGGGCACCAACATTTCAGGAGTCTGAACAAATATCAGTTAATCTTCAAAGGTAAATAATTATTCAATGTTTAATCATAAGGGAAACTATATATTTATGCCCAAACATGTATAAAACTCGCTCATGGATGGGGTTTTAAACCGGCATAAAGGAGGTCGATGTGTTGCTGCCCCTTTTTCACCAACGTGTCAAAGGTCATGATCAAGTCAGTCTCCTTGCAACACCAACACACTCCCTGAATTCATGATTTCACGTTATGTACACGCATGAAATCCACTGTTTTCAGGCCTAAATCAGCCTCTTTGTGCTACAGCAATGCAGAAACAACAGGGGTTGCTGAGAGGAGCAGCCATCTGTTCTTGCAGCTCTGAGGTGTTGTGATGGTGCTGAGATTATCCTGACACTGCTTTAAATCCCTGATAGCATTAATACATTTATGGCTTGTATCTCTACAGGAAGTGTTGTATGAAATCTCCTACTTTGTCCATTTCCTCACAGTATGTGTCTTGTTTTGGTTTTGTGTTTTAATTTGCCTTGAGTCACTTGCTGTGTTGATTAGCTCAGACGCAGATGAAGCTGGATCAGGCCCAGTTTAACAGATTAATTAAGTGGATTTGAGATTTTTTTTTTTGTCTTAAAGCACATCTAAATTTCTGGCAACTTTATGACAAGACATTTCCACAGCTGCATTGTTTACCTGCTGGCTCACGTTAAGATAGTGTTCACAATGTTGTGCCAAAGTTTTCTGATACTTGTTGGCAAGAACATTAGCCTGGAGCCACTTTTTAATTAATATTTTCTGCTTTATTAACTGTCAGCTGACTTTGTTTGAAAGGTACTTTGATTTTGGAAGATGTGTAGAGATGAGAAATCAAAACCAGTTTCTTTACTGTAAACATGCGCTGCTTTCTATTGATCTCAGAGCCGTTAATCAGCCCTGATTTATTAATTTGATCACAAATCTGACTGCACGGATGACTCTTATTTCACATACAATCCACTTTTCAGTGAAATGAGCATTACCTGCACAAATGACATTTTCTGCAACAACGCAGAGAGAATGCTGAGTGCTTATCCACTTTGAAATTAACTAAAGCTAAGTTGTTAAAGCTAAAATAAGCTGAACACTAATGAAAAGCTAAAATGAGCAAAATGCAAGCTAAAAGCTGAAGGAAGCAAAAAGTTGGCTAAAAGCAGAAAAATGCTTGCTAAAAGATAAAAGTAGCAAAAGGCTAACTAAAAGCTATGATTATTAATAATAATAATACTTTATTTATAAAGCCCTTTAAAACAACCACAGCTGCAACAAAGTGCTGTACATATAAAATCAAGAACATTTAAACACATAAAACATTAAGATCAATAAAAACAGTGCAGAGCAAACTCAGTCTGTGCTAAAAGCCAGGGAGTAAAAATGTGTTTTTAAAAGAGTTTTAAAAACACATTTCCAGAAGCTAGCTAGAAGGTAAAAGTAGCAACATGTTATCTAAAAGCTAAAATGGTTAAATCTAAAAGTAACAATAACTAGCTAAAAATTTTAAGTTGTTAAAAGGTATCTAAAAACTATGAGAGTTAAACAGCTAGTAAGGACTATATTAGCTAAAAGCTAAAGGCTAAGTAAAGGCTAAAAGTAGCAAAATGTTGGCTAAAAGTATCATTAGACAAGTATGAGAAAGTATATTCAGACAAGTTTTTAAAAAATCAGTGTTTATGAAGAGATCTAAATTTATTTATGTGGGCAAATATTGGTTAAAAAAAGTTTAATACTTTGAAAAGTTACACAAATCTGGACAAAAAAATGCATGTGAAAGCTGAATCAGCATTCATTTATTTAAGCAACACAAATAAAAGTTTTGTTTAAAATTGCTGGCATCATATTTAACCTTTCTATATATTGTTACAACAGTGAGTGTTTTATCTCCAACAAGACAACTTATCTGAATAACACCAGAGAATAGTCAGAATTAGCCCTATGGTTTAGGCAATAACTAAAATGTAGGTATGAAGAGACATAATAATAAAAAAATGTACTGTGAGTGAAAACTGAAAACAAGCTTCTTTACATTAAAGCATGCAATTTATTAGTTTGTGCTTTTAGATAAATAGAATTAATTATTCAAGCTAATCTAAGTCTAAATAAAATCAATTTTAAAATTCAGAAATTAATCAGATAAATGTTAATAAAGTTCAGTTCTTATGCAAAACCAGTCCAGAGCAGGTTTGGTGACATATTGCACAGAAACTTCTCCAAAGTACACAACCTGTCACAGAGTACTCATCTGAACGCTGCTTTGACCTCTGCGTCCTGCTGGCTGCATAATTAAGTGAGTTCCAGCTGGTATGAGATGCCCTGGGGAGCGAGGTGAGAATAAAACCTGCTGGAGAGAGAAGACCCTTCTGCACAGCTCCCCGGCGTGCCGAGTCACGATGAGGAAGCTGTGAGATCCTCTGACACTCCGAGGAGAGTCGCTGACAGCGACGCTCAGACTGGAAAAGCCGAGCAGAGTGTGAAGCTGGAAACGGGGGGCTGCTTGGAGACGTGTGAATGAATCACATTTGCATTGCCTCCCTCACACGCTGACACGTATTCATGCACAGTCATGTGTGTGGAATCGGCAAATATAAACAGTTTTTGTAGATGTGTAATGGTGTGAAGTGCTGTCTGCAAAGTGATAACCCCTGCAGGGAAAGTCTTTTCTTTTGTGCAGTAAAAGAACGGTTTTCCCTTCAGATCCTTGAGCTACAAGAGAGAAAAAAACATTTGACGCTTCAGGGAATTCATTTTTTCACTTTTGTCAATACCTTTCATATAGTGGATCATAAACACACTTTTGTTTTTCATTTGGCTGCTCTCTTCATCAGGGCAGCGAACTAACTCGCACGAAGACTTGGCAATTGTTTTTACACCGGATGCTCCTCCCGATGCAACCACAGACCACGGAGCTACCACAGAGTGAGGCAAATGAGGATGGCGACAGGCGATGTTTCACATTTTCCACCAACATTTTGATGCTGTCAGCACCGGGAGTTGAACTGGCAACCTTCTGATCACAGGCCCACCTTCTCTAACCTCTGCACCACCACTCCCTCGTTTATGATCCAGGAGGGATCATAAATGCAGTACTGTTATAAAAAGTCCTACAATGATAAATTTGTACTTTTATTTTTGCTGAATTGCTTCATATGATTTCTCTAAGGGTGTGGCACGGTGGCTCAGTTGGTAGCGAGGAGGTCCCCGGATCAAATCTCGTCTGGGGACCTGTCTGGGTGGAGTTTGCATGTTCTCTCTGTGCACGCGTGGGTTTTCTCCGGGTACTCCGGTTTCCTCCCACAGACCAAAAACATGCATGTTAGACTGACTGGTAACTCTAAATTGTCCCTAGGTGTGAGAGAGAGAATGAATGGTTGTCTTGTTTCTCCCTGTGATGGACTGGAGACACGTCCAGGGTGTCCCCCCATCTCTCGCACAGTAACTGCAGGATATGGGCACCAGTGACCCTCAAAACCCAAAATAGAAGAAGCGAATAAATGTGGATGGCTGGCTGACTGGCTGACTGGATGGATGGATGGATGGATGGATGGATGGATGGATGGATGGATGG
>NC_056518.1:18728576-18794445 GCF_014905685.2 Nematolebias whitei
ATGGATGGATGGATGGATGGATGGATGGATGGATGGATGGATGGATGATTTTCCTAAGGACATCAATAAATCAATGAAAGTTCTTGAATAATTCATTGCGTTGGTGACAAACCAGTATGTGTGTTCACATCTTCACTCTGTTCAGGTGCTGACGTGTCGATTCATGTTTAATTTAATTACAGAACAGGAAGTAACCACCTCCTGAGCCGAGGAGCCCCACGGCACAACAGAGGACTGCTCCAAGAGTCCCACACTTCGTCACGACTTGATTGCCCACTCCTCTGGTTGCTCCACAGGGAGACATCCAGGCATGTCCATCTGCGGCGCTTCACCTCTCTTCAGAAGCAATTAGACGCAGTCAGACGGGATTGTTGGTGAGGATGTTCAGGCCGGTATGGGATCCCCCAAGAAAACCCAAAATGTGGGTCTTTTGGTGAAAAGTCATCATAACGTGTTGCAGAAACAAAACAGCAGGACGTAAACGGTTGATACAAAGCTGTGATTGTTCTGCTTTTGGATGCATTGCATCTAGGGATGTATACTGGATTTTTTTCAGACTGAGTACAAGTACAAGTCCCTTTGGGCACTTTCCAGTACTGAGTACAGATATTGAGTATGAGTTAGTAACTACACAATGAATTCAAGAACACGTTAATTTTAATAAGAACACAGCCAACATGCTTCTCTCTCAACATCACGTGTTCATCCTAAAATATTTCCCAACTATGACCATTTTTTTGTTTTTCACATTCAGTTATTGGCGAAGTGGAAAAGGAAATGACATCATCAAGCCTAAAAAGCGTTGGCGTGTTTTTATGTGTACAAGTACTTATTGATTTATTTATGCTGGTATTGATATTGCATCCATTTTCTAAAGTTGTACCTTTAGTTTACTAAAATCATGAATTAATTAAAGATTTAGTTTTAAAAACTATATTGTGCCTGCTGCCTTTCATGTCGGTGTTAAAATACAATCGTCTTATCTTAAGATATCACCAAGTTGTAGCTCGGAGTCTGTAAAGTTTGCTGAATTACAGCCATTTTCCTGATTTTACGGTCAGCTGGCTGACCTTAACTGTGGCAGCCATCATGAATCAGACTGACTACAAAAATTAATCAGTTTTGTAAGAATTAATGCAAAAAAAAAGACATCAACTTGTTAAAATGTTCACAAAACTTAACCAAACTTTTTACATTGATTTTTTTTGAAGTGCAGGTGGAGCAGGGGGGACAGATTATTATGCAGCTAAAATTATATTAATAAGATATTACAAAGCTTAAATATTTGTAATAATTGACAATCTGATCTGTGCATGATGATCCATTTTGATTGATGTGAAATGCAACGTCTGTGAAATGTGGGTAAAATGAAAGCTTTGACGTTGTTAATTTCTTGTGAACACCATTGAATTGAAAATGCTGCCAGGCTGACCATAAACCAGTGACTCATCTGGTTTCTCATTTTTTCTTGATGTGGCTCAAGGAGGCCAGAAAAAGATCCTCTGTCCTCTTGTAAATGTCTGTTGTTGGATACTCCACGGGTTGCTAAGGGCTTGAGAGCGTGCTCCTCTGAACAGATAGTCGTATCGAAAAAAAACACAATGAAATACAGGAGGGGATACTTTTAACAGACCCTGTCTGAAATGAGGGGCATCAGCAGCCTCAAATCGGAATGGTTACTTTTAGCTGTGCAAACTATCCTGGGTGTTCAACTCGTCAAAAAATATGCCACTGCTTATTTTTAACATAAAAATAAAAGTTTATTTCCTCAGTGCAAAAACTTACTTATTTATAGATCGTTTCCAAAAAGCAATTTACATGCAGGGGAGGCGACACCTCTCACACCCCCTGCATGTTGAGCGCTTCTGTTAACATTTTGGACCTCATTAAGGACCAGTATCTTCACAGCTACTAAGAAGAGAGGAGCAATAGAAGGTCATTTGCATGCGGAGCAACGAAAATAAGAGATAGGATGTCAAAACACGGGTGTGAAGTGGCTGCATCAGACAGACGACATATGTTGCAACCAGCCTGACCGTCCATGTTCCTTCCATGGAGGTTTTACGGTACCACTCTACGATAAGGCTCCCCTTATAGATGGCTAATAAATAGTTTATAGATATTATTAATTCCTTAATTTAGGGAGTGGTGGTGCAGAGGTTAGAGAAGGTGGGCCTGTGATTGGAAAATGGCTGGTTCAACTCCCGGTACTGACAACATCAAAATGTGCATGGTAAGGTGAATCACCCACACCCGCCTCCACCCTCATTTGCCCCTCTCTGGGCCCTTGAGCAAGGCCCTTAACCCCCACCATCTGCTCCCCTGGGCACCCTAGATAGCAGCTCTCTGCTCCACACAGAGAGCTGTGGTAGCTCGCGTGGTCTGTGGTTGCATCAGGAAGGGCATCCGGCATAAAAATAATTGCCAAGTCTTCTTTTCTCTGTGACGACCCCTAAAGAAAGGAGCAGCCAAAAGAAAAACAAAAAAAGACATGTTATAATTCCTCTATAATCACTTTATAAACATTAATAACCGCTTATTATGCATTAGTTAAGGGTGACAGAGAGACAAAACTGACCAGTTTCTTGCCAAATCTGTTCACCTATATATCTCATCTAGAGTTGTTACATTAAACATTTCAAAATAAGTTCCTAACTTGTGAGCACAATAAGCATTTGTAAACCTATTTCTTTAGCATATAATATTGTACTTTATCACTGCATTATAAGTATTTACAACAAATATTATATCCTTAAAAATAGGTTTACAAATGCTTATTGTGCTCACATAGTCTGAAATGTTTAATATAACGAAGATGAAATAAATAGGTGGCAGATTTGTCTCACTATTTGGCAAGAAACTGGCCAGTTTTGTCTCTGTCACCCTTAATTAATGCATAACAAGCAGTTATTAATGATTTATAAAGTGTTTATAGAGGAATTAATAACATATCTATAAACTATTAGCTATCTATAAGGGAAGCCTTATTGTAAAGTGGTACCATTTAAAAAAAAAAATCATATCTCAGCATTTTTGTTCTCCTCTGCTCTAAAACTCTCGCCTCTGAATCGCAGCGTGGCCACGTTTGAGCTAAAATACCTCGTACGCCTCAAATTCCTCTCTCTGTCAAGAGGAGCTGAAAGAGGGTCCATTTTTGCCTTTCCAACTTCAAATCTAGGACGGCACTAACTAATAATGTTCACAGGAAATTGGTTCGAGGTGCCGAAACCTCAGGACCATCTGTCTGTCTTGATGCTGGCATCGTCCCCCGGCGCCGCTCCTGCCGGCCCCGTTCCTCGAGGCCTGCCGGTAATTAGGTTGCAGCGAGGGAGGAGAGAGGAGGCGGCGGCGAGGCCGGGTTTGCCCAGTCCCACACTGGGCCCACATGCCTGCGCTTGACGCCTGAATCACAGGAGACCGGCGTACTTCCTACAGAGTCTAATCATCTGCAAGAAGAAGGGAAGCATGTGATAAAAATAAGAAATAAAATAACCTCAGGGTGTTTTAATGACTGGATTTGGCCTTGGAATTTAACAAAACGCTTTGGTATTTATTGGAAATTTAAGTTTATTTCAAACAGCTGGCGATAGACAGTCATAACTGGCACGTTTTAATCCACCACCATGGAAAGACATTGATTTTTAGGGATTTTGCTTGTGTCTGTATGTCTGTTAGCAAAAAATTTCATAACCTTCTGAACAGAGTTTAGTGAAACTTTTTAAAAAATAGTCATGGGATGGTATTATATAACTGATTAACTTTTGGAGACAATCTCTTTCAAGATGGCCACCACAGCCAACTGATTTTAAGACGAACAAAAATGGTTATAGTTCAGTCAGTTTTACACTTATTGTGTTAACATTTGATGAGGTTGTAGCTGAGAGTGATTCCCAACACATAGTCCAAGTGCTACTCATTGCCCAAGATATTTGCTTAAATTTTTAGCATTAAATGCTGGAGGCACCCTATTTGTCTGTTAGCAAAATATCTTACAAACCTCTCGACGAATTTTATTGAACCTCTCCGAGGGTAATCGTTGGATGTGCATCTACAGCTATTTAAATTTTAGAGTCAAACCCATTCAAGATGGCTGCCACAGACAAGTAACCTTAGCCAACACAAAAATGGCTATAACTCAGTCATTTGTGCAGATGATGATTAAAAGTTGGTGTGGTAGTAGATGAGAGTCGTTCACAACGCCTACTTTGAGTGTAACATCTCATGAGATTGTGCATAACGTTATGTTCAAGGTGTAATCAAACGGCTACCGCTCCATTTCTCAGTTTAAGATTATCTCAATCTAAACCTTTGGCATTAAAGGCAGCAGGTGAAATGCATTCCTTCAAGGAATAAGCAAAACACTCAATTACAGCGCACCGACACGCCAGCCTTTCTTCAGATTATGCATAAAAGCCTGCAGCAGCACTTTGCATCCAAATGATGTGTCAAATCTTAATCAGCTTAACATTTGAGATTTAAATCTCTTTTTTTATGATGCTTTAAATCTTGAACAGCATCTGCTCCTAATTCCTCACAGCTAGTGACAGTCTGCAGGTCTTAATTCAGCAAACACTTTATACCTCGGCTCAAAAGGATCCTGTGTTTTCAGCTTCTGTACTCACAAGCGATCAATGTGTAATAGGGGGGCCCTTGACCTTTAAAGACGCATGGATTTTCTGTCATGGCTGCTAGTGTAGACGAGGATTTTTACAGCTCCACTGTGCATCATTAGGCTCCACCCGTACTCTTTTTTTTTTTTTCTTGTTGTTGTACAACTGTCACCCACTCACAGCTGTTACTGCATATCTGCTATCCACATTACCTGTACTGGCTCTTCCCGAGAGTAATTGGACCCAAATGACAAAAAAAAAAAAGTAGGGATCCTCAGAAGCTTTCCCAATTTCCTTGCAGGAAATCTTTTCTAAAAGCATCACTTCAGATCTAATGAGGAGCGTAGAAAACGTTGCTGTTCTTACTGGATGACAGATTTGCAGAGCTGGCAATAAACTCTTGTTACTCCCGACTTATACGTACAGGTAATGAAATTTCTCCAGCCGGGCCGACTTACGGAGGGAAAATCTCATCACCCTGTGCCACGGGGGCTGCAGGCAGTGCCACACACTTGTAATATGCTTTGCTGCACTCGGTCCCTGAGGGGAAGACTCGTCGTTTCCCGAAAGAGACCTGCAGAGGAGATGTTTGCAGCGCTGGCCTTTGTCTCGCCGTCATCCTCTCTCGCGCCTGTTCAGTCATAAAACACTAACGAGTCTCGTTGACGCTAAATGAGGCCTGAGGTGTTTTTACAGCTGCACCATGAGCAAAAGAAGGATTTCATGGGATCAAAATCCTCAAGTTAAACATCTTTCTTTAGAATCAACCTTCAGCAAATATCTTCCAACTCATACATCTTGAATTCTTTCACCTCAGGTGGAGCCACAAACGAGCCATTTATTACGTCTGCAGAGCTAAAATTTGCAGCTTTAACCATCACACGCCCCTGAATTATTGAACAGGCTTCCTAGAAAGGAACTAGCCATGCTTTATAATCTCATATCCTTTCAATATATTTCTAAATAAAGTGCTTTTTACTATTTCCCCCCCTACTATATATTATATACTATAATTTAGCACAAGCCAATTTGCTCAGCCACACTGATTTACAGGGGATCTTAGTCGTCCTATTATTTCCTCTGAAACAGCAACAAATGAACGCACTTCTGAGAGCTGAGCCTACAATTTCCTTTAGATCGCACGCAGACGGAAGAACTTTGACAATTAGAGGCCTTGAAGGAATGCACGTGATGCTGTGATATCTCACATTATCTGTCAGTACGTGATGTGAATGACTGCCAGCTACATTCAAACCACATGTTAGCTCAACATCTGTAAAATTGGCAGACGTAAACCAAATTGATCCAACACAGACGCTAGTGCTCTGCCATGTTCTTGTTGTATCCATCACACTACGAACAAGATTTAAAGATTATTCCCTTGAGCTGTTCACATCAGTACCTCTCTCTGATTCTCCAAATTAAAATCTCTGACTGCCGTCCACTGCACGGAACGCCTCACCAACTTCAACGCACTGCATTCACTCCCGCTCCCAAACTAAATCTGAACCATCTCTTTTGTTTAACTACAATCGTTGGCTAACCAGGGCAGCAAGGAACAAAAGAAGCTTAATTAGCTCCTTGAAACAAGCTCATGGTTTCAGCTGTGCAAAGATTGCGCTGTTTTTTCCAACTGCAGCTAAATTCTGTCTAATGAAAACTGGATTATTCAAGAGTCTATTGGCCACTGTGGGAAACAAAAAACACACAATATCTAGTACAGACTATTTAAACCCATGGTTCTCAAAACGTGGTACACAAACCATTGGTGGCACCTCTACTGGTTAACCAACGTGGCCACTTAAGTAGCAACAATGAAGTCTCTATGGGAACTTCTAGCATCAACTGGTCACCTGCTTTGAATGTTTTCAACCATTAAATGGTCGTTATTAGTTATCATCCCCATAGGTTCAGACTGTCCCTCCTGTACCTCCTAGTAGATTTAAAGGTACATTCTTATCCCTGATAATAGGGTCAGAGGGTTAGGTTAAGAGTCAAGGGACATGGGGTTAAGTTTAGGGTCAGTGCTCTGCGTCAGGTGTAAGGTTAGGTTTAGGAAAAGGGTTAAATAAAGCTAACAAAAAACCTGGTTTTAGACGCAGGCAAAGTTGAATATTGTCAGCGATAAGAACGTACCTTTAAACCTACTAGGAGGTAGGGACAGTGTGAACACCACCTATGGGAATGATAACAAGTAATGACGGTCATTTAACGGGCTGATAACATTCAAAGCTGCTGAACAGGTGGAAATTTTGGAAATTTGTTTCTAGTTATCTCAAGTTTATTATAAGACAGAGGAATAACTACTGTCAGACAGCATTGTAGTGATGTTCTCAACATCATATGCAAAGAACCATCACTTCTTAAACCAAACCCTTCATCCGTGGTTAGGTGTGTTTTTTGTATCTCAATGGTTCCCCTTGAATGAGTCCAATTTTTTAGCCTAGGAGTTAAACTGCAATGATTTCTTTAGCTTTCAAAAGCATCATTAGGTCTGCTGTTAAACAAGTAAGTACATTTTTTATTGTCTGTCGTAAAGGCGGTACTGGAGAGCTTTGTATTTTCTGAAGGTTTCATGGTCCCTGTAAGGTTCTGTTAGATCATTTGATTAAACTGGTGCCATACCAAAGGGATGAGCTAAAGGTGAAGGAATCAGAGAGGGAGGTTCATGCTGCCTGTCACAGCTGACTGATGGACAGTTTCTTATGGTTTTCTGTGAACGCCGCCCTCCCACTATAAGCTGTTAAATCTCACAAGTCATTTGAAGCACATGAGGCATTAAGTCTTTTCTATAATCAGCTGCTGGGTGTTGCAGGGTATGTGAACTCAGGATGTAGCAGCACTAATCTGTTTTACGGTCCGATATATGAAATGTGGCAGTGGGGCTTTCTTTTTCTTTTTGGAGAGCCGTTTAATGGACTTGGATTTTATAATGGAAATTATGTCAAGAGTTATGCTTTTAGGACAACATGAAAGTCCCACCAAAGCCAACAGCAGCTGAATATTGCTTCACTCATTAAGATCTTACTGCAATATTCAAGCCTACGTGCGCTTACAGCGAAAAAGCAAATCACGTAATCATGAATGTGCATTTGCTACTTTCTGCTTGATGCGCCCACAAAGCGTGGGAATAACCATGTTAGCTTCTTCTGGTAAAACCACCCGAAAGCACCATTATTGCCGCCTCCATCTCCCGAGATCTGGATCGGTTCTAATTATTACAAGCTTAAAAGCTTCACCACTCCCTTCCTACTTTCTTCTCTGCTAATGAAGAACTATTTCCAACTAAAGCAAACGCAGTGGAGTCACATTTAAACCTGGATGTACTGGAGTGTCGAAATGAATTAAGCTCATGTTGCATGACACGTCTAAGGAGCTCGCTGCGAAGGAGGGTGGGATTAATAAAGGCTTCACAATCTGGGGGGGATTCTGGGTATAAAGAATCTCACTACATGAAGAAGCTGAAATGAAATGTCGACGTTAGAAACAAGAAAAATACTAAAATTAGCTAAACATACACTGAAATGTGGAATAAATTAGGGATGCACGATATTATCGGAATAGTATCGGTATCGGCCGATGTTAGCGATAAAGTTAAATATCGGACATCGGCTATTCCGTCAAAATATCTCACCGATATAAAAGGTGCTGTTTTTTTTTGTTTTTTTTTTAACATATATATTACATATGTATATAGTGTTACATCATTTTCAGCTCCCTTTTTGGCATCTGCATTTGGTAGCAGGCCAAACTGACAAAGACCATGCAGAATAATGTAGTATTTTAATTCCATAGCAGAGAAAGGTATGTAGTTTCTGTAAGTAGGTCTAGAAAAAAATTTTGGTATTGGTATCCGTTATCGGCCAAATAAGTTTTAACATATCGGCATATCGGATATCGGCCAAAAATCCAATATCGTGCAGCCATAGAATAAATAAATAAATGTGTGAGTTCTGCTGTCAGCTCTGTGCAGCCACAGCTAACTCTAATCAGCAGCATCCAAGGATCATCGGCTTGATGAGCAAGAGAAGGCTGCAGAGGACATCCAGTCAACGCTGGAGCATTACCTGCCACTTGATAGATCTGTTCTAGCCTTTTATGAGTTAAACTGAATATTAAATACTTTGTATTTTTCCGTGCTTCAAGTAAATAATTCCTGATGTCCTCCTGTCCCCTGGATTCTCCTCTGGGGACCTCAAGCTCACCTGTGCCTCCTCAGCTTCCTCCACGCCTTCCTACCACTTGACTGTCTCATGCCATTGTTCAGACAAACAGCTTCTTGGCCTGGAACCATTTGGGTCAGCTCTCCCCACTACTGACTCCTATCTCCACCATAAAAAAGAGCAGCAACAACATTATCACCCCTGCTGACAGACCACTAAGTATTTTCTTGCGCTTCAGGTTCCAGCTCCCTCCCTGCCTCACTGAATGATTGATCACCTTGTAAATAAACACTGTAAATAGATTTTGAGTCTTGGTATCTGTTCTCCTCGGTCCAATTGTATTTGGGCATAGCTGCACTTGTTACAATCCCTCATTGTGGTCTTCAACTAACATTAGAACTATTTTCACCGGCACCCTGTTTGTCAACAGTAATGGTTTTGATCGTTATTAACCCGAGCCTCGACCGATCTTATATAGTTAAGCTTAGATGAACTCGCATTATAATTTTTGCACAAGTGTTTAACATTATATGCCCTTCCTGAACTCTCACCATTTAGTTGGGCTTGAGACGGCACAACAGATAGGCTGACTTGTGCTCCCTAATGGCTGGTTTAAAGAAAACCTCAGCTAAAAGCTAGAAGCCGCTAAACCCAACAAAATAATAGTTCAAAGGGAAAATGTGCATAATACCAGTAACTCACACCTAATATTAGAACAATATCTCAAAGCTAGGATTTTCACAACAGTTGCCAAAAGTAGAAAACATCAAAAAACCTAAACAGTAGCTAAATGCTAAAATGAGCTAAACTATAGCTAAATGCTTAATCCAGCAAAACAATGACAAAAATTTTTTTTGCAAGATGCAGTATATAAAACCTTGAAGTAGTACAACAGTAGCCTAAAGCTAAAATTAGCACAACAGTAGATAAAAGCCAAAATGTGCAAAACTATATTCAAAAGCAAAAATTTGTACAATTTTACAGAAAAGCTAAATTTAGCAAAACAGTAGTTAAGACCTAAATTCAAATAAACAAAAATTTAGAAATGAAATCCATTCAACCTTTATTTATACAGGTTAGTCTCATATATTAAAATAATAATAACAATAATACAGTAATAATAATAATAACTGAAAAACTTTAAAAAGTATAAAGGTTTACAAAAAGCAAAAGTCATACACTCATTTTCTGAATGAGCTGAAGGTTTTGATATTTAAATGGTTAAAATATCTGAAAGTATGCTCAAGTAATTAGATGCAACAACCAAAAAAGAGCATAAACATGAAAACAACAATATGAATGCTGAATTAACGTTAAAAAAAAAACTTTAATGTGAAGCACCAACAGAGTTGAACAGATTTTGCATTTAGACCAGAGTTGTATTAAGTTTTAATGAAAAGAACACGGTTGTAAAGTTCTGATTGCTTCTCCTTTCACTCAGTTTCATGAAAGTAATCACATCTCCGTTATAGATTCGCTCTCGAGAGTTTGAGGTATCGACAGAACAATTGGAGCAGAAACTGGAGCCGGGATGCTGTACGGTCCTCCCCAAAGGTTTCTGCGTTCAATCCGACGCAGAAGAAAAGGGAAAATGAACCGCAAAGATTACTTAACAGCCCAACGTCACAAAGTCATTCTGAAATTCCCAGCGCACCGGAGGACAACGGTGTCATTTTTTTGACAAATGGATTGCTGAGACCTTCATGACTCCGGCCGCGACTGCACCGCACAAAAGCACACTGACGCTTGTCTAATTAATTTTTAAATGCTGGAGAGAACTGTGCTGACGGTGTGGTTAACAAAAAGCAGGCAGGCTTGCTGAGTGGTTTGAAGTAGAATAAAGGGAATGTGGGTCGGAGGGGGTGCAGGTATCTACTCTGGAAACCAGATGCTCGGGTTTGTCCTCCAGGCCATGTTTAGTCAGGCCACCCTATTTGGATGAGTCATCGCTGCTTTAACCTGAAGTCTAACAATTACGAGCCTCACCGCTCATGACCTACAGCTCCCCACTCGGATGAATCAGATATTTGTATTTGAAGCCGTTTCCCTCCGCCACCCTGTCGGATGTGTCTGTAAACAAAACACATGGGGGGGTTGTAATTATGGTCTATTTGTAAGCACTGTTGATCAGAATATTTCATTCTACCTCATTATTATTCTGTGTCTCCATCAGAAGAATCAGCATGTGTGACTGTTGTGTGATCTTTACTTATTTTTCTTTATCCGAGAGCTTCTTTCAGTGTCAGAGCAGAGACGGAGGCCGTCTAAAGAAGCATTCAGCGCATTGCATAGAGTAAAGGAAGGTATGAAACATCTCTAGACACCACCTTATGAACAGAATGAAGTTGAACTTGTCATAGATGCATAAAAAAAAGATCCGTTTCGAAAGAAACAGAGAGCAACATCAGTAGATCAGGGTGAGATTCATTCACCATGGATCCCTCCTCATAAATGTAGAACCTCAGCATGGAGCATCGCCACATCCGATGTGAGAATTGTTTCGTTTATGTTCCTTTAAAGACATAACTCAGCAGGACAAATGCACCATCTGTCCCTAGCTTTCTCACTCCTAAATCAACTGTCACGTCAATCAAATGGAATAAAACAAGTTATTTCTGCTAAATTCACTGTATACTGATCATAAGTGATTTGCTGTGATAACTGCTCATCAGCTGTGGGTGCTCTGATCCAAACTTCATCCGTCACTGTGGTTTAATGAGGACTTATTTCAGGCGGTCTTTGGTGAAAATGAACAGACGAAAGTGCTTTAACTAGTTACGAGCATCAGCATACATAAAGATGGACAAAGTATTTCCTTTAACTTCCTTTGTCCAAAACTGAAGCCAGAATGTCAGTTTACTGAGGAGCTCCCATATGGAGCCAGAGCTCTAGGAATGAACCATGGATATGAAAGTCCCACCAAAACCTCAACTCACTAACAGGCTGTGACACTGTCAATCACAATATACCATGACCGTTTGTCTTAAGCCTCAAAGAACTAATTAAAACACTAAATGTGTTTTTCAAATTTAATCTTAAGCAAAGGGGAAAAAAAATATTCCATCCATCTTATCTGTGGTCGCAGAGGCAACATGTCCTGGAGGGAAACCAAGACTTCGCCCAGTTACACCCTTCAGCTCGTCCTGAGTTGCCATCCCAGGTCAGAGAGGATACAAAGTCCCTCCAGTGAGTTCTGATTTTGCCTCTGGGTTTTCTCCCAGTAGGACATGCCCAGAGAACCTCCATAGGGAAGTGTCCAGGAGGTCTTCTAATCAAAAGAGCCTCAGCTGACTCCTTACGATAAATTACATATCTGTTGAATCCATGCCACTTTTTTCCATCCCATTGTGCTATTAATTTAATCAAATTGCAGTGTCATCGTTTTCTCATAAAGGCATTGCTTTCAAATACGTCATATTCTCATCTCAGTCAACAGCTTTCAAGATGCTACAGCTGGATTCCACTAATTATTATTTATGGGACATGGCACAACTGTTTATCCTTTATTGGCATCAAGTAACACATCTGTTACACATCAACCAAAAGCTGGTGAATGGAAACTTTCTTCATGGCTGAAATCCCTCAGTCCACTGCGGTGATTTTATGTTCATATCTTCCCCTTTAGAGGAGCACAGTGAGGTTCTTCAGTATCCTGCAGAGAACCTGAGGTAAGGCATAGTGTAGTCAAAGGTGTTTGAGGTGCGCTAGAGCTACTGCGCCTTTCCAAGCAGGCTTTTTGTTCTGCATTAAGTGTTAGGCTCAGGAGGGTTTTGAGGGCTCTAAGAAGTGGGACACAGCGATCAGCACCACCACATCAAACCACCTCTTATCATCCCCCTCTGCATGCATGCACAGCACTTCACTCCCCCAAAAGCATGACACTTGCTGCATTATTAAATGTGCTTTTCTGAGAGCACATTGTTAGCAATGTGCAAACAGACGGGGGGGAAACCAGAGGCGCTGAAAGGACCGAAGCTTGTCATTTTCCTCACTGCAATTCTTTGTGGATGAGGCAAATACACGATATGCAGGTTGCAGAAGCACCGCCGGTCGTCATCCACCTACGTTTTGTTTTTAGGCCTTCCAAGACTTTGATGTGTTGGTCCTTCTGCATTGGGAGACAATAGGCCGACACATAAAACAGACAGGAGCTGCTTATGTAAGAGACAGAGCTTTGTGCTCTCGCTGTTGTTTTATCTTATTGACCCAACCAGGAGAGTAGCCCAGCAACGCGCAGCTGCACTTAGCATGCATGCACACAGGCCATACCAGCGCCTCCGATAAAGACTCCCGTGGCACAAGTGGAGACGGTGTTAAAACAGTCATACATGATAAAGCGCTCAGCGAACTCATCCCTGCAGCTGCAGAGGCGATATCCAGAGTGTTCAGCTGGGGCGGGCTCGCAGAAGAGCACACAGGAAGAACAAATAGCAGCCCATAAACACTTCAGACTGAGGTTTAGACTTAAAAACGAAGAGATATGCTCAGCACAAGGCCCTTCAGGGATACAAGAGTGTGGAACTTGTTGGCAGCTAAAGGAAGTAGTTCAGCTTCTTCCAAACCAGAGCAACAAGATTGCTTCAGTTAGGCATTCAAACCCAACAAGCTGTCATCCCTGCTGTAGTTCTCTCGGTGCATAAAGCTGCCAGTAATTTTACCTTCCTCCACGATTTGAGAGAGATAATGTCTAACCGGTGTGATTGCTGTAATTTTGTACAAAATTGACACTGTATGATCAGATGGGGCTCCGTCTGTGTGCTTTCTCTAAATGATCTTATAATGACAACAAGCTGACAGTCAAATATGTGGATGATGACAGGATTTTTTGCTTTCTTCATCCCTCAGGCAATGTTGAATTCAACATTTATCTACCTAAAGGGAGTGACGCAGGTGGGTTAACCTGTAGTCACCTTGAAGCTGTTAATGCAGGAGACAACACTCATTAAAATGTGCAGCACTTTACTTTGCAAGCACTAAAATGTGTGATCGGGTAATGTGATAATTAAGATGGTTAGACGTGGATGTTTTCTTCGCATGCATTGGCTTTTCCTTCCAAGAGCGCTGTCGCAGGGGTGAATCTACGAAGTAACTTTGCAAAGAAATACCTGGTATGAATTGGAAGAAAATGGGATATTGTGTCTCAGAGGAACGTATATTTTTCTGAAGATGGAATGCTTGAAATGGGCTTCAATTATTAATTAGCAAGAAGCAGAAGAAAGAGTGAAAAACACAGTAAAAAATGTCAAAAGGTGGTTAAAGGGTTCTCCACAACAGCTTCATGAAGAAGACACTGCAGAAAGAAAAAATGGTGGCAAGCAAATTCCACTGTAATTTAATGGGTTTGCACAATAACTGCTAATTATTAGGGCAAAATGCAAAATTTTTTAATGCACTGATGCCTCTATAGACCAATCTGAGTGAGGGTTTTCTGACTGCACCACATATACTGCAGTCAAATTGGTATCAACTTTTACATGGAAGTTGACAGCAAAGGATTGTCCTAATAAGGTTTAGTTTTTTCCGCAGCCATTAGCTGTTTGCAGCTCTCACACATCAGAAGAGTCCCAGCCCCCACACGACATGGAGAAAGAGGGGAAAGACACTCGTATGCACTTAGGGACAAGAGCCGTTTGCTAATAATAGTTAGCGAGCTTCCATGAGAACAGTAAAGTGGCCTTTATCCTCAGCTTCTTTGCATTTTCTTGCACAGTGGTGCTTCCTCTCATTCCTTTTTTGCACACATCTTAATGCCAACCCTCTATACAAGGAAAACAGCACAGTACTCAGTGCATGGACGTTGTGAACGAGTGTGTGTGCAACCCACGTCTGTGCACCAAATTTATTTGAGGCAAGATGTCCTGCAGTTATCTGCTTGCTTTTGCTCCACTTCCTTTTTCTCATGCGTGGAGAGACACGGGGAAAGATACTGTAGCACCTACACTGCACAAACAGAGACAACCTCCTCCTCTCTGGAGCACTCGACTTCTCTTATGGCTGAACACGTCACGTTTACCTCTGTCTAACTGCCTACACCGTTGTTAATTCTTCTTTTGTAGCAGTTGTTGGAAGGTCAGCATTTTACACAGCAGATCTAAAAGGGTTTGATTTTCTTTTCTTTTTGTTCTTCTTGTTTTTTGAGATTGCACTAGCTTTAACTTCTTGCGAGTGAGATGCTCTGAGTCCAGATGCTGTGGGCACCAGGTCCTCAAAGCCCCCTGTAACATTCAGGCAATAAAGGGCACAAACGTAAGCTGGTTTAAGGAGAAGTGCTGCATTTGAGCTGGCTTTTATTGGTTTTAAATCACTCTGGATTCTACCGTCCGATCATCCCTCTATAAGCTTCAAATCAAAAGTCATATTTACAAAACAGGAAGGACAGACAGTTCTGTCACCCTCAGAATACTCTGTCTGTTGTCACTGTGTATGACTAAAGCATGAAATGACGAACATTCTCACAGGCAGCTTCCTGACAAGCAAAATCGAGCCTTTTAAATGTGTCGCCTCCAGGCTCGTGCAGCGTTACATAATGAAGCTGCTCTGTGAAGTTCATGAAGAGAAACCCGGTGAAGCTACAGTATGCTCCTTCTTGTATCCTCTACGAATGCATGGCTGTACAATTGTGCATGAGAATCTGAAGGATAAACATCCGCAGGGTCAATGGATGATATTCTAAGAAACCATGCATGAAAACAATATGACTCAGATGTTTACCAGATCTGAGCCCAGCTGTGCACCTGCATGAGACATAATGGACTGTTGAGGCAACTCTACCATCCAAACAGCAAATTATCTGAAGAAATGAGACTCTTTTGCTTCAGCTGAGTCAGAGCTTCATGAAAAACTTTACAGAAGTGTGTTGAACCTGTTTTGGCAACATGTGGTGGTCTAATGATCCATGCAGTCATTTGCTCTGCAGTTTTTGCTGGTTTCAACAGATTTATGTTCTCTTTCTAATCGACAACAAGACTTTAAAGTGTAAAAAAAAAAAAAAATTCTGTTAAAATGCTCTTTTATATTGTATTTTTCAGCCTATAAGTCGCAGTTTTTTAAATAATTTTCATGCCCTGTGAATTATAAGCCGAAACAACATATTTATGGATTTTTCTCATATTTATAAATCATATTTTGTCTGAGATATGACCGTTTCATTCATTCTGACTGAAAATATTGAACATTTTCAGCCGCTAGATGGCACTCGAGTAGTATGGCATGCCATTGTGTCATGTAATAGGTAAAAAGTGACTATTAATGACACAAATGGCTTGCCATAGCCTTCCACCTTTGTCCAGCTCGCCTGGAGCAACCGTCAAATCAGCTGCATTTTGCTGCGCCACACCGGCGAAATGCAGCTGATTTGACCATTAAAGTGCATTTATTAAGTAAAAATTCAACTGAGACACACTTTTACTATAATGTTGAGTAAACAAATAATTGTTTTTAAGTGTTAATCTTGTTAAATTTTTGTTAAAATCCTCCCGTGCATGCTCCCACGGCCGCCAGTTGGCAGCCAATCGATTTTGGCTCAACACCGGTCCACATTTCCGGGTTGTCAGCGGTGACGCGTAACAAACGCAACGCGTCAGCGGTGAAGCATAGCAAATGCGACGTACACGGGGAAGCAACGCATTTATGGATTTTTCCACTTTATTATTAGACATATTTGGACTGATGCGACCTATAGGGCGTTGGGACGTGTACGGCGGAAAATACGGTAATTCACCACTTGCCACCTTTTGTCTGAAAGAGGATAAAAAACTTTTGCTTTACGTTGACCTGACACATAGCTCAGACAAATTATCGCAGTTTTCAAGATCATGATCTCTTTGTGAGGTTTTGCTAAAGATCTGAATTTTATTTTCTATAATTCAGGGAAACAAAACAGTCTCATTCTTACATTCAGTGCCAGCATGGATGGCTCATATCTTGTACTCATGCAGGTATTTATCATGCGGCACAATGTGGCCAGCGTTCGACCCAGCTAAGCAGCGTGTTGCTCTTTCCATGACTCTGCAGTAAACCACAATTCTTTAGCAGATCAGATAATGAGCTGCATGTTGTGGTGCTTCTGTTCATGCTCAGGGTTTAAAATAACCTCAAGGCACATCTCGGTTTGTTTATTAACAGGTTACAGCTTCAGTTACACGTCTCCAAACAGCCATACTTTTAATTTTATTATTCATTATTACCATTAAGGGATGGACTGCAAAGATTTAAGACGACTGCATGTGCACCCTAACAGTTTGAGTATTTTACTGCAGGGAAATCAGTTGCTGCTGTCATCTCACGTTCACTATTCATTAGCCTGCTAACCACTGACATGTGACATTGTTCATAACACACAATGTCAACATAATTACTGCCAGAATCAGCATCAGATTCATCCAGATGCAGAAAACAGAACTGGCCCTGGCAGTTTGTCCAGGTGGGCTGCATACCAAATACAAGCTTTAAAAGGAAACCTTAGCGACTGACAGTGAATGTCAACAGCTATTTCACATCCTGTCCTACCCATTCTTCCACTGTATGAATAAAGAGCCAGCAGGGGCAGGATGAAACAGCAGATTTTGGGACAGTGGGTCAGGATCTGTCAGCTGCCTCCTGCTCATAACCCACTTTTTTCTGCAATCAAGACAGCAGGCTCAGCCGTGGTGGATTCTGTGGGCAGTCTGATCAAAAAAAGCTCTTTTCACAAGTGTCCTGTCACAGGAGAAAGCGAATTAACAAGCTATTTTTCAAGTTGGGAGAAATCCCACTCTCCCATTGGCTGTTAAAGATTCCAGCCCTTAAGATTTTAGACTCCTCTCCCCAGCCGAATATGCACCTAATTAGCCTCCAATACCGCTAACCCTCTCCAATCAAACAGCAGTGATTGAAATTGAGGCACCACAGCGATGAGGTAATTACCCTTGACAATGAAAGGACCTCTCACTGCCCAGACATCTACTGAAGGGTTTTGAGACTATTAAAGTATTGGAGGCCAGCCTAGAAACAGATTCAGAAGGAGAAAGAAGGGCCTGAAGGAAGGAAAAGAACTAGCGCAGCGTTTTACAAAATGGTTTGAAGGCTTCCTGGCACATGGCGGAGAGACTAGTGTGGAGGTAGATGGACTCTGCAGACTCCTGCACTGACAGGGATCTGTTTATAATGGACGTTTCTCGTGTCAAATATAAACCAGAAACTTTAGTGTTGACATGGAGTCAGCCTTGCCTTTCTGTAGACAATCATATTGGGAGAATCCTCTTCTGGCTCAGCGGTGCCACTTCCTCCCTGATCCTTGGACCCCTCCGCCATTTTCTCTAAGGCCTATAAAGAAACGGATACAGCACATGAACGCAACATCATATTCAGTGAAAACTGACAAACAGTATTTATACAGCAATGTGCACAAGTCTTTTCTTTATATTAGCCTTTTTGAGTTCTCATAACCATTAAAATTGCACTTTTTAAATAGTTCTCAATGGTTTCTGAAGGTCGATCAACTCTTTTATTTGGACTTTGGCTGCTTTTTCAGTCAACTTTAATCAAGCCAGCAGGCTACATTTTCTGAGGAATATTTTGTTGTTGCCACTTAACTCTGACCAATCAATCATTGAGGCATAAAAAGGCTCCCAAATTCATTGAATGAATGAATGTTGTGTCAGCATAACAGAAAAAAGGATTACTAGGCACTTTGTTACTAACAGCCACAAGTGAGTTCCCCTTTTATAGTTGAATCTACAAAAATAAATATAAAACAGTTTGGCTTAAAATATTATTTTGGCTTCAAGAATTGTTGTAAAAAGCTGTTAGCTGAAACCTGTGTCAGATTGTTGGATTTTCTTCCCCCTCATTTCCAATCAATCCATCTTTAAGATACTGTTCATCTGCTGTACACAGTTGTTTTTTAGCCTTTCTCCGATCACCGTTCATCCACTCGCCTCTTTCAAGCCCAAACTGTACACGATCGGGGAAAAAGAACTGATGCAACTGAATAAAAAGCCACGAAAGTCCAATGAAAAACTTTGTGAAGGAGATCCAGAAAAGCTGGAGGAGCTTTTGATCAGGACCACAACAAAAGGTTACAAAAAGTGCTGCTCCTTAGAAGCGAACTATAAAGATTTTAAGAACGGTTTAAAAGTTTGACACACTTTAAAAACTTGATTTTCCATGACAAATGGATTCTCGGTGAGTTGACGGTGTTTAATTGTTGCGTTTTGTCCACTATGCTTTTCACGTTTCTTTTATACTCCATTAACTGTAATCTTATGAAGGCCCCCTTTGACCCCTGCCCTCCCCACATCAGCCGGCCTGCACCGCTGCTCTGAGAGCTGCTGTTAAAGGATTTGTTTATGTCTTCCCAACACACTCCAGCACTTCTTTTCTGAGCACACACACACAGGCGTACTTTAATGAAAATTAATTCTGCTTAATCTGAATTTCCATAAGAGTTCTGGAGTCCACTCAGCACACTTGGCCCACCCAACCCTTCCCACTAGAGACTTGTATCTGTATAAGTAAGCTTTAATTATTTGTCAGACCTTTAATGAGCTGAGGGTACTTTCATCGCACAATTCAGCTCATAATTTGTACCATTCGGTCTTTGTACTTTTGAAATACAACTTGAGACAAAAGCTCGTACCACTCAGCATACACTGTAACAGCTACTTGTATTAGAAAAAGAACCGTGAAGCTAAAGAGCTAATGAAGAAACAAAAAGACAATATTTTGTAATGAGAACATGCTCAGGCACAATATGACATCTTCATACAGCACCTGACTCAGCGACACTGTTTCTCGCCAAGAGGAAATTATTATAGCTGAAATGTCGTGTAGACCATGCAACGCCACAAGTCGAGATAAAGTATAATTTGAAATGGTTAAAATCAAAGGGGCTTTCCAATTGTAACTGAACATGGTATGTGCATGAGCTAATAAGTGTCCCCGCATCATTTATTATCGCCAACAGAAGTGTGGTGAGCTACACTCCTCACTGGCAAACAGACTTGTGCACCTTTTAGAGTGTGAGCACATCGGACAGGTAATCTTTGCATGCACCTCGGGCGCTGCATGGAAAGGCAGGTGGTATGGATTGCACAGCACCTGCTTAAAGAAAACTCAGCGGCTGTAAATGGCTCCTCTGGAGACAGGGAACTGGATTTTTAGATTCGTATATAAGGCCAAGATTTTGAAGTTTGTCTTGCACGTTACAATGGACATGTGTGTTTGTGTGCAGCACATGCACAACCTCAAATCTAAGCACTCAGCAAGCACCAATTCCTGCAGAGACGAGCACAAACACAGAACAGGAACCCCCCCCTGCAAAGACCCAAAAAGCAAGCCCACACAAATCCAGTCATGTGGACCAAACTACACTGGTAGAGTTTACACACAACATGCATGCCAAGCTCCACACACACTCCGAACCATATTGCAAGAGGTCCCAAAGCCCAGCTCACTCTGTGCATGCATGCAGTCAAGTGCAATGCAATGGCGGTGACACCTTGTCATTACTAAAGCATTTACCTTCCAAACAAAAATAACGCCTGGTTCCCTCTGCTCCCACTGGTTGGCTCCCCCTTAGCAACAAGCAGCAGGCATCTTCATGGTTTGACTGTCAGAGACGAAGAGTGGATGAAGAAGAACGGGGGACGGGAACAGTGAGGCGGTGATGGATAAAACTCAACGGGGAAAAAGAAAGAATCTGGTTGATCACTGCAGTATTCCTCTAGACCTCCTCCTCTTCGTCCTTTCTCTTCACCAGCCCTGCCTTACCCCGGCAAGCTGAGGAGATCCTCACATGCGAGCACCTCGTTCATCTCTCCTCTCCCTCTGCGTCTGCATGTGCTTGAGACCGAGCGAGAGCTAAAGAGTGCGAGGCAGGGAACGAGTGAGGGAGATGCTGTGCAGCAGAGAGGTGCAGATCGCACTGTGAAAGAGGGAGGGATGAAGGAATTAGAGAGAATATAAGGAGGGAGGAGGAGAAACAGGCAGAAGTGTGTGCATGTGCGAGGAGAAACAGAGCGGTGGAGACACGACAGGGAGAAAAGGAGGACAGAGAGATGCACACTGCAGCAGCGCCCACCGATGCTGGAAATAAGAAGCATTTCATTAAGCTTGTATTAAAATGTCAACATCAAAAGAAGTTTAAAACACACGGACAGAGGCTATAAAAATATATATATCACAATCTCAGACATGCACCCCCTTTACAGACAAAAAGGTATAACATGTAAATAAAAACTGGAGGCAATTTAAATTAAACCTAAGTAATCATGAAAACTGTTCTGTAGACAAATCAAAATTTAAATATTTAGACTTTTAGATGAGATGTATTTGACCTGTTCAATAGCCTGCCTCTCTGATAGTATGGGGGTGCATTAGTGGCTATGACATGGGCAACTTACACATATGGAAAGGCACCATCAGTGCAGGAACAACATATATTACCATTCAGCAGAAAATCCAGCAAAGACGACTCAGGACAGTTGATCTACATCAGATATAAAAGAGATATTTTCCTCCATGATGTCAGTTCCTCAATTTTTAGAGACTGTTGTTAAAAGAAGAGGATGCATTCATAAACATGGTCCAGTCCCAGAGTTTTTAAGATGTGTTGCTGCCGTAAAGATCAAAATTACATTTAATTTCCCCCAAAATTATACAATTCCTAAACTTTTAATATGATTTCTCTAATTTATTGTAGCAAGAATTGATGAGATTTGAAAATCCTGTTTTTATTTTCCATCTTACACAGAACCCCAACGTGGTTAAAAACTGGAGTTGCACGTTTCAGTCTTCTGCATGAGAGCCCTCCTGGGAATTAAAAAACACTTCACAAGTTGTGTCTAATAAATTGTATAGTTGCACATGACTAATGCAAACTTGTTTCGCTGTCCAAAACTATTCCAGTTTTTCATGCTTTGCAATGGAAACTGTGGAATCATTCAAGCTCAAACAAATTAACTTTTTTTTTTTATAAATGAGATCCCACAAACCCTGAAGGAATATATGCCAGAAATAAATGGCAGAGCCAGTTTATGACTGCATGCAGCGAACACACCAACACGTCTGCGTTGATGGAACCCGATCACCAGAAAACCAGCTTCTCTTTTCTGCAATCAAAGCAGAAGCCCTGGCTCTATGAAGGCTTTGCTCTCCTGCTTTAAAAATATTTAACACTTTTCAAACGCTCCTCACACACAGAAAAGACCGTGTACGCAGCTTTAATCAAGATAGACATGCACACTGTCTCACGTCTCAGTATTAAAGGGACAATTTAGTTTCAATGTTTCCTTGGAGGAAAAGAACAAATCTGCTGTTCTCTGTAAATCTGGTTACCACGGGAAACCGAGGTCACATGTGAGGCATGCCTGTGGAAGCATTTATTGGTCTTTTGCATTTGTGCCACTCATTTCTCTAAGCAGCCAGATTGTTTTGAGTGATCTACCTTTGTGTCTGCAGCGCAAATACATGTGCTGGTCATAAAATTAGAATATCATGAAAAAGTTGATTTATTTCAGTAATTCCATTCAAAAAGTGAAACTTGTATATTATATTCATTCATTGCACACAGACTGATATACTGTACAGTATTTCAAATGTTTATTTCTTTTAATGATGATGATGATTATAACTGACAACTAATGAAAAACCCAAATTCAGTTTCTCAGAAAATTAGAAAATTACTTAAGACCAATTAAAAGAAGGATTTTTAGAAATGTTGTCCAACTGAAAAGTATGAGCATGTGCAGCATTCAATACTTAGTTGGGGCTCCTTTTGTCTGGATTACTGCAGCAATGCAGCGTGTCATGAAGTGGATCAGTCTGTGGCACTGCTCAGGTGTTCCGAGAGCCCATGTTGCTCTGATAGTGGCCTTCAGCTCTTCTGAATTGTTGGGTCTGATGTATCGCATCTTCCTCTTCACAATACCTCATAGATTTTCTATGGGGTTAAGGTCAGGTAAGTTTGTTGACCAATTAAGAGCAGGGATACCATGGTCCTTAAACCAGGTACTGGTAGCTTTGTCACTGTGTGCAGGTGCCAAGTTCTGTTGGAAAATGAAATCTTCTCTATAAAGTTGGTCAGCAGCAGGAAGCATGAAGTGCTCTAAAACTTCCTGGTAGACAGCTGTGTTGACCTTGGACCTCAGAAAACACAGTGGACCAACACCAGCAGATGACATGGCACCCCAAACCATCACTGACTGTGGAAACTTGACACTGGACCTAAAGCAACATGGACTCTGTGCCTCTCCTCTTCTTCCAGACTCTGGGACCTTGATTTTCAATGGAAATGCAAAATTTACTTTCATCAGAGAACATGACTTTGGACCACTCAGCAGCAGTCCCAGGCGAGACGCTTCTGTCTCTGTCTCTTGTTCAAGAGTGGCTTGACACAAGGAATGTGACAGCTGAACCCATGTCTTGCATACTTCTGAGCGTGGTGGTTCTTTAAGCACTGACTCCAGCTGCCGTCTACTCTTTGTGAATCTCCACCCACATTTTGGAATGGGTTTTGTTTCACAATCCTCTCCAGGGTGTGGTTATCCCTATGACTTGTACATTTTCTTCTATCACATCGTTTCCTTCCCTTCGCCTCTCTATTAATGTGCTTGGACACAGAGCTCTGTGAACAGCCAGCCTCTTTAGCAATGACCTTTTGTGTCTTGCGCTCGTGTCAAGGTATTTGGACAACTCTCAAGTCAGCAGTCTTCCCCATGATTGTGTAGCCTACAGAACTAGACTGAGACCATTTAAAGGCCTTTGCAGGTGTTTTGAGTTAATTAGCTGATTAGACTGTGGCACCAGGTGTCTTCAATATTGAACCTTTTCACAATATTCTAATTTTCTGAGATACTGAATTTGAGGTTTTCATTAGTTGTCAGTTATAATCATCAACATTAAAAGACATAAACATTTGAAATATATCAGTCTGTGTGTAATGAATGAATATAATACACAAGTTTCACTTTTTGAATAGAATTACTGAAATAAATCAACTTTTTCATGATATTCTTATTTTATGACCAGTATACTAAAATGATAAAGCCACTTCACATTGCACTGATCTGCAACTAGCATTCCTTCAGACAGACAGGCAGAGACATGGCTTCTCTAATCTGCTTTGACAGGGACAGCCCTGTATAATCTGTATTAATTCTAAATTATTTAACGGCATGTTCATAATACCACCAATCCAAGGAGTTACCGAATATACTGTATCTGTTTGTTATTGAACAGAATTGAATAATCCCTCCATTGTTTTCTCAGCAGCATGTTTGATTTGTTGCAGCAGCAATAAACTAATAAGAAAAAGGCTGAATTGAGCATGAATCTGCTCACAATATTATTATAGCATGAGTACAAAATTCTTTCAGTACAAAATATGTTCATGCACATACTGCATATAAATGCAGAGAAATATTTATGCACCGATATGTGGTTTGATACTTGGTGTAAAAGATCAAAGTCCCAAATTAACATGCAATTTTTATTCCAGTTTATTCATCTAAAACCATAAAACAGCACTTCACACCTATAATTTTAACAAATATTCAAATTCAGTTAGACAGATTTCACCTTGACTGTCTTAAATCCCCAAAATTTCACAAGTATATCTACCAGTTCAATATTTAATCTGTGCCACTGAGTCATATCCTAAAATATCAGCTCATATTTGTGTTTGTAACTTGCATAAACATGCCAACAGGTGAAATGTGGTTATGGGAAACATTAGAGTTTAAAATTAGGCATTTATATTGTTGTTTTGTAGGTGGGCAGCACGGTGGCTCAGCTGTTGTTGCCTTTCAGCAAGAAGGTTGCAGGATCAAAACCCGCTGGGGACCTTTCTTGGTGGAGTTTGCATGTTCTCTCTGTGCATGCATGGATTTTCTCCAGGTACTCCAGTTTCCTCCCACAGACCAAAAACATGCATGTTAGGCTGATTGGTAACTCTAAATTGTCCCTAGGTGTGAGTGAGAGTGAATGGTTGTTTGTCTCCATGTGTTCATGCGATGGACTTGCGACCTGTCCAGGGTGTCCCTGATTCTCACACATGGGCACCAGTGACCTGAAGAGGAAGAAGCAGGTAGATAATGGATAGATGTTTTGTGGGCTGTTGGAGCAGGTTCTCGTGCTAGATTTCCTCACACGTAACTACAACACATTTCTTTCTTTCCCGTTCGTCTAGTTCTCTGAAGTGTTGCTGCCTTCTGCATCCTGCTCCAACTTGTCCATCTGTAATTGGGAGGTAAATTCGTCACAGTTGCTTCTTTGGCTTCAGTACTGCCATGTGCCTGTAATAGATGTCAAATTACTGATACAGAGAAACTGTAGAAGAAAGTGCGCTTACGTTTTTGTTCACGACTGTTGATACATGAATGTAATCTTTAATCAGACGGCTATAATCCTGCTCGGCGTCACAACGCTCGATGCTTTGCTTCATAATCAGCCGTGTCTTTACGCTGCTTCTCACTCGGGGTTCACTGTTGTCCATCAGTGCACAATCAACAAGCATGCCCGTCTGAAGCAAACGCCTCGTGCAATCGATTCTAAGTGGAAATATAGCAGCTTTCTGTTAATGACGATACAACAGCAGTCAGCTGCCTTCTGCAGCCACCCTTTAACTTGTTAAGACATATTCATTACACCACACTGGATTTAGTTCCCCATTTGTCCTTTCAAACCACAAAAGATGCCTCTTTTTTAATGATCTGCGTGTCAAAACCCAAACATTTTTCCGACAAAAGACCACCCATCCAAATGATTTGTAATTCAACAAAATATCTTTAATAGATATAAACATCTGTACACATCACAGCTTAATGGAAACAGAGTCACACATGTTAAGAATGAAGGCAAAGGGGTGATCTGCTGGGATGGGGACCTGAGACTCTGTTCTGAGTCCAGCTCATGGTTTTTTTTTTCTCCATCTCATCCCCTTTTTCCGTCTTGCATAACCCTTCTGTCACTCTTTGCTACCCAGTAAAGCAGAATTACATAAAAAATAAGACAGAAAGTGCAAACTCTGATGAATATTAATTTCTCCTTATATACAGCTGCACAGTGTCCGAGTACAAAAGGAAGCAGTTGCAGGATGACGCTTGAGTAAGGACTTAGCTCGGTCTCGTACAGACCAGATTTGTGTTTCTTTTTCAAGATTAGCTGGACTTTCAGGATTTATACAACTCCTCTGTATTTATATACCGAACTGTACCGATTTCATCCACTCGGAGACAAAATGATCAGACTGAAGCTATTTCACATGCTGTGGATGGGAAAAATGATCAACACAAGGTGTCACTGTCAATTCATCCACAACAGCAGGCAACAAAAAAAAGACATAAAAATTATTATTTGGGTTAAACGTTAGCCATCAAGTGATGCACATTTTCTCATAAGAAACTGCCCATTACAGGCACAAACATATAATCTAACTGCATATGGCTCATTTGAGCTTGGCCATTATTTTTGTTATAAATACTCTTTAATTTATCTCATCACAGAAGGGCATGTGGAAAAAACAAATACTTTACCATCATGTATTTACAATAATCTGGTTTGTATGTGTATTTTATGGCACCCATTGTGTTTCTGTACAATATATATTCCTTTCATGTGACTAGTAGTACTTTACAAGTTTTACCTCCAGCATCCTTTGATTAAACGTGCACATCGTTTCCGTTCAGACGCTTCACCTCACATCGTGTGCTGAGCAAAAGCTCGGCCTCTTTAGGTCCATCTACCCACACTACTGTTAAAAATGGCATCTGCTTGTTTTTGGTTAGTGTTAGAAAAATAACTGGAGTTGAGTAAAATAATAAATATCTAATTATGAACACGTTGACAGCACAATGAGATGGATAAAAACAGAGCTACATGGGACATATTTCAGCATCTCTTGCAGGGATCAAGGAGTTGTCTTTGATTTGAGCTTTATAACTTTAAATTGGTTCACTCTTTGTGAGGTTAGCTAAAAACCTAAATTTAAAAAACCTCTTTCGTTCCCTTTACGTTAGTTTCAGCATCTTGCTCTTTGCCATGCAGAGATACCAACAGTTCGTTAAGATCGGAAACAAAAGATGAACTTGTGTACTCCTAAAGAAGGGAGTGCATGCTGTTAAAACCTGACTCGCTCATCTGCTTCTCTCATCTTTCCTCTCTGGGTTGTCTCCAAAGTCATTCTTCGGTGGTGATTTAATTTTACGGAGCCACAAAGCTCCAGAAGGTCGGCGTGTAAAACAGTCCAACTTGTAAAAACCTGTAAATGAGCTGCATTCAAAGTTTGAAATCAGCTCGAGTAGTGGTTAAATTCCCAGTGGAGAGCAGGTGACGTGCGTCAGTTCATGTCAATGGTGTTGAAGACCCACTCTGTGAACTTCTTGAGCTTGGCTGAGGCGCTGTAGGACTCCTCCAGGAGACGCTGGTTGTCTTCTCGCAGGCTTTCAATCTGCACCTGTAGTGTCGCCTTGGCATCCTTCTCCTGATGGTGACAGAAGACACTCGTGACAAATGTGATCCAACTTTTTTCATCCAAAGAAGAGAGAAATGAGTTAAATCCACTAAAACTCACCCTCTTTAAGTCTTCCTGTAGTGTCTTCACCATGGATTCCAGCTGGCTCATCTTACCCATTAAGCCCACTGGAGTTTCTCTGTAAAAAAGAAGAAAGCAGAAATTAATGACCACCCTAGAATAGCAGATTTTACAAATAATTGCAGCCAGACAGGAATGAAAACTAATTAGAAATATTTGCTGCGACAGTGTCTTCAAACGTCAGCTCACGTCTGTGACCTGCAAGCTCTTACCCCGGTGAGGGCTGTCTCTGTGGAGCCACCTGAGGCTCGGCCTGCTGGGGGCTGGAGGCTGATGTGCTCTCAGCTGTGGAGCTTTCCTCCTGGGCAGCTAGAAAAACCAGTCTCTGCTCTAAAACACACAAAAAAAAGTTTTATTAAACCTGAAGAAAGAACAGATAGTGTAACAGTGCCATCTGCTGGTGACAATACAAATGACAGCTCTTTTGTAGTTTTTAGTAAATAATAATAATTAAAAAAAAAGTAATATTTACCTTCAAACGCCTTGGCAGCGTCCACCAGATGGGCCCAATCAAGCGGGCCATCGGTTTCAGTGTCAGGGAGGGGCATGAGAACAGGGTCCTGCTGCTTCTCATGTTCCAGCTCTAAACTCTCTGGAGCCGACAGGTCTCCTGGATAAAGCAAACAGCAGAATAAAATACGCTCAACTACACAATTAGCTGCTATCTTATGACATAAAATAAATTTAAAATTTTTTAAAGCAAATTGAATTTAAACTAGAGAAATTGCATTTCCTGCAAAAGTGCAGTGTGAATGCTTATTGCTGAAGAACTTGCTGAAAAACGGCTGAATTTAGCTAAAAACATCCTGAAATATAGCTGAAATGGAAGAACAAGCTTAAATTACCGGAAGAAAGCAGAAAGAACACATTTTTCTGAATTAAGTTTAAATAAGCAGAAATTAGCACAAAAATTTGGAAAATTAGCTAAAAAAAAAAGCTGAAATTATCTAAAAATAGCTGAAAGTAGCTGAAATGGCAGAAATAAGCTTAAACTACTAGAAGGAAGTGGAAAGAACTAAAACATGTGGAGTTAGCTAAAAAAGCTAACATTTGCATAAAACAGTTAAATGGTAGCTGAAATGACAGAAAAAACTGAAAATAGCTGAAAAAAGGCTGAAAGGAGCATAACACGTTGAAATTAGCAGAAAGAAGTTAATTTGTCTGAAAGTAGCAGAAATTACCACGAAAAACTTAGAATATATCTGTAAACAGCTGAAATTAGCAGAAAATGCTAAGTAGAACAACCTTAAATTAGCTGAAGAAAGCAGAAAGAACATATTTGCTGAAAGAATCAGAAATTAGCACAAAAAAGTAGAAATTAGCACACAGCTAAAACAAAAATAGTGAAATTTCAAGAAGGAAGTTGAGAGTGCACATTTTTAATGAATTACACTGAAACAAAGTTTAAATGAGGGCAAAAAAAATGTGGCATTAGCTGAAAAAGCTAAAATTAGCATAAAACAGCTATATAATAGCCAAGATTGTAGAAAACGCTGAAACTAACTGAAAGGAGCATCATAAGCTGAAATGAGCAGAAAGAAGATAGAAGAAGCACAAAAATGTTGTGGTTAGCAGAAAGAATCTGAAAGGAGCACAAAACAGCTGAAATTAGCTGAAAAAAATGTTTAAATTTGCACAAGGAAGCTGAAAGAAGCTGAAGCAGAACAAACTGTGAAAGGAGCAGTAAAAGGTTGTAAACACATCTAAAGATTTGAAGCATGTAAAATGAGCTCAATTCATTTCCTATGAGAAAAAAAGTGGCTAAATATTTCAAAATGCCAAAGATGCACCAATATCAAAAGTCATAGCAGGATTGTCTTGAAAAAGCTGAATGTTTTGAAATATGATTTGTTCATATAGCCTGAAAACTGAAGGGTGAAAAATATGCAGAAAAATGTACGAAAGAAAAATGGTGGTGCTTCATAAGCAGCCACACTATTAGGACAAGCTGTGATTTGGTTGCTTTGTTTGATTGTTTATCTGCAGACACCCCCGGTAAAATTAAAGCTTCACTGCCTGCATCACGTGTAAAACGTAAAGATTCACCGAGGGATTTGTGTGGCGCTCGCCGGCTCGGTCCATGTCGAGTGATGGGCGAGCGTGGTATGGTGGAGCAGGTGAACAAAAGGTCGGCGGACGAGTCACGCTGCCCACCGGCGGACGACTCCCTCTGCCCGCTGTAGATACTCTCGTCCGACAGCGTCCTCTGGAGGGAGCGACGGCTGGGTGGTGGACCCGGAAACAAGGGCTTCAGGGAGCAATGAGAGGGGAGAGGTGAGAAACTTCAGCTAATCACGCTCAGCTGGAAAAATCCTTTCATGCAAACAAACAAGAACTGCCAGTGGCTCAGCTTTATGTTGGATACACACACTCCTCCTATATATTAATATAATAACCTGGTGATTTAGTTTTACAATGAATGCCATTCAACACAACAGAACTTGTTTAATTTTTATTTGCGTGAACCACCATGAAGTCTTTGAATCCAGAGCAGCGGTAAGATGACAATGACCCACTTTGGTCTGGACCTCACTTGGACTCATCAGTCTGGATAAAATAAGTTTCATTTCTCTGAACTGAAGTTGTTCGGAAAGGCATCTACGCCAGGTAAGATATTACTTATTCACAACTTTTCCATAGATACTCATAGTCACAGCAGACATTTTGACAGATTATAAAGCAGGAAATGCACAAATGGAATATAATGGATTGATTCTGTATGAGGGAAAAGCCTGAATAAGCTGCTTCAGTCTTCAGGTTTACTGGAGGACGTTTAATTTGACAAATCATTATCAAAGTTAAACTATAAATTTGTAATTTTACCATTTCAGCTGTTTCAAAACTCACGTTCATCTTTTCTTGCTTAACAAAAATAAAATGCTGCTTTTAGGAAAACAATTCAATTATTTAGCTTTTCCTTTATTATATTTCCTTATTAGTTAACTAAAGTATTTGTCTTACATTTACATTTGGCTAATCTATTATGATAGCTAATCCAATAACATTTTTCATCTCTCAACAACTTCCTGGGTCTGTTTTACTTGTTTGTTACTTTTGTTGGTTAATTCAGCTAGTTTATCAAAGACGATAAGACAAGTAATGAAAAAATTAAATAAAACTCAGCTACAGTGATGTAGGAGGACAGCCTACTGCATTTCTCTGTACCTTCTCATCACTTGTTGTAGGTGGTGGGCTGTCAAGTGTGATGAGCTTCTTCAGTTCTTCTTCCAGGCTGGACTTGGCAGTCTGGCGCTGGGGCGACTGGGAGCCGCGAAGATGGGCTCTGAGCTGGGGCTGACCACCCAGCAGGCCATCGCTCTGGTGCCGTCTGCAAACAAACACAAAACCCAGTTTAATCGGAGGCCTCCGGGACCAAAATAACTCAGAGTAAATACAAATAACATGGAAAGGAGGTAAGTGCTGAAAGAAGCGGCATGCAGCCAAAAGATCAACAAATGGTGGCGTCCTTCAAGATAAAATCTAAAAACATTTTTAACGCTCATTTATTAGAAGAAAATTAATTACTAAATCCAGCCACATGGGGGCACTGCTAACCAACTCAGCAGTCTCCAGACTGGTAAAATTAAAAAGTTCACTGCTGTTGGAATAGATTTTTACAGTAAATGTTGGTAATTTTCCTAAACATACTGCGCTGTATTGGCTGAATTCACAGATCTACGTTAAAAACGGTTCTCCTCTTACTTGCGAGTGCTGCTGAAGTCCACAGAGTTGACCGATCCTCCAGGCTTCTTCCAGCCAATGAGGTACTTAGAGGTTGTTCCTTGACGAGGGTAGAAACTTTTGTTGCCTTGAGACGAGGATGTGGGCGAAACGTTTGTGGCAGCTGTTTCATTCGGTGGTCCCATGACGCTGCAGCTCTGTCCCATCGGACTCCCAGAGTGACCAAAGCTGATTGTACTGGAAACACAACACAAAAAAGGCTTGAACTGTTGTATTTTGCTTTAAAATGTGTCAGTATATTTGATGAACTCATTTGTTTTATTTCTTTGCTGCATTAAAATGGTACATCAGCTACAAATCTTTGGCCTGCCTGTTTCATCACCGCATCATTAACTGCGAGCAGAAATCGATTAAACAAAAATGGAAACTAGGGCAGTGCTCCTACATGACATTTTCAATCCTCTCAAATCCTGTTTTTACATTGCTTGACACAAAAGATTATTATTTTTTATGAAAATTATATATATGTACAAGCAAGCATGCACTATATATAAAACAAAGCTGTCAGTGTGCAGGAGACGAGTTATTTCTGTCTGAGGGAAGAGGAGAGGAAGGAAAGCTTTATTTGACTCAAAAGGACTGGGATTTAGACGAGGGGGAGGAGTGCTGAGCTCACACTCTGTATTTCTTTGAAGCCTTTCCTTTCAATCATGGATACTGTAAGATGAAAACGCATATGAATACAAAACCACTCTGTTTTTTTTTTCTTCTCACCACTCCTTGTTAAAGTCAAACCACAGCTTTAGATAAAGAACCATATAAGTGAATCAATTTCTTTCTATTGAAGCACTGAAGTTGGAGCACAACTTATTCTAAGAAATTTTTTATTTTTTAAACAAACCACACCTGGAGTGGGAGTCACTGCTACAGGAGCCACTTTCAGGAGCTGATGCTAAAGGAGAGGGACTCTTTGTCGCAGTCTCACTGCATCCAGGGACGACAAGCGAGTCTGATGTTGGAGATGTACTAGTGGCTCTCTGGCTGCCTGCTGGATCTTCCTGCCATGGGATTTTCTCCTTAGACCTGAAAGCACCAGTGGAGGAAGCTGTGCTGCTCTGCGTGGCAGTGAAGGAGGTGGCATCGATGCCGCTGTCAGTAGAGGTGCCCTGAAGGTAGCCGTTGAGCTCCAGGTCGCTCCGTACTCCGGAGCGGGAACCAACTTCGTACCACTTTTCATCGCTGTGTGCAGAACTGGACGCGTTGCTGGACAGCGTGTTGCTGCTCGACTGGCTAGATGAATACACCGCATCCGCCTGTAAATACATTTATAATGAATCAAACGATAAATGCAAATAGCATACAATTAACACAAGTCGAGTGTCTCTTTTGGATTATGTTGGTTTCTTGTTGCTCACCTAGGCCTGTCACGATAACAAATTTTGCTGGGCGATTAATTGGCTCAGAAATTATTGCGATAAACGATAATATTGTTTGAAATTTGACAATAATTAGTAATTATTGTCAAATTTAACAAGTAATTATTTTTAATTAGTAAATATTGTCAAACTTAAGACGAAATGTTGGTTAATTTTTGTGTGTAGTACTGTTGTTTGACCACTGGATGGCAGTATAAGACTGTTTGAACCGAAGGATGGATAGTGAGGGAGCGAGCAGCGTCTCTTTAAGTAAAATGGGAGGGAGGCCCCTTGACGTGACATGGGCTATCTCTGTTCCTGTTTTTCGATTTTAAAAATGGCAGATGCTCGGTGTGGTTTGAGCTCTTTAGCACAGCATTTGTCACACAAAGCTTTTAATAAATAATCAGTAAACAAGTTCTCAGCTTCTTTTTGCAGAGAAAAACTTTTTAGACGACGGCACGGGTTTCTACCGTGAATTTTGGAGCTTAGACAAGATGGAGGTCCCCCCCCACCCCCCCACCCCCGAGGTCGGCCTGTTAGCTTATCACTTAGCTTCTCAACTTAGCTGCTTTTAACGATTCAAAAACGCAATTTTGGACATTTAAAACAGATTTTAAAGAAAAGAGAAAGAAGAGAAAGGGAGGGGTCAGTGAAGAGCACCGGAGTTGAGCCTTTTGTCATCCAGTGTCTTCAGTAGAAAGAGAGAGACACGAAGAAACGATAAAGCCGATAAATGAAATTGAGGTTGATAATTTTCATTTATCTTGCGATTAATTGATTTATTGCTTATCGTGACAGGCCTATGCTCACCTTAGTGTTCCTGTTAGGAGACAGATGGCTGTTGGGATCTGATGGCTGGAGACGAGGAATCACCACTTTGGAAACCACAGCATCTACAGAATACACATAAGAAGGCAACGTAAACATGGAAACAACTGTGCATTAGTAACACCTTTGAGTTTGTAGAATTTTACCTGAGCTGGTTTTGTCCCCTAGTCTACTGGTGGCATCACCCTCCCCACTTCGAGACCATCCAACACCAGTACTAGAGCCCACCTTCATCCCATTGACCACCTCACCAGCCACTTGCCGTACAGACGTGACCGGCGACTGGCTGTTGTTATTGAACCTATACAGGAACACAAGATGACCTATATCATGTTTCCATGTAGCATAATGCAACAAGCTGAAATGTAAATAATGTGTCTGCTTACCCATCAGGTACAGACTTCTGCCTCCAGTGGCTGGAGCTCGTCGTCTCAGTGTAGGAGAAGCTGGAGGGTGAGTTTGTGTTGTGAAGTGTGCGACCCATCACAATGGAGCAGGCGAGCGCATAGTTGTCGTTTCCTGGGGAGTATCTGCAAAGACACATATGAATAGCATTAGGCACATATATAGCAAACAGGCATACGACTTCAGTGCGTAACTGCATCATATTTGTTGTGCGACCTTTTAGGGTTGAGAGGTCGACCATCACTTGACACACTGCGTGGAATGGCAGCAGAGTTGCGTTCACTGAAGTCTGACGGCGGTGCCTTGATTAAGGTTCCTCCTGTTCCGGCGGCCCGAGTTTGAGGGCTGGACGAGGAGCGTGGCCATTTGTTGTTGTTGTTGTTTGTCGGCCGGAAGGGGAACTTTAACTCATAGGGCATGCCCTCTTTGTGATTCTTATAGTCCACAAGTGGCATGTGGTAGATTTCTGAGCAACCTCTGTTGGGACAAAAAGTACTAACTATAAGTTCACCTACTACCCATCTCACATGAACTCATCTTTATTAACTTCACCTGCGTGGGGTGGAGTCTTCATGTGGAGGAATGATGACCACCTTGACAGTGACAGAGGTCCTAAGCAGGTCAATCATCTGCTCGTGGGACAGCGAAGCCACAGAGACCTTGCAGATCTCCACCAGTCGGCTGCCCTGTCTCAGCCCGGCCTGCCAGGCATAACCGTAGGGCTCCACTTCAGCTACAATGCCCTCAAAGTTGACATGAAAGCCCAGCTGTCCCAAGGCGTTACGACGCAAAGTCATCTCTGTAGTTTGACTACCTTTGGTCAATAGCTACAAAACAGAGGACGTCAAGGGGTTAAGACTAATGAAGATGGAGTGGAAGATGCAAATGCAGCAAATAATAATGTACTTTTTCCTCTCTGACATTGTTGAAGTTTACCTTTAGTTATAGTTAATCGGTATAGGATACATTTTTCAGATATACAGTAGTCCCTCGTTTATTGCGGGGGATCCGTAACCTGAAGCCCCACGATAAGTGAAAAATCGCAAAGTAGGAATAGTCGTACGAGTAGTAAGTAGTAGTTTATTTTAGTATTTATATATTAAGGCATTTTAAACCCTTTCCACACTCTTGTAATATTCTAAACAATGTTTCTAAACTCCAAACGCTCGAAAAGAACACAGGATGTCATGATTTCAGCTCCCTGCCTCCTCTGCTCTTTGCCACCTGCAAACGTTCTTGGCCACGCCCACTTCTCTGCTCTGCACGGAGAACAGCTGATCAGCTGCAGCAGGAAGTTTACCCTGCAGTATGGGCTGCACAAACGTACATTAGGTGCTAAATAATTTTAAATAATTTATTTTAAATAAAAATTCCATGCCTATCGTGCGGCTCATCCATCAATCAGCCAATTGTGTCATGTCCAATCTTATTTTGAAAAACCGCGATAGAGCAAGTCCGCAATAAACGAAACGCAAAGCAGCGAGGGACTACTGTATACTGATAGAAACAGCAATGCTTTAATTATGAACCAAGTTAAGAAGAATTCTGTTTGTTGCCGTCAAGCTGCCTGTCAGATACAAGATGTTCGGCTCAGTGTGACCTCTCCATTACAGCTGACGAGGTTTGCTAATCACATGACACACCCACCTCCAGTCTTTTCACAACCTCTCCAAAGTCTTCTGTGTTGTTATTAATGGAGCGAAGCGACACACTCTCGCCACGCTCGTAGTAGATCTTCATGGAGGCGGGACTTCCTGTCGACCAGCCAATCACGTCACGTGTGGCACAGTTGAACACAACTGCTTCTGCCTCTTGGTCCAGCAGGATGATGAAGTCGTTAGAAATGGCCAGGAGGCATTCACGTTCAGCACCCGCTACCTGGTCTTCAGCGTGAACTTGCCAGGTTATGGCCCCCAGACTCCGCAGCTCCGCCCCGCTGTATGGACGAATCTTCTCTTTCCGCTTGTGAGCACGAGGGATAAAAGGGAACTTCCCCGTGGTCTCTATGGGCGTACTGGTCACATGACGTTCAGCTAAGTCCCGCAAGTACTCCTGTCGGGTGCGAGTTGCCATGGCACCAAACTTTTCAGACTTGTGGGCTGCGTTCTCAGCGTTGATTACTTTAGCCAACAGGAAGTCCCGGAAGACAGAAGACTTGGGGAAAGTTACACCTTTAGGGATTGGCGGGCCGAAGGCTGGCACGTCCTGAGAACGAGTGACAGCCACGCTGCAGAGGCACAAATGGAGAACAGCATAAAATTGTTACTCAAATTTGCTAAATTATAGTAATAATAAAATAATTTTGTAAAATATAACTAAAGCATGATCCACAAGTAAATTTTTCTAAATTTTCATGTGCTTACATAGGAAAACGTTAAAGTGGAAAGAAAACGTTCTCATTGGTTTGTGCTAAAAGTATGTGTTTTAAAGGTTTTGCTGCCGTTGACCCGTTTGACTTGTAGGTACAAAGAAGGGCGTTAAACCCTCTGGAGGCAAAGCTCTCCTCTTGTTTCCATACACCGCTCCAATTACAATTCTACACAGCGGAGTTGAATTACTTTAAATTAGTAATCAGGTGTGCAACACTCCATCATACCCGTTGTTCATAAGTAAATTGTCTCAGAATCAACAGACTTTACTTCTACATGAACTCTTACTTCCTAATCTATGTGGTTATAAAGTGGATGTTTATAAAGTCACGCAGACTAAAAGCCTAAGTTGATAAGTTAATGTGACGATCCTTACAAGTTTCTGTCCAGCCCATTAAACTGATCAATCACACAGGCATTGCCTGCAGCACAAAGGTTGCACACCATTCCTGCCCAGTGCTGATGTAGAAACGTATTCGACCTCGGATGACGGCTCCCAGCTCCAGCATCCTGCTGTGCACCTCTACGTCATGGTGAGGAGATGAAGCACTGCAGTTGGAGTTAGTGTGCACAAATAGCCCACATTGCCCAAACAATGATCTAGTTATGTAATCTGCCTTTACTGGCCTCGTGTGACTTTGAGGCAGCGATTGAAAGCAGCAGATTAGCTCCCGGCTGGCTCCAGGCCACTTACCCCTCTAATGTGCTGGACTGCCTCAATATGACCAGAGCATTATCTTGAGCTCAACAGCAGACAACAACAGACTAATAATAACCAGAAGATCCTAAAAACCATAAAATACTCTTTATTAAGACTAGAAAACACATCCATTCTAATTTTATTTGTACAGCACTTAAGTGCTCAACATAAAAACATGGCTCACACAATACAATCAAAACACAAGTGAAATAAAACCAGGTAATTAAAACAATAAAATGTGTAAAATCGTCTCATCATTGACGTGGTCACACATAAAAATAATAAAGGAACACTAAAGAAAGAATGCACACGTGATCTGAATGTGGTGCGTGTTTATGTTTGCAAAGCTGGAACCAATGTTGAGCTGAGATTTTTAAAAAAGGGGGTAAAATCTACAAACTGCATCAGGTTTTATGCAAAAAATCAACACGAACATCAACAACTTACCTCCTACTTCAGCAAAAAGCTACCATGCTCTGATTATTGCTGCAAAATATCCAAAACCTCTGATGCAGTCGGTGCGAGGCAATGAAATGTTTAGCTGAGTCAGTTCTCCTCTCAGAACAACATTCAATAAGCTGCAGGGAAGCTTTGGAATCAAGTTATTTTGAATGAACCCGCATTTATCTCCACAGCGTCAAGAATCTGTTGGAAAAAGTTTCCACAAACAGACGTCTCAACAGAAAGTGTCAATCCACAGGAAGCATGGCGAAGGAAAGATTGAGAGTGCGACAGTGACTTTGGGTGGAGCAGCTGGATTCATGCGTGTCTATATTTTATCCGTAAGGTAAACAAGCGATCCAACTTTCCTACAGTACAAAACCGAAAGCTGACCCCTTAAGACAAGATGAAATCTTGACGAAAACCTCTGCAGGTTGATGGGATAAAGTAGCTGATGAGGACAAATAATGTTGACCTGAAGAAAAAAAAAAAAAAGAAGAAATGTTGCAAAAATAAATCAAGCCCAAAAAATAATGATGGTGTGAGAGACTGAGGTTGGCCTGACCCGTCCGCACCTGAGTTGGTCTCTGGGAGATCTGACAAACACTGCTCTGCACAGTCCTCCTTACTCACATTCAAGAGCGGGTGAGGGGAGCACTTCATGTGCATGGCGCTAACTCCTTCAGACTCACTCCGACTCACGCTGCCCAGAGGCGAAGTGGCAGTGATGAAGAGCGTGGAGGAGGGGGTTGTATTGTACGAGTGTGTGAAGAGTGAATCTTCAAGCGGATACGCGTATGAGCGCGGAAAGTGTGTAACTGTGTGCGGCGTGTGCAAGTGAGCATGAGAATGAGGTGAAATGGAGAAATGGGAGTGGGAGATTGACAAAGAGCAACTATGTGTGCATAATATCTGCGTGTGCAGTGGGGTGGCTTTGAATAAGCGATAACAGCACAGCGTTGGAGTCTGATCGTCACAAGGACAAGAATAAACCAGCAGAGGAGAACAAACATCAAAATGACAACACAGAATCCAACAAATGTATACTTGTACACATGTATATAGTTGAAATGGCGAAACGGAAAAGGCTTTTATGTTTGAACAGTGCCTTCCAGTCAATGCTTTCATCCTAATGCTACCTGCATGAACACATGACCATTCTTAATGCAGCGTGCAGCTTTTAAGGGTCTCAATAAGAGGGACTGGTCCTGCACAGGGACAGGTCTCTCATGAGTTTAGTCAGGCTGGCCTAGTTAAAACTGCAACAAGTCTTTACACAAGGAATCACTTTGTAAATAATACAAATAAATAAGGGCGTATAGTAGTCCCTCGCTACTTTGCGGTTTGACTTTCTCGGACTCGCGCCATCATGGTTTGTGAACGTACAGTACATAATATTGTACTAAAAATAATTTGTACAGGACACATGATTGTCAACTTTAATATCACTCACGTGATTGGGACAGTACTGGATACAGTACTGTACAGTAAAAAGTTAACGAAAAAATACAATAATGTGCACAGGCGCCACCATCTTGTAGTTTTCTCTCAGTAAGCCTCCACTGTATTCCCGTGCATAACGACCACGTTTCCCAGAAGGCAACAGGGCCCCGCCCAGAAGCCCTGTTTCCTTCAGCTGAAAAACTAGAGGGAAAGGTTCGATCCGATCAGCACCCAGTGGATGCAGAGAAGTTGCACGGAACCCACCAAACTGGACCAGAACAAAAGCAGAACCAGACCTCCAGACCCATCGGTGAACTCGAGAGCTCCTAGCCAGCCCACACAGACCTCCGAGCAGGGATGCGCGCCACTGAAGGTCCGATGCCGTTTCTGGAGCCCATCGGGACCGTTTTCATCCAGACTTGGACTCAATTGACCACCTATGGTCCCACACCAGCCAACTGAAGGTCTGCCCCCCAAAAAATGCACTTTGGCACTCAACAGCTGCACTGAACTGGACCAGAACCGGACCTCCAGACTCAGCGGTGAACCCGAGAGATCCTAGCCTGCCCACGTGGACCTCAAAGCGGGGATGTGCTGGTAAGTAAAATTTAGTAGCTACATATACGTACGCTGTTAAAATTAGTAGGTTTAAGAGTTTAGAGCATCGATTGTGGGCTTTGTCGCCGCAGAGTAGGTCTGCAGAAACAAACCGAGTCGGACTGAAACAGTCGGACCAGAACCGAGAGCCGCTCCTGTTCTGCAGTGAAATTTACCGTAGTAGCTACATTTACTGTACGTATGTTGTTAAAATGACGTAGGTTTCAGAGTTTAGAACATTGCAAGAGAGTGGAAAGGGTTGATAAAGCCTTAAAATATATAAAATTACTCAAATAAATATAACGTTGCTACTTCGCGGATTTTCATTTATTGTGTGTGTGTGTGTGTGTGTGTGTGTGTGTGGGGTACAAAACCTAACACCCACAATAAACGAGGGACTATTAGATTACCGTTTGCTCCCTGCCTTGATGCTCAATAGGCCATATTGAAAATTTATTGTCTTGTTTTTTCTGTTAGTCTGGCATAGACTCACCTGTAGCATGTGCTGTTAGAACAGGGGTTGTGCACTCGTACAATGATGAAGACGTGCTGAAAGTGGGAGCGAATGGCCCTGGGAGTGAAGGGGTGTGCTCCCGGTTCTTGGAACACAATGGTCACAATGTCGTTTCCAATGTGGCGCTTCCTCAGCAACTGAGAAACAGGATTCATGTAGAGGAGTATTAAGTGCGATACTAAACGTACAGTCCAAACAAGCATTTGGTATGTTTTAATAGATCCTGAAAAAAGAAGAAATGAAACTAAAGCTGGATAAGAATCTGATTTCTAGGCCACAAGTGATCTCACATTCCTAAGGTTTATTTTTTGTATCCGTTTCCAAACAGAGACGTTTTCCATTTCCTCTGACAAGAGACCACAAAAGCCACATTCTCCATGTTTACCTGTTGCTTGTTGTTGGGCGTGTAAGGCAGCATTGTCGAGACATGAAACATGATTTCGTAGTCCTTGTAGGAAGTGTACAGGGAGTGAGTGCCTGTGGAATCCGCTGCAGGAAAAACGGCAACACAACATTAAGAGCCGTTATAAAATCACTCCTACTCATCTCAGCTCTGCTTTCTGTGCACAACAGGATGCATTTTCACCACAGCTCAAACAATAGTGAACTGTGATTAATGTCAACCTGTTAGAATTAATGCTCATATGTGAAACAATTGTTTAACTCATGTATCCTGGAAGTGGAACACAGTTTGCTGTACTTTGACATACAAAAAGAGGGAAAGTAAAATATATTAAATGTGACGTGAACTAAAGGAAATCATGTGGTTCAGGAGTTTTTACTTTCACAGCTAAAACTAAAGCACAAACCCTGCGATTCATGTCTGAGTGTATCTGGGAGTTGTTACTTTTGGTGTCCAGCTGGGCTCTGTACTTGGTGAAACCCTTGAGGCGGACCTTCTCCCCCAGCAGATGGAGGAACTCCTCCAGGGCGGGGCCAGCTGTCTCGTTGTTGTACATTTCCTCCTCTGTGCTTTGCCCCGCTCGGCAGTACATCACGCCCACCTTCACCTGAAAACTCAGCTGGACACCAGACATAGTTTCACTTCTGTAAGAGCTCTTCAGGAAGGCGCAGATTAAAAACAGCTTTACATTGTTTGTGTTATGTTCTTACCCCTTGTTCATCCAGCTTCATCAACTGCTCAGTGACTTTGGGAGTGTTGAGGGCCAGCCTGAGGCAGGACAGATCCAGTTCTGGTAGAAGGTACTCCAGTACATCTTTGATGGGCAGCCCTCTGGTGGTGCCATGCTTAGAGGTCGAGAGCACAGCATCTTCTAGTATAGAACCTCGAAGTGTTGTCAGCTGGAATGATTGAAATGAAAAGATGATTAAAAAAAGGGATGCACCTCGGGAATACTTTAATGTTTTTAGATGAAAAAGCCAATCATGCCTGCACTGACGCCCGGCCCAAATAAAATATAAAACCAGGCTGCAGTTTTTCTTAAAGTGACACCGGCATTACCGGTACTTCAAATTTAAAGACAATGAAATCAAACAAGAAAGTTGGTCAAACCTTTGATAAATACAGAATAAAACAAAGAAAGAAAAGCGGAAGGGCTTGTCTGTTTGTGTACAAAGTATGCTTTGTGCTGATCTCCAGGAGTGAACTCAATCACTGCTATCACAGCAGCTGGAACAGATGGAGACATTCTCTCTTGCAAGCTGCAAGGTGTGCTGAGCTGCTGTTTACAATAGACCAGTGTTTCTGTGTTTGGATGAAGGAGTGGGGGTGTTTAGGTGCTTCAGAATGACCTGTGAGGTTAAAATCACCTGCCCTTTCTATACTCACAACAAACAAAATGGCAAATGCCTTTGCCTTCCATATGAAATGCATCCCATTACCAAAATGTAAAACAAAGTTACGCTAAGTCCACAAGAGTGGGATCAAACGCAGCAACTAAATAAGATTTTGCCTTAAAACTAAGAGGTAAAGCTTTTCACACAGTGGTTTTAAGTTGCAAACAGGCCTTGCAGGGTGGGGGATAAGCGCACCTTCAGAGGTTTCTTCACACATTGCTGATATTAGAGGAGACAGCTGAATACCTCAGGGGTAGGTTGCATAAGATACAAGGGCTGTGACTTATTTTATCTCAAGCTGAAATTCCTAGTACATCATGCAAATAAAACTTAATTAACTATAGTAAATATGAATGTTTGCTCTAAGTTAATCAATCTAACAACTCAAAAAGATAGTTTCCTCAAACCAAATCAAAAATAATTTCATTCCCACATTAGTGAAGATGTATAAAAAAATGTCATCTTTAAAAAAAAAAAAAGCTACGAGTACAGTAGAATACAAGACTGTATGTCTGACCTCGCTGGTTCTGAAGATGAGGCGGTAGTTATACTGTGAGCCATGCTCCTTATCGTCCTCCAGCTTCTCTCTGCGCAAGCTCACTGCAGCTGGACCCAATGCCTCATCTACTCCAAAGTAGTTCCAATGTTCTGAGTTAAAGTACACAACAAATAATGTTATATTTTATTTAACATCAGGTTGTTTTTTTTTAAGAACAAAGCATTTATTTGCAGTTATTCATAACGGAACAGTGAAATGAATCTTACCTCTAAGGTAGAAAAACGTCCTGTAGTAATAGGCTCCCAGGTCCACGTGCTCCACAATGTATTGTTTGCTCTTTTCGCTGAGTGTGCTAGGTCCGTCCTTAGGTCCCTCGAGAACAGCTACTCCAGCATTGGTGCAGTGCGTGCTCAAAGATGTTTCATACAAGTTCACTTCCCCAGTCATGGTCCCTGAGCCACTGCTGCCTGCTCCACCACCCATCAGCCCGTGATACCCTGCACCGCCTGCTCCCAGCCTGCGTCTCACAAACCCATCAGCATCGATCTCATTACGAAAGCAGGGACAACTCAGAAGCATTTCATTGCTCTGTTCATCTCCTGCATCCAAGCTTGGACTATCTCTGGAACTGAGCTCCTCTTGACTTCCACTAGGGGAACTGTAAGGCAGGCTGTGGGTGGATGACAGAGTGGAGGTAGCTGAAGCTACAGCAGCAGCCGATGCCCCAGTCGTGGTGTTTTTCCTTTTGCCTGCAGTCTGCCGCAGCTGAATAATTTTGTTGAGGTCAAAAAGAATGCTCTGAACATCATAGTGTGCAAAACCTTTTTGACAAATCCAGGGTTTTAAAGGAGGGCCTGTGTCCTCTATCCGACTGTCCTCTACGTCGGACCCAGCTCTTGGGGAGTCTAGCTCACCTCGTGCATTCTTAAGTTTTCGCAATATAGACTCGCCCCCTATTTCAGACTTGGTCCGTCTCTTTGGAGGCTTGTCCTTGTCCCTAGGTTTAAGAAAATGGCCATCTGGGACATCTTCTTGAAGCTCCATGATCCCGTGATTGATCCCAACATTTAGTATGTCCTCCAGTTTCTCAGGAGCAGGACTACGCTGGTCAACTTTGGTCCCTTGATAGCCCTTAAGCATTTCAAAGAAGCTATCACCAGATACTCCATGCTGATCTATTGAGGAGGTGCTACCATATTCGCGATGAAGAGGGGACCATTTAGGTGCTGCAGATGGACCCCAGTCTTCTCCACTGTCTCCACTGCCTTCCATTTCACTGATAGTCATGTCACTATTGCTTCGCTGACGGATGCGTCTCTGCCGTGGGTTTTTATGTGCAGGCCCTCTGTGGTCACCTGGGGACAGGTATCGGGTATCCGGGCTGTAATTGTTAACCTGGGCATGAGTTCGATTCTTCAGAGTATTGTGGATGTTCCGAAGCATTGAGGAGTCCTGAGGGCTCAAAACAGAACCCAGTTTAATGTGACTTTTACCCGATGGGGGTACACCAGTCGTAGCTTCAGTAGATGAGTGCCACAGAGACCCTTGTATGTCTTTTCTTGGGGGCCAGTCTGCCACCCGAGCTCTAACACCCATTTTAGGAACTCCTGTGCTCACACTGCCATGAAAGTTGTCTGTGCGGGTCGGCAAAGCCCCTCCGTTAACTGCCCGAAGGTGGTCAGTGTAAAATTCATTAGTGGCAGGGACTGTACCCCCAACAGTGCACTCCATGGGTGGGCACCTCAGGCTGGTCATGGCACCAGTGCCAAAGGCTAATGGCACTTAGCAGACACACATGGTGGCTTCTGGGACTGGATGCTGCTCCCTGACCTCATGACCAGTTTGATTGTCTGGATCAACAGGTGAAGAGAAGCTTTTCAACACTCAAGCTTCCATGCTGCTTTGTTAACTGCACCAACACCGCCACTTGACATGTTTTCCACTCCAAATACAGAATGCTGAAAAGAAATTAGAAACTTGTTAGCAGCAATACTCCCTAGAGTAATAACTAACTATTAGTGTATTTGTGTGGTGGCTCACAAAGCCCTCCCTGGGATGAATAGGACTGGAAAACAAGTAAAACCATGCTGAAATTTAATCTCGAGTGGAAAATAACTTCACATTTGATTTGTATAATGCTCTAAAATTCTCCCAGTTCAAAGCTATATCTAAGGTTTGAATTTGAATTAAATATAGTGTAGGTTTAAAATGATAGATTAAGGTGTCAAGTTGTTAACAACAAAAAATCGTTGTATATCTTTTCGGAGAAAGAAAGCACTTCAAGGTCAGCATGAGCTTTAGGAGTAAGTAGGAAACAAGGTATGGAAAATGATGTGTGCCAGAATGTGAAATTAATAAAATCTTTTGGATCCATTAAAATAACTTCATCTTTTAACTTACAGATGTCTAAACACACTGGTACAAGGTTTATGTTTTCTGATCTTTTGGGGTTGTAAAGCTAAACTGCAATTTTTTTAAAGCTCAAACATGCCAACCTGCACATCAAAAAGCAAACAGACCTTAAAAATAATTTGAAAACTGCTGATGATTCTTTGCTTGAAAAATGGGTCCAATTTGACAGTGATACACCGAGGGAGATTAAGCCTCTTCTCTCACTCGGCCCTGCCAGGTTGTGCATGTGATCACATTAGCCACCAGCTATGAGTGCTATGTGACAGCCAGCAGCACAGCCACCTTCACACTGTATCAAACACATCAGGGTCAGCTGTATAAACCATATACACAATACTCCATATGAATATAGAAGTAATACAATGGATGTTTTTCCATTTGAAGACACAAAACACATCATGTTCAAGAATGATGCAGAGCACCATGCAGAACATTTGAGAGATGGGTCAAATGCTCCTCGGATAACACTGTTTGTTTGATCTATCAACATCAATTTGCAAGTCAAGTCTCAAGTACTCCTACGCTTACATGAGTACGTCTCTTTGGCTGCTCCCTTCTTCAGGGGCTGCCACAGCGAGCAAATTCGTATGAAAGATGTGGCATTTGTTTTATGCCGGATGCCCTTCCTGACGCAATCTGGGCTCAAACTTGGAACCTCAGGATCAGAAGACCACAGCACTGACCACCGAGCTACCGCAGCCACTCCTACACTTACATGAGTGCAAAGGTACAAATACCAAGGCTCTGCAGTGCAGATGATTCAGCTTTCAGAAATTTGTCAGGCAGCGTATCTTCAGCCAAAACAGAATAGTACTGACTGAAAATAATCCTCTAAACTCATTAAATTTCAATTTGCAAGTGCCAAAACAAGCATTTGTTTGCATCAAAAGAGTAATACCGGTAGTTAAAATTTTATATCACAACTGATAAAAGTAGGGTCCTCAGACATGATGTGGAGGAAGATCCCTATACAGCTCAATAATAAGTAATAAATAAATTTTTGTATAACAACAAAACAGGATTTGCTATTTTCAGCTCACCCACCACTGCAAAAAAAATTACCGGTACCTGTTAAAAAGAAATACATGGCTAATGTCATTACTGCTTATTGATTTTACTCCACTATCCGTTCTACTGTGCATCAAGATTGTGAAATAGTCAGATATTTATCTATTGTAGTTGCTACATAATCATGTTTACTTTTGTACTGAGCATGAGCCTTAATTTACAAGCCACTAAGATGTCCCTGCCATAACTTTTAACATTATTCTTTTCATCCATAATTATCTGGAGGAACAGAACCAGACTCTCTTCAGTATTCTGTGCACATATGCAGTAAATGGCACATGAGATGGACTCTCAAGTCTAGACATTTAATAAAAGGACATCTGATAGAGATCACAGCTGGCAGGTCGTAATTCAAAAAGTACATTGTGGAAACGGCAGGATTTTTCTCTTTTTTTTGGAACAAGGACATCCATGATGGAAAAAAAAAGTAGGATTGTAAATAGTAACTAAAGTTAGGTAGTCAGTGCTACAGTCTTGTAATCCTTAGGCTGCAGGTTTGAACCCAGGTCGCACCAGGAAGAGCATCTGGTTTAACACAATTGCCAAATTATTTATGCAAGTTCACTCGTTATGGCACCCCCTGCAGAAAAGAGCAGCCGGAAGAAAAGGAACAACCCTTTCTATAAGTCCCACATGATGATGATTTCTTACTAGACACTGAAATTGAGTGGAGCTCACTCTTTGCAGCCTGGCACTGGATTAACTGTCTGGAGCCGATAACCAAGAACCTAATGATTTAAAATTAAATTAATGCCTACCAATTACCCTCTTTATCTAGGTGAGATAATAGTCAGGGAACGTAAATTAAATAGCAGGTCCCTTCCCAAAGCGTAGGGCCTCTTTCCCTCATGAAGCCGCCCACAGGGAAAAACTGACGAATAGAACCAACACGTTAGACATGAGCTCACACATGGACACATATATGTAGAAATCAGGTCTTTAATCTGCTGGCTGCTGAGCGGGCAGGCTGGCTTTACAGTCCTGTCAAGATGAAATGGTAAAACAATCACATTTATGTAGCATCTTTTAACCATCATCAGGTCCAACAAATCACTTTACAATGCATTTCTGTATGTACACTCAACCCTTTTTATGGTTTTGCACGCTACACACAGTGCTTTGTCTGCACAACCATATAAAAATGAGCTGGAGCAAATTGGGGTTCAGTGTCTTGCCCGTTGACACAAGTGGAATCTAGGGAAAGAATCGTGAAGATTTCAACCATAAGGAAGTGCATTGTGTGTACTTTTTTTGTGGAACAGACTAAACGCGACAAGAAAAATAACAGAAAGATGAAAACTAAAAATCGGCAACCCATCAGTCTTGTTTTAACCAAACCTGTCAGCATGTCAGTTTAAAAATGTTTTTTCATAAGCTGGTAGGACACGTCCAGACAGCTTAATTGCCGACACTACATTTTTAATCCCTGTAATTGGTGCTCTGACCTCTCAGTTGAGACCATAATCAGCAGATGTAGGCTTGGTGATGTTATGGCACATCTGGTTGAAGTGATGAGACATGAATTACTGTAAGAGAAGCATGTCTATGTTTGTGCGTGTTACTTCGTGGGCCCTCCAGGTTGTTATGACAAAGCATACGCACATATTACATGAAATTAAAGGAGGGAAAAACAGAAGTTCCACAGCTGGACTGATGAGTCACATCATGAATCAGAAATATGAACAACCTCCACAACTTTATTTATTCATCAACGCAAAACTTAAGTAGGAGGTTTCTCAAACCAGGGTCCCACAATGGGACGCCTTATTTACTGAACTGGTTTGGTTACTTGTCCCTTGAATAAAGGACAACATGCTGCAGCTGAAAGAGTCTTGATCATTGGTCTTCAAAACTCAATGAAGTTTCCCAGCACACAGGGCAAGCGTTACCAAAGCCGCAACAAAAGATCCAACAGATTGCCCTACAAGCTTGTAATTACTGTGTGCTTGAATAGGATAAGAGGCTGTTTGCCTGACACCATTGGCTTTCAAACAGGCACCCTACCATTTAGTCCACTGGCTCTCCCTGCCTCCTAATCTCTGCTCTGAGGGCTGACTGGGCCATTGGACTGCAGACACAAAGGTCTCTCTGTGCTGGCTTGGGTAGAACTGGGGCCTCATTCCAACACACTGAAATCTTTGAAAATTGCCTGGCACTAGAACATCACTTCGGCCGTGTAAATGAAGCTTGTTGGGGAAAACCAGATGAATTAAAAGCTTGCTGAGGTGAAGAGCAATGCCTGAACCAGATGCAGTTTAAGGAAACTAAAGATCAAAAAGTAGGAGGACACAACAAGCAGAGAAAAAAAAAAAAAACCTATCTGGGCAGAAAATTAGTAATATCAAACCAGCTGTCTGTTCTGCGATTGTTGCAACACAATAACTTGTAGATGACTGAAACTTGAAGTAAAAACAAGAAATGTTGTACCTCCTACACAAATAATTTGCAGTCATAGACGGGGGTGCTGATGAGTGGGAGAAGTAAACTGAGGTCTCAGCAAATTCAGAGATACTGCCCCACCATGAAAATCCATAAGCGAAGCAGTCTGTCTCACTCGTTTTATGTCTGCTTCCTCCTCCGGTTCGTCTATGTAGCTGAGCACCGTGCACAAACCTGCCCTTATGATTGAGCAAACCTAAGAACCCAACGCCTTGAGGGAAAAACAAGCAGGCATGTTGGCAGACAAACAACACAAGCACCATCCAACCGCGAGTCGAGATCCTGGAATTTCACCAATTTCAGTGCAGGAAATGATGAATGTCTATGAACAGAGAAGTGAGGCAAGTTTGGGCAGATAGTAAGAGAGAAGTGTAACACTGACTTTCCAAGTATTATGTTTTGTTTTCATACTTTACTAGCACAGCTTATACTGAAAGTTTTGATCGCAGCATGACCAGCTGCAGATACAGTACAAGATACAAACTGGCCAGAAGAGTTCAACTAAGTACACAAACAGTACAAAATGTAGGTGGATTGTTTCAATAAACAGCAGCACTGACATTCTTTGTGGCCATTGTCCTGGGATGCATGGCTGCTGCTTTGCCCCAACTCTGGGCCTCTCGCTATCACTGCAGCACAGCTCAGCAAACAGTGGGCAGGAGCTAACCACTGGCAAAGTGGATTTAACTCACAGCTTAACACAAGAAGACAGTTCTGGATGACTGCCAGAGAATATTCATTGCCATCATATCCAGTAGGGTGTCCTCGATCCTTCCCCTCCTTTTATCTAGACAGCGCACTGCTGGGATTTCACAAGTGGGAGACGGCAAAATTAAAAAAATAAACCACTTGAAACACTGTAGTCAGCTATGGTAAACCTGCTAAACTATTTCTAATTATTTGGGTGGGTCACAAGTTTTTCTTTTTTACATTGAAAGCCTTTGTCTAAGGCATAGCACGGTCAATTACCATAAAAAGCAAACTGCACAGCTATCATCTTAGGTGGTCTCCTTACTCAGACAGAAGAAATACCACTTCTTCCTGTCTAATGAATGATGACAAGCTGTTAAAGCAGACGTGAAGAATGTCTGAGCTCATAAACAAGATTACAGTAAATCTCATTCATTTATAAAGTTAAACGCGAGCATCATCATCCTGATGATGATTCAAAACTGTGTGCTCTCTGAATTCAGTCAACCAGCCAACACCGAGCCCAGGTTGCATTATGTTATAGATGACTTGTCTTAAAAAAGAAGACGCAGATAGTCTCTCGCCAGCTTCTAGAAATCAAAGTTATGGAAAAAAGAGAAGAAGTGCTCTGCCTGCAGAGGAATGTAAAAAATTCTAATGAGGCGCCTGTCGAACTGCTGAACGACACCAGTTGGTAGCTGAGGTTTAAAAGTGGAAGTGTGCTTTAGGCTGCACTTTCCCTCTTGCTGCCCCCTCTGCCTGACTCTACCTCTTAAACTCCATTAGAGGCAGTGAGACAATGCTGCACGTAGACAGGTACATGCTGAGACAAAGGCCCCCTGACAGATATCCATACTTGACGAAGTCCAGAAGACCAGACTTTACAATGCGAGGTCAACGGAGCACAGTTGGCTCATGAAAACGTTCCCTTCAAGCTGATGACAGTCAAGCTTTTTGAAACCAAATCAATGAGCTTAATCAAAAGCAGCAACGTCTATTTTACTTGTAATGGCGTTTTCAGAAAACTTGTGTCAAAGCCTGTTTGATATGAAAGCTGAGGTCTTTGCAATTTTAATCAAGGTTGTCCATATCTATACACGATTAAGTTACCTCATTATAAATGTTCCTCTCGAATACAAAACAATTAATGTTACACATGTTTTGTAAATCTACTTACAAAGAATAGGCTCCAAAATGCTTCTTTTCAGGAGCTTAAAACGTATATTTAAGTCTAAATGTCAAAACAAGACCACATAAAAATAACTATATTTGCATTGCCTAAATTGCAAGTGAGAACCTGAAACATTTGGAAGTAATAAATTAGGTGTCTGTTTTGTTTTTGATTAGTATTATTTGTCTAAAGAACTTCCCTGATGCATGGCAAAACAAAAACAAAAGCCTTGCAAATGCTAAATTGACATTTTGCTTCTTTATTTATTTAATGCAATCAGCCATATAATATCTGCCTCTGTGCAGAGAAGTTAAATTATTGCTCAATTAAGCAACATCTCCAGTGTCCAGCGATGTTATCAGTTATTTCTCATGTGATAGGCATTTTCAAGCACGCGTGCAATAGAGATTGTTGCTGAAAACATTCTCCAACGCTTGTCTCAACAGAGATAAGTTTTGTTTAGGAATTCCATTTTAAATGAAAACAAATCCACGAGACTGTGGTCGGTCTTTTTCCTGCTTCAGTCTCGCCTAAATACAACGAACAAACTGGGAAAAGTGCATTCGAACGTGGTGCAGCGATAGTATTTGAATAAAACGTACAGAAAAGATTCACTGTTCTTTTACTGACACTGCCATGTGAGATTGTATGAGGGGAGCTAAACATTAACCCACTGCAGTTTCTGGAATAGCAGCTTCATGCTTTCCCAATACAAACTTCTGCTTGGAGCTGCAGTTTGCAATGATACAGATGCAGGTTATCTGCAGGAATTACCTTGTTACAGTATAGATTAAACCTGCAGATCCATTGTTAGTAAGTCTAGTATTCAAGAGCCTAAACAGGTTTTGCTATATATGTGGTGATGCAATTGTCATTCAGAAACTGTCTAAAGCTGACAATAAAGCTCAAAGGTCATCCTGTCGGCTGCAGCTCAAACACTTTAGCCTGTTAATACCTAATAGATACAATTACCGTCACTTTTGGTGCAGCTACTGAAAAACAACTTTACAGTAAATGACTCTCAAGGTCAAACTTTAATTTTTCTCAGTGTATCCTTTTTCAGCCGCCCTTTTTGTCCAAGTGAATAAGGTCTTTGATTTATATGGGAAAGTTCCCCTGTGGTAAAGTAATCTCAAGGCTCCTGAAGTGCTCGTTTTTTTCTCGCTCGCGTTACACGTTTATTATCAGTTCAGAAAAGTGGTTAACGGGTGAGTTCTACTTTTATTTCACATTTATTGCACGTGTCGCACAAAAACAAGCACCAGTCGCATCAGAACTACAAAAGTCTGAAACAAAGAAAAAGACATTCGTCTCAGTAACCAAGTTATTGCGACAGTCATAATAAACAGTGATAACACTTACAGGAAGAGGATGAACAATTTATATTCTGCTTGAATTCATTTTGTGAGACTATCTTTAAGATTATTTAAATGCCTTCTTCCACAGCTCACAGAGGTCTCTGAATATAAAATAAACTAATCTTGGTAGTGGAGACAGTATTTGAATCAGAATGTATATTTTTGCTACTAAAGTTTCATATTTATCTTTTTTATGGTGGTAAAACTCAATTCTTTTTTTCTGTGACTGCTAACATTTTGTCTTGAACTTTGTGAGAACATTTCCTTGCAGGGGGCCTTGTTAAACAGTACTGTGAGGACTGAGACCTAGCGGTGTTTCTGTTTGATTTCCCTTCACAAACCCCCAGCCCCCATCCCTTTAATATATGAAAAGCAGTAAAGCAATTTGTTACCAAACAAACACTCTCAGCTCTGCGTGGGGCTGGCACAAGTTCTCAAGTGTTGGGATGAGGCAGCTTCCTTCAGCTGAGGATTAAAATAGAAGGATGGGAGAGTAGTGGCTGTATAATTAATGGTATTGAGGCAAAGAGGAGGCTTGAGTGAATAGTTTGTGTGTTTGCTGTCTATAATTCTGCCTCGCCACATCAGGGGATGGGACTCAGCCGGGACGTGGTGGTGGGGCGATAAACACTTCCAAGCCTGCTATTACTTCATTCTCAGATCACAGGTGTCTGAGAGCAAAACAAATCAGAATAAGTCAACAGTGTTGCTCATCAGTCTCGTGTAGTTAGTTTGAACTAGGGGTTGAATGACCACATCATTTTAAAACTCGACATTAACATAATAAAACTCGAGTAGAACTCGGAGTAGTTGATGACGTCATAGGATCTCAAGATGAAAAAATAACAAATAAAACCGCAAAAAAATGTCATTTATTATTTACACCAAAAAAAAGACCAACAAAACATTGGGAGCATATAATATGCCCCTACCATTTATCGTACAGCAAATAAGTCACAGGAACACCAAACTATTAGTTATTATTATTAAGCTGCAAAAGTGAAAGAAACGTGCAGCACGTCAAAAACGAAACTAAAAACAGTGGGGCTGTCGACCACCCCGCACCACCGCCAGCTGTGGTGCGCATTAGGTTTAGTTTTAGAGATGAATATGTTTATAGGTTTTTTATAACTTAGAGATTAATATTTTTTGCTTTTTGTTTGTGGAACAAAGTCAGAGGAAGCTGGTTCTGGTTCGGTCGATTGGACCCAGTGTTACACCATATTCTGTGACTTGCAACAGTGCATGCAACACTGCCCCCTATGGTCACAACATAAGGTGGTCACAGAATATGGTGTAACACCGGTTCACAACGAGCTCCAAACAGTCAGGAAGTTGATTCATTTTCTGTTTCCTTACGGTAGTTGAACCAGAAGATTTATCTTTAGTGAAATATTTCCAGACTATTGATGCATTTCTACCTGTTTGCCAAAACTGGGCCTGCTCTGTTCAATCTATCTGCTGGGAGGAATCCATTTAGTAGCTTCTACTAGTAGCCCGGAGTGGATCACGTGACACAATGACGTCACTGCGAATACTCTACGTGAAATTTAAAAACTCGATGGATGTCCTAGGAATCGACCTGTCGATTACTCGAGTAGTCTGTTAAAGCCCTAGTTTGAACTGATGGATCGCACCGATAGACCATAAGTCTGCAACCTCTCCAATCAAAAGGAACCATTTTGGCCATCAGCCACTAAATAAAGTCTGTCCAGAACTACAAAACCCATCTGTGGTTTGAAATAAAACATATTACTGGTATATTTTATAAAATTAAAAACAACGTTTTTGTTGGTTTGTAAAACCTCAGAATGTAGGAAAAATATTTATTGTGAAAAATCCCTTAGATACACGTTTATGTGAGTCATTCTATATTTGTGGACAATTAATAAGTATCGTGCTTTAAAATAAGAATGTATGTACTTCCTATTGTACTGGTATTTCTTGCCACTTTAATTGGTGATATGCGATTTATCTGTGCTGCTGATTATCCGATCCCGATTTCTTTTAATCTTTTCCTGTTTCAAAATTTAAATTAATTAATTAATTAATTAATTAATTAATCCATGCTGCTCTCTTGCCTTTACGCTGCTGTACTCATGTTTGGGCTGCTGTTATAATGATTTACATTTGTAGATCCTTGTATACTGCTTCTTTTTATTCTTTATATTTTTGCTATTTTTGAATGTAACTGGGAACTCGAGTACACAATTTCGTTCCACCTCATGTACCACATGTGATGCGAATGTCAATAAAGAACTTTTTTATTCAACCTTAATCACAATGAGCCTCGGAGACTTGTTTACAAGTAAGACTTGTTTTACACAGACAGACAATATATATATATAAGATAGTATGGAAAAGAGAAAACACGGGAGGAGCATTCATAACCTTGACCTTGAACTAATCCATCCTAATAAACCATTAAACTTTACAACTTCCTTTAAATATGTTCAAAACGCTTTATTCTCTGATGGATTTCAGAGAAAGATCAAACTTGAAAGTTGGATTAATGAAGACGCTAATGGACTAAGAACAAGCTATTTCACTGATCCAGTTAATCTTTTTAAATTTTTATTATTTGTGTCATTCTGTCTCAAGCACTCCATTTACATTTTTGCACAACTTTCGAGAGAAAAACTGCTCAAATTAGCCTCTTTAATGGTTATAAACACAAGAGAGAACAGGATATGGTTATCAGAGTATATGCATCAGCATTTATTTTCATATTAGTTTGGGCTGAAGCTACCAGGAGCCACTGCAGAGGAACTAAGGAGATGCATGGGAGCCCAGAGCTACAGATGCAGACCCCTGCACTAAACTGATGCAACATCAGCTGTAACAGAGTTATGGAATAAATAAAGAAGGATGTCATTGGGCAAAAAGTCAAAACGTTAATTAGACCATATGGAGAGGTTTCAGTGTGTTGCACAGACTGCCACAGGCATCCAGTGAACACACAAACTGCCTCCCAGCAGAGAGCCATCATTCTCTGCACATGTTTGCCCACATCAGTGAGCACTGCTGGCTCAGCACAAATCATATCTGGAAATAAACCAATACACTCATTTACTCCTATGGCCCCATTATTCCTACCAGAAACAAACTAATCAATCAACTGGTGAGCGCAATCGAAGATTTAGGATAATCAGCCGTGACAAGAGGCCAGCTGAATCAGATATACAGTGTCTGACTGTTTATCAGTCACAGTCAGACACAGGAGCCAGAATATTGCTCATGCGAATAATAACAGAAGCCACTTTTACACATGAGTACTGAATGTTTTGTTGTAAATATAGAAAGAGAATTCAATCTGGCTTATTTCCCCTCACCACATTTGCATGCTAGGCAGATGCATTCTCGCTCTTAAATGCAACTTTTTGGTGTTTTAAACAGTAAAAATTGACCTAATATACAAACAATTTAAAGGCTTGGATTATGAAGGACTGGATTTTGTTTAAAGATTGATTTATTAAATCAATTTTAGCTAAATAGTCTGAATAGTTCAAAATAAGTCTATATGGAGGTAATTTACAGAGATTTTTTTTGTGAGCTGGGAAGTTTCCTCTTCATTCTTTTTTTTCTGCTGACCTGTATACTGCCTTGATGTGGATACATGTATTCACTTGTGGTACTGATATCAACATAGCATTCCTAAAAGAGCATCATCTGCTGTTCACAGTGCTCTAAACACAGCAAAACACAGCCACTTTTCACATCATCTCCTTTCTCTGGGACTGGGATGGGGACAGGGTCAGGAGAAATAATTTATGTCTTCTTGTACGACTGCGTTTGAGCAGCAAGGTCGAAGGACAGCAGGCTGACAGATTCTCATTCTAAAGCGGACGTGTCGATATGACAGAAGCCTGTGATGTTTGGAAGTCATCCACTGGCCTGTCCGCTCACATCCTTCGCCTGATTACACAGGTAGCAAACATATCCCAGATGGCTATGAGGAAAGAATCCTGATGAGCCTTTCCACACCACAACAAAAATAAAACACCGTAATCCAAAGTATTACATGACTGAATCAGGCCTGTCACGATAACAAATTTTGCTGGGCAATTAATTCACTCAGAAATTATTGCGATAAACGATAATATTGCTTGAAATTTGGCAATATATGGTCATTATTGCCAAATTTAAGAAGAAATGTTTGTTAATTTGTGTTGCATGTAGTATCTTTTTTCGACCACCACATAGCAGTATAAGACTGTTTGAAACGAAGGATGGATAGTGAGGGAGTGAGCAGCGTGTCTCTTTAAGAAAAATGGGAGGGAGGCCCCATGATGTGGCATGGGCTGTCTCTCTTCAGTTTTCAAAATGGCGGACGCTCGGTGTGGTTTGAGCTCTTTAGCATAGCATTTTTCACACAAAGCTTTGAATAAAAAAAATCAGTAAACAAGTTCTCAGCTTCTTTTTGCAGAGAAAAACAACTTTTTACACCAAGGCATGGATTTCAACCGTGAATTTTGGAACTTCGACAAGCCTCGAGGTCGGCCTGTTAGCTTAGCTCGTAGCTTAGCTTCTCAGCTTAGCTGCTTTTAACGATCCAAAAACGCGATTTTGGATCGTTAAAACATTTTTAATTAAAAAAGAGAAAGGGAGAGGTCAGTGAATAGCGTCGGAGTTGAGACGTCATCCAGTGTCTTCAGTAGAAAGAGAGAGACACGAAGAAATGATAGAGCCAATAAGAAAATAAGTTGGGTGGTGTGCAAAAATGTTTACTCAGATGGGGATTTATTTTTGTTATAATAGAGGAGAAACCTTTTGTAAAAGTCTTTAGATAAACAATTCTTGGGTGTAACTTCTTTAAAACATAAGTTTAGACAAAAAAGGGGTTTATGTGAGGTTTTGGACATTGCAAAACTATAGATGAAAACATCTGAGATTTGAAAAGAAGAAAATCTTTCAAAGTAAAATTTATAATGGCTAAAAAGGCAATCAAAATACTTAACAGCAGGACGCCTTTAGGAAGATTTAGCTGTCACAATAGAATTATGGTTTATTCCAGTTTTGGCCTCATACCTGCCTTTACCTGCACAAACAGTATGTATACTGCTAAAATAAATCACTGTTCATCTGCAACTTAAGATGAAACAAAAGACATTTGAAAGACATATCTACAAAACCATGTGACAAAGGCAATACTTCTCGGAAAGATGAACAGATTCAAAAATGAAATAATATAACGTTTAGTTATTTTATTAACTAGCTTAAAACTAAAAACGATGGCTTATACAACAAAATGAACTTAAAACACACGATGATGCATCTAGAAGTAAAAGTTACAAGTTTTACAGTGTTCCTCTGAGCAAAATGTAATCAAAAATGTTCTCAGAGCTAAGATAAGAATCTGACACAACTAGAGAAGTTTTTTGAAAGAAGACAGAAGAAGAAAAAATCCTCCAAAGACTGAATCGCTCCTGTTGCATCAAAACGTTTCTACAAGATGTGATATGGGTCCAAATTGTGGAAAATTACCCACAATTTTGCTTCTGAACTTTTATTGTTGTCCTTAATAAACTTGAAATTATGTGTATAAAAAATACAATAATACCATACCATTTTATTTATAGAGCACGTAAAACAGCGACAAGGCCAACCAAAGTGCTGTGTGACAATGTTCAGTCAGGTCACCTGGATGTTTATTTTATTTTTTTTTTTGCTGAGACATTTCGTCCTTCATCCTAAGGACTTCTTCAATCTGAGGAGCCACCAGACAAAAAAAAAAAAAAGAAACTGTCCAGATGACTTGGCTGAACATTGCTGGATTATTACCTGGATTATTGAGCATGAACTTTGGTGTTTTGAACCACTTTGGCATGACAGTCTCAGAGGAGTTGATGGGGGAGAAGGTGGACCCTGGATGCCATCTTAGCACCGGCAAACTGTTTTTTCCCCCCAATATGGAGTTTGTGTTTGTGGGAATCTACTTGTCAGTTTGTTTGGTGGCTCCTCAGATTGAAGAAGTCCTTTGGATGAAGGATAAAATGTCTCAGAAAAAAAAAAAAAAAAAAAAAGAAACGGTCCAGATGACCTTACTGAACATTGATTGATTTTTACCTGGATTATTGAGCATGAACTTTGGTGTATAAAAAATAGATTTGCTCACAAAAGTGTGCCTTTAGAAATCGAGTTGTTGTTTTTTTTTACTTGCAAAGGTTGTAAAAACGACATTTTTAGCAAATTTTGTAAAGATGTTGCTCAGATACTCATAGTAAACAAAATCTTTAGATAAAACGGCTTGACAGGAAAAAGAACAACAACATGTTATAATTACGTAGAAGCGGCAGCTCATATTGTCATTTTGACAGGACTGTGGTCTGTCGATGTTTTGGATGCTGGGGTGGTTTAATCAATCGGTTTGGGAAAGACTGAGACGCTGTTAAGCCAACAGCAGAAACATGAGCATCACCGCAGCAGCAGCTCTGACCACACGGGCTGTTTAAACACCCCACAGAGAATGTAATCAGTTCAGTCAGACGTTGCTCTGCACATCCTCTGAAGATCATTTTCATCAGTCAAACTGAGCTGATCGATCGGCATCTGCTTGGCCCACAAGAGTATATCTCTGCAGCAATCAAAGTAAAGTACATAAATTCATTAGTGATGAATGATGGGATGTGTTTTAAATGCTCAGGTCGAGCTAGCATATAACAGAGGTGCATTAAAGTGATACATGGGATTAAATAAGATCCGAGCAGTGAAAGAGGAAAACACAGCCAGCCATCTTGGAACGCCAGAGCTGGGATGAAAGCTTGATTTATATCTCCTCACACTTGCCAAATACTTCCACTACAGCTACCAGGCATTCACTGTGTGCCTACTGAACAAGTTGTACATGCACATTTAAGCTTGCAAAGAGGAGGTAATAAGAAAAGGTTCTTGCCGGATAAGCACATTAACAACACCAGAGGGAAGGACAAAAAGGAAGGCCATCTTATTATTACCCAGGCAGAACACCTCAGGGGAGTCCGTCATGTCTCTGGAGACTGACTGTCCTGTCCCCTGCAGCTCACAGCAAGGGCCGATTTCAGAACGGAGAGATCATTTGAAAGCTCAGGTGAGCCGTGACAATCAGCATCACTTGCAAGAAATGACAGAAAGCTTCTAATTCACGGTTCTCCTGCTGGGAAATCTTCATGAGGACGCAAAATCTAACAAAAGCGTAGCCAAGTTACACACATAACGAGTTTCAAGTTCAGTCATTGATTGTGGCACAAGTCCAAAGCATAGCAGAGTGCACTTCTAGTCCAATTCAAAAACGGTCAGGGCGCAGAGATAATCAATTTATACAAAGTCATTTGGACTGTGATAAGTCACCTAGTGTTGCATAACAGTGGTGCCCTCCTAAATCACAGCAGCCATGGTGTAAACCTGCACAGCGTGTTGCTGCTGGCTCGTGCAGCATTCCAAACTAGTCCTGCAACCGTGGCTCGTCATGTTTTCAGGCAGGTTCCCTGCTGCACACCACACTTGGAGCAGCTACCGCTGCAGTTTAACTACAACTGTACATTAAAAACACACAAAGACAATATTACTACAGCAAGACTGACATAATAATACAGTTGGTAACTGTTCAGTTGGTTTTTATTTTATCTTGGTTTATGGATCAAGACAAACAAATTGCACTTACAGCATGCTCACTAGGGCTGCCGAGAATAATGAACATACGTGTAACCGATAACGATAATCTGATAAACAATATTTTTTAAAACAATTTTTATGACTTTATCTTATCTAACAAGGTTGAGTCAGGTCCTGTAGACGGGCTTGTGTTTGTTGAAACGTTTCTAAAAGAGTAGTCAAGCTGCTGAGAGTGGTGTCTGATTTTAACCTTAAACAGACCACCTCCACGGCCTCATCAACAGGAAGACATATAAAGTGACCACACTTTCCACAGAGCAACTGTGTCAGCTCTTGAAACTGCGCCTGCAGTCAACCTACTTCACGTATGGGGGCAATATTATAGGCAGAAACATGGGTGTGCTATGGGGTCTCCAGTTTTTCCTTTTGTTGCCAACCTGTACATGGAGGAGCCTTGGTGTCCTTTTCAGGGACACCACCGAGTCATTGGTTCAGGTATGTTGATGACACCTGGGTTAAAATTTAATCTCAGGAAGTCCAACATTTCACTGACCACATAAACTCTGCATAAATATAAAGTTCACAGGACAAGATGTAAAAAATGGCAGGTGGCTTTCTTGGACTGTGAGGTCTCAGTCTCTGATAGAGGACATTTGCAAATTGATGTGTACCACAAACACACCCACACAAACCAGTACTTGCAGTTTGACTCAAATAACCCACTGGAGCACAAGTTAGGAGTCACCAGGACTCTGTACCACAGAGCGGAGAGCGTCCTGACAAACCCAGGAGCCAGGCAGAAGGAGAGATCCCACTCAAGGCAAGCCCTGGAGCAATGTGGATATCCTAACTGGATCTTCCTGAAAGCAGAGAAACCCAAACAGGACTCCAGCCAGCCACCATGTGAAAAAGAGGAACCTAGACCTAGACCAGTGGATGTTGCCTGAGTTTCAGAGAAACCGAGATGTTAATTGTCTAAGTATGGCATCCCAGTGGCTTTCAAACCCCAAAACACATTACAGCAAAGATCCGGTCCTCTGGAGCAAACAGTAATTGGGGACTGCCCAGTTAGGATATGCAAATTGCTCCAGGGCCTGTCTTGTGTGGAATTTCTCCTCCCTTGCTCCCGAGTTAGTAGCGATGTAACTCGCATCACTCACTGGAGAACACTGGCCAAAAGGATGGCCCAGCACAGAAGAGCAACATCATCAGGTCTTTCTTTTGTACATGAACAGCTAGTTCTGGGTGTCACCAGCAAACTGGTTGATCCTCTACGCAAAGGTGCTGCTTGTGACTGAGTTTGTTGCAGCTCCTCAGACTGAAGAAGTCTTTTGGATAAAAGATGAAACATTTCAACAAAGAAGAACCCGTCCAGAGGACCTGACTCAACTTTGTTAGATTTATCTACCGGTACCTGGATTATTGAGCATGCAGCCAGAGACTTACCTTAAATTTCAATTTTTAAAAAGAGTTTTTTTCTCCACACGGTTAGTATGTGCTGCCTACAGCTGTCGAGTTTCGGTCTGTTCCGCCTGAGCTGCAGTTTCAAACTGTCATGGCAGATAAAGAAGAGCCCGCTCTGCGACAAGTGTCAAATGGAACAAGTTATTAAAACTTTTGAAAGGCCGATGGGGCCCAAAGTTTGGGAGTACTTCAAACTTACTGACAATAAAAGGATCATTTGTATGATCTCTGCTAGGATTTCTTGGCTTTCTACATTTTAACAGTTGACGCACAAAGCTACTGAAGACACGTCAAAAATAAATAAATAAAGCACTGCAAGCTTTAAACACTAAATACGCTCTAAGAAGTTAGACAAGTTGCATGTCTGTTGCATTTTCAAGAGAATATGCAGTTGACACATATTTTAGACTAGAATCTGGGTTTACGTTGGACTGAGGTCCTCTTGACGGATTCTTCTTTGTTGAAACATTTCGGCTTTTATCCAAAAGACTTCGTCAGTCTGAGGAGCTGCAACAAACTCAGTCTTACAAACGGCACCTTTTGTGCTGAGAAGGTGCCATGTATAAGACTGAGTTTGTTGCAGCTCGTTAGATTTATCTACCTGGATTATTGAGCATGCATCAGGACGTGTGTCGAGTTGTGTTTCTGACGTAAAATGTGCCCATTTTAGAGGAAATGCACAGGAGCAAGTTTTCACTTCCTCATCGCAAACAGCCACAGGTGACTCCTTCCTAATTAGTATTCAAGTCAAGTATGCTATGTAAACACAAGAACAATATCAAATCACAACTCCTAGCAATAGCAATGATAAAAGCTAAGCTGGTTCTATAGAAACATACAACAAAATGTCTATAATGCTTAAAAAAGTTGGGGGATGAGGTCTATTTTCACCTTCAACACTGCCAGTCCAACTTTATTTCTGGTTTCAGCTGAGCTTCTTGCTGAGGAAAGCTAGGCCCAGTATCCAAAAATATGTCATTGAAGCACACAGGAAACAGGCAATGAAAAGAGGAAAGGCTGGGATAGCTGCCATGATTGTTATGATCCAGATCTATCTGCACTTTGCACCTGAAACAACAGAAAAAAGGACTACAGTGCAACTTTCCAGACAGTGCGCTGTAGTGTTACATATGGTAGGGGTTAATTAGACACAAATAGGAGGGTATTTCATTCCTAAAAGAATGTGTGAGGTAATAAAAGGATATCCCCTCAGTCAACCTGAAACCTGTATTTGTTTATAAAGTCATTTGAATTCAGGAGTTTGCCTCAAAGCGGTCTGATTCATCCCTCCGAGAGCCGAGAGCAAAGCAGAAACTCCCAGACTGGAAATGGATTCCTTTCACTTTAAAGCAAAGGATGTGGAATGCTGGAGAAATCCAAAGAATGATTATTTTTAGTTTTAATGCAGGAAAGCTAGCCGTCTACAAGAATGCTTTCACTGTCTAGATGCCTTGAAGTTTTATCTGATCCGTGTTCCTAGAGCTACGATACCAATAATACTGATAATACTGAAGATAAGCTCACACGCTGTGTTGATGTTGCCTGATTTACTACATGAAACGTAGCGAACGTAGCTCCAGAAAACAGTTGTAAACATAAAGAGGAATGAGGACTAACCGAACAGACCTGTCTATGCATCAAAAACTGTACTGTGTCAGACATGACCAAAACCTTCGAACATTCCTTTCTGCTTCTTAGATTCTCTTTTTCTTGCGCTTTACTTCTCTCTCCTCCTCCTTTTTTTTTTTTTTGTATGTGGAATTATTTTCCAAAGCTGCCCACCCGTGTTCTGTGCGAGGCGTGGACTCGCAGCTCTCACTGACGTTTTGATTCTTCCCCGAGCCGAGTTCTGTAATCCCTTCCAGAGAAAGTGTTCGGGCCGAAAAAGGAGACTGAAGCAACTGGCAGACATGTCGAGACAATGCCGAGCACGTCATCAATGGGTGGCAGCGGAGATAGCCTGCAGCAACACATCATCAACATTAGTAGAACTCCGGATTTTATTATGGAACACTATTTCTTCCATCTCTCGCTGTCATTCTTTTAAAGTGGTTGTTTGCTATTATTCTGAATTACTTTGTCATGTCTGTTTTCTGAGCTCTATCTCACGTACTATTTTCAGCCAGTGCGAGGTTTGATGGGAGCAGAGGAGGGGAATTACTCATCGTCTGATCTCAGCCCGACTGTGGGTTTTGGTTTAGGTTTGAGAGTTGAAAGCAGAATGACAGAAACCAGAGACCAAGATTGTTTTAGTTCATGAATATATAAGAAAGAGACCACAAATTAAGTCCAGGCTGTCAGTCGGGAACACATCATAGGCAATTGTGGCACTCTGCACCTGCCTCACTGAATAAATCCCAATCTCCTGCACAGATAACGACAGGGTTTGAGCTGCTGGTAAGTTTGTGATTGAAATTTCCAAAACTTTGTCTCATGTGGGGGATTTTTCTTTGTCAGCACTGCAATGAAGAGATTACATCATCACTATGGTAGCCCGCAAGCCGTCAGCTTTCCTCCGTCAGCCGATGTACAGTCAGCCGTCTGACCCAGACAAAGAGAACATTCCAACAGTTCAACCAGCAGGAAGCGCAGACCCATAGTCACACCTCATTATGGTCAAACTCATCAACCCCATCTGTCACCAGCAAAAGGATGCTCATGCTAAAACACACCCACCACAAGCTACATCATCCTCAAGTCACTTGACCTCTGACTATGATCTGACTAGCATCGCATGCATCACTCTCCAAGCTCATTGTAGTTCTCCTTTTTTATGTAGAAAAGTTGTATACATCCACATTATTGCTCAAATTTAGGTCCAAACGTAGGAGTATGTGACTCATCTTCCTGTTCGTAACAATGTGTGAAGAAATGATGGTAAATGGACTGCACTTATATAGCACTTACACTACAAGCTGTGCCCTCTTTACCCATTCATACAGCACTCTACTAGAGCTATACAAAGCTAATCTGAATCTGTGGAGACTAATCGGTGCTTGATCACATTCATACACCAAAGGGACACACATCAGAGGCAATGAGGGGTTCTTGCCCAGGGACACTTTGGCATGTGACTGCTGGTGGAATTGAACCCCCAACTATTGCATTGGAGGATGACTGCTCTAACCACTCAGCCACCCAATGATCCTGCCTCTGACCAAAAACTGCACCAAAGCATCAAGGGTCACATCTCAGTAGGGGGAAAAGATCACAAAATCACAGCAATTGTGCAATATTTAAATTTCTACAGATGAAGAAGCAGCATTTTCTTATAAGAGCATGATCTACTTTAACAATGTGAATCATTGAATCCACAAAAATGGGGATTTTTAAGTTAAAGAAGTAAATAACAATAATCCCATTATGCTATGAAACTTAAGCAGTTAATTCAAGCAGCTGCAGCCAACACATTCCTTAGTGGCAAATTATAAAGCAGCACAAAGCTCCTCTTGTTTCCTTTTATCTTTGTTCAAGCTATTCCCTTTGAATCAATACACAGGAGACAATAGAAAAATAAGCTCAACTTAGCAACAGGAAACGTCCTCATGCGAATGCGTCCTCTGCACAAACTTCTCTACAAAGGGAAACGATAAAAACTGTTGTGCGAGAAGAACGATGCCAAAGTGGGAAAAAAAGAAACAATTCTTCAGTAATATATGTGAGGACTATTTATACGGATGAGAAACACAAGGGGTGGTATTTCTAACTCCTGAAGGGGCAACATTTGCTTTTAGATTCCTTTGAATGGCTCTTTTCATCCTATCCTTGCTCAAAATAGTTCCAAGCCCCGCTCAGATGAGCCATTAAACCCACACAGCAACAGAGAACATTCTTTCCCTGAACATAATAAAGCTGCTGCATTCGCGTTAGATTTATCCTCTGCGAGGAATCCCATCAAAAGTAGGGAGCAGTCTGGTGGAAGATTAGAGTCAGCAGTAAAGGTGGCAGTGGAGCTGTGATCAGTCATGCCCACCACTGCAGGTCAGCTAAGCCTATGGAGAATGCTAAAAATCCTTGATCCTGGCCCACAGCTAAACTCTGTGGCTTGCTGTTATTTTATGGGTGAAAGCCAAGGTAGCCATAAAGCACTGTAATTATATTTGTGTATCTGCCGTGAAGGTTTGTAAACACAGTGATAACCTTAAATGACCCTGCAGCGCCTCACTTTTTCTGTTTTCTCCTGTGATGGTCGAGGCGACGCTCATCACCCGCCATCGAAGCGTCAGTCATGTTTTGCTTGCATCCGTGTTCATTTGTCTGCATCGTTAGCAAAACATCTCGCGAACCACTAACGGGATGAATTAAAGTTTCAGAAAGTAATCACTGAATGAATGCACACATATCTTACAGGACACAAAAATGGCTACAACTCAGTCCGTTTTACAGATAATGAGATCTAATTTGGTGTGGTAGTAGCTGAGGATCGTCCAAAACACATAATTTGAACACAAGTGGGTTTTTTTGGTTTTTTTTTAGCAAAATATATCATAAACCACTACATATTCCAATGAAACTCTTAAAAAAGTAATGATTGTATGTAAATCTGCACACAATAAACTTCTGGAGTCAATCAAATTCAAGATGGCCACCACAGCTAATCGACCTTAGACTACACAAAGATGAATATTACACATACTGAGCTAAAATACTTCCTACATTAAGAATAAGTTTCTAATCAAACCATATATAGTTAAAGCAAGTCATGTTAGAGCATGTAGACGCAGGTGGACTCATGCTTGGACAGATGTTGATCATCTGGAGCTTCTCTCGTGGCAGCACGGGGGACAGGTGAGCTTTTTTTTTTTTTTTTTTTTTTTTGGACGGTGACATCCATTTTATTTGCACACATCTACACGAAGCCACATGTGAAACACCTTCCCGCAGGAAAACTGCGTGCCCTTGACACATTCACGGCGGTTTGGACATTTCGACACTTTCCGTTTACCTCGAATAAATAAATAAAAAAAGCTGTGATTTACGGCGCACAGCCTCCACCGTGTGCACGCAGCCGACAGATGTTTGTGCACCGACAGCCCGCACGTGATCCCCTCACCTTTTTTCTCCTCTTTTTGGATGTCACACAACAACCGCGGTTTTCCTCCTTTTGTCTCAACTCGTGCGGTGCTGCTTAGTCCCGAGTCAAAAACTACGCAGAGCTCCTTTTTGTCCTCTGTCTTCGCGGTCTGGTTCCGGTTTAGCTCCGAAAACCCCGTCCCCGGTGTCTCCCTCCGAAAGGCAACTTGGAAGTTTGGTAGAAAGTTGCGGTTTAGCCTCGCTGCGGTATGCAGTTTGCCGAGGGGATGAGCTCATTCAAGGCTATCGCTCGCTCTTTCTCTCTCTCGCTCGCTCTCTTTGCCCTGGAGTCTCGCGAGAAAACTTCTAAGGGAAAGCGAAGCGTTGCCGTGGCAACAGGGCTCACCTGTAGACAACAAGGCTCCACAACAAACAGAAGAGTGCTCACTCCGCGTTGAAAACATGGAATAGAAACTACGGATAAAAACGCCCCAAAACGTTTCAGTTTCTGCCTTTTACGTGCACTTTTAAAGGCCATTTCAATGTAAATTGTCTCGTTTACCTTTTTTTCCCCCTCTGGTTCATTTTTGCAGCCATTTTTCATTCATTCAACCTTTATTTATACATT
>NC_056518.1:18794545-18829936 GCF_014905685.2 Nematolebias whitei
TATATATATATATATATATATATATATATATATATATATATATATATACACTTTTTTTTTAACAAGTGAAAATAAAATGGTGTTTAAAAGAAAATGTAACAGAAAACAGCTAGGTTGTAAGACGATGTAAAAACTTGAAAACAGGAACATGTGCGCATTGGTTTTTCCCAGGAACTTAACAGATGTTTAAAGCCACTTAGAGAGGTCGAGAGCTTCAGATCTTTTTGCAAGATATTCCAGGAAACAGGAGCGGAGTGGGAAAGATTCTGCCACTTGATGCAGTTTTATATTTTAAATTTGAAAAAAAATCAACATAACACCAGATTTGGGTAATTTCGTATCGATTTTAATAAATACGTGGCCTCATTTTGGTCTCCATGTAACTCTTTTTGCAGTGTAAATGGTAAATGGACTGTACTTATATAGCATCTTTCTATCTAATCAAGATACTCAAAGCTCTTTACACTATAATCTGTTCCCTTATGTACTCATTCATACAGCACTCTACTATATTTATACAAAGAATAATCAGAGCTTTATCACATTCATACACTGATGAGACACACATCGGAGGCAATGAGGGGGACACTTCGGCGTGCGACTGCTGGTGGGATCAAACCCCCAACTCTTGCATTGGAAGATGACTGCTCTCACAACTCAGCCACAGCTGTCCTTAGTGTGTTTAATTTGATCTAATTTTGATTGTTGTGATACTTCCTGGCTTCCTTTTTTTCTTACCTTTATTTATACAGGTAGTCTCATTGAATCACAAGGACTAATTTTCAAGAGAGACCTGTTTGGGAGCTGATGGTGATAGTGGTGTGTGTGTGTGTGTGTGTGGGGGGGGGGGAGGGGGGGGTTAAGAGCCTTGCTCAAAGGCCTAGAGTGGGGCAAATGAGGGTGGAGGCAGGTGTGTTTCACTTTTTCCACCCACATTTTGATGTTGTCGGTCCGAGGAGTCAAACTGGCGACCTTCCTATCACAGGTCCACCTTCTCTAACCTCTGAACCACCACTCCCCTATGCAGGGGACTGAGCTGGGAGAAAGCATGAGACTCAGAAACTTCACTTAATACTCTATCGATAATTAAAATGCACACAAATTGACCTTACTGTTCAAAAATAGTCATTTGTTTACCATTGCACCGCAGTTCGCAAAATCAAGCTAATACTTCATTTCACAGTCCAAACTGAGCAGCTCATCGCTCCAACATAAATCATCTTTGATGCTTTCTTTCTGCTAGCAGTTTGCAGTAGAGGCCCCTGATGTTGCTTCTCTAATATTCGCATCACTTTTCTGACAGTCACAGACCAGCAGCGCTGTGGGGAATACATTAAACGCAAGTCTTTGCGCATCATGTCAAACAAATATTTAAATGTGATTTGCAAAGACAGAAGCAAAAATAAAAAGATGTACAGTGTCAACAACTTGAGCATTTGTGCACCCACAGCTAGACTTTAGGGGCACTGCCAGGCCCGCGCTCCCTTTAGCTCTGACATCATGAGCTGATGAGAGGATGTGAGCAAATGTGCAGGAAATCCAATGCTAATCTGCAGACCCTGCAAACAAAGGCCCTCTGTACATAGAAAACTAAAGCTGGGTGACAGCCTGTCACACATACGCAAGGTTGATGCTATCCTAAAAGGGTGATTTAGCACTTTTCTTTTGGCTGCAATGCATTCCTGCACCTGCAAGAACTCCTAGTATCAGCATATTTACTTGCAGCTCTAGTAATTTATTGTTAAAGAACAGATTCAGAGATGAAAGGGTGTTAAAATTAATTCCACATTCTTCCTGTTGTATTTAAAGGCACATTAATCCGCACACTGCATCTATCTTTTTTGTATCGGTGTAGCACATCTTCTTGGTCGGTTCTACTAAATGTATGGTCCGAACAGAAAACGCTTTAATCAGAGACAAATTTTTGGTTTCAGGGTTTTATTTTCATTTTGTGTGTGTGTGTGTGTGTTTGGAATGTTAATTCATAGAAGCATGACTGAAGTTTTCCATGTGTTAGATGTGTAGCACCATCTGCTGCCAATTCAAGCACAGGACAGGAAACAAACACAAAAGATGCTAACTTAAGCTTACCTACATATTGTGTTCTTTAAAACAGTTTTCTTTGCATGAAGTTTGAAAAATACAATCTATACGTCCACAGTTGTTCAGCACTTATAAGGTTTCCGATGATATCCCCTCAGGTTTTCAGAATATCACCCTCATTTATTAAGGCTTAACGTGTGGAGGGCAGAGTGTCGACTTTGACAGTTACAGATGAAAACTCATTAGGAGACGGAGGCTATTTTTAGGCCTTCGTTAATTTTAGCAGTCTTTGAATGTCAGGCTCTATTTCAATGGTGGGGAACTTTCTGCTGTATCTCTTAAAGGGCTCTCCCTCCGGCCCAATGAGGAACTTCTCAAAGTTCCAGGAGACGTCCGTCCTGCTGATGGGACTCCAGACCAGAAATTTGGGATCCTGCATGAGGGAGCTGGGGTCGTCGTGGGGATAGGGGAGCTTGTCTTTCAGGTAGGCGAAGACTGGATGTGTGTTTTCTCCGTTGACGTTGCACTTCTCGAAGATGGTGAAGTTGGGTTTGAAGCCACTACCTGGACGCACATGATGGAGTGAGTTCAGGATCTCACCGTTGGTGCAGTTCTCCTGCAGAACACATTTCACAATGTGAGCTCTTTTGGTCAAAACTTGAAAATAACTTTATGTGCAATGTCACGTTTTATCGCGAGATGTCACACGAGAGTGTGTTGTGAATGACAAGTACAATCACACCAATTGTTAGCACAATATTCAATTTATTTATATGGCACCAAGTCACAACAGAAGTCATCTCAGGGCACTGAACAGAAACATTCATATATTTAAAAGTTAATAACACAAATTATCTGAGGAGCAGACTGCTTTGAGTTCAACTCCATCACAGACTCTCGTCATGAGCAAGCTTAAAGGTGAGAGTGGAAAAAAAAACCTCCCTCATGAGGAAGAAACCTTTAGCAGTTCCAGGCGGCCATCTGCTACGACCAGCTGGGTTTGGTAGGAACAGATACACAATGGCAGGTCAAGAATCACATGTTGAGCTAGAAATAGTATCCAATGAAAACTATTCAATTTTAACAAATCGTTTTAAGAAATGTGGTCAATATGTCCTCCAGTATAAGCCTATAGCAGCATAACAAGCCAACCCTAACTATAGGATTAATCAAAAAGGAAAGTCTTAATCCCAGTCTCAAAACTGGACAATGTGTCAGCCTCATGGACTGAACTGGAAGTTGGTTCCACAAGAGAGGAGCCTGATAACTGGAAGATCTTCCTCCCATTCTGCTTTTGGAAACTCTAGGAACCGCAAGTAAGCCTGCAGTCTGAGAGTGAAGTGCTGTTAGGAAAATATGGTTCAATAAGATCTGTAATATAAGATGGAGCTAGATTGTTGAGGGCTTTGTAGGTTAGATTTTGAACTCTATTCTGTATATCTGTTAAATTGACCCACACACATGAATCACTGGCCTACAGTGAATATTAAGATGAACATGACTCGTGGAAGTTTTGCTGCACGGCTCACCTGGTATCCAAACTGGTTACAGGGAAAGCCCAGGACCACCAGCCGATGGGGGTACTTGCTCTGCAGATGGTTGAGCTCGCTGAAGTCCTGGGTGGTGGTGCCTCAGAGCGAGGCCACATTCTCGATGAGGACCACTCGTCCCCTGAAGACGTTGAAGTCCACCGAGTCTCCCTCCAGAGAGGTGGCCCTCAGATCATAAAAGGTTTTAGCGATGAACGTCATCTCGGCTCCTTTGCTGCCACACTGGAGGCAGCTTGGATCTCTGCATGTGACCGTACCTGAACGCCTGGTCACCTGACTCGCTTGGAGCAGAGAGTTGTCTTTCACGAGTGTCAGATAACCCTGCAGGAACCTGATCTCCAGGTGATACACTACACTCTACAAATTTCACAGATGGATGTAATGGATTCAAAAGCAAACAAGCTCATCACTCACTTTCTTAAAGTTTGCAGTATTATAAACAACTTTATTTCTTCCAAGATACATCTACTATCCTCTGAAAGTATTTGATAATTCATAAGAACGTGAACTGTACAACGTGTCATTAGATGCGTGTGGGTTTTGGATTTCTTCACGACACGTATTAGTTTTCTCAGCCATGAAAGATTTAACAGGGATCACCTGCATCTCTCAGCTTGTGATGAAAAATGAATAAACCCTCTGCCTGAACTCCCCATGCTCCTAACTTCATTACATCAGTTTTAATTTAATCACTCAGTCAGGGGCCCATCACCAGTTTTTCAGAATGAAAACTGTAATTTATTAGCTTCTATATAAATTTATTCCATTTTGATGCTAATGAAAAGAGGTCTAGCATTCCTAAAAGGGAAGCTTATCTCCTTTCACACCAGCGTTTTAAACTAAAATCAACCTATTGAGAAATGGTGGCACTTTAGCCATTTTAGTCAAACATTAAAAACAACAATATGCACAATCTTGTAATAATCTGACCTCTAGAGAAATTGCATTTCCTTGCGAAAACGCAGTGTGAATGCTTATTGCTGAAAAACTGCTGAAATTAGCTAAAAACATGCTGAAATATAGCTGAAATGGAAGAACAAGCCTAAGTTAGCAGCAGAAAGCAGAAAGAACTCGTATTTACTAAATTTGGTTTAAATAAGCAGAAACAAACACAGAAATTAGTAAATTAGCTAAACAGCTGAAATTAGCAAGAAATAGCTGAAAAGTAGCTGAAAAGGCAGAAAGAAGCTTAAGTTACCCGACAGAAGTGAAGAAAGCGTATTTCTGTCCAATTAGGTGGAAAGAATCAGAAATGAGCCAAAAGTGTAAATTATATGAAAAAAGGCAGAAATTAGTAAAAAAAAAACAAACAAAAAAAACTGCTGAATAGTAGCTAAAAAGGCAGAAAGAAGTTTAAATGACCAGAATGAAGTGGAAAGAGCACATTTTTCCTGAATTAGGCAGAATTTTTTTAATGATTGCACAAAATGTGGAATTAGCTGAAAAAGCTCAAATTAGCATAAAACAGCTAAATAATTGCTGAAATAGCATAATTAGTTGAAACTTGCAGAAATAAGCTGAAAGGAGCATAACAAGCTGAAATTAGCAGAAAGAAGTTAGAAGAAGCACAAAAATGTTGTAGTTAGCAGAAAAAAATCAGAAAGGAGCACAAAACGGCTGAAAAAAAAAACCTGCTGAAATTAACTGAAAGTAGCTGAGCTTTTTTAATTTGCACAAAGAAGCTGAAAGAAGTTGAACCAGAACAAAATGTGAAAGGAGCAGTAAAAGGTTGTAAACACATCTGAAGATTTGAAGGATGAGCTCAATTCATTTCCACTGAGAAAAAAAAAAAGTTGCATAAAAGGCTAAATATTTCAAAAAGACCAAAAGTCATGGCGGGATTATCCTGAACGAGCAGAATGTTTCCACATATGAGTTGTTGAAATAGTTTGAAAACAGCGGGACGAGAAAAGTGCCAAAAAACGTACAGAAGAAAGATGGATCACAACGATGCAGGTATGAAGTGTTCTGCATTTCAAGAAAAATGAAACGTGCATATGGATACTTTTGTCAGGTAGCAGGATTTCCTGATCATGCCATCAAACAGCCGGCTGCTTACTGCATTCATCTTCACGATTTTCAAAATAGAAAAGTAACCATGTGGCCTCATAGTCAGAAAGTCTGTGGAGTCAGGATTGAATACAGCTACATCCTAAACTTATAATGTACATGGCAGGGTGACACACTTCATTGTGTTTAACAGGTACAAGTCCTCTGAGCGACATCATCCTGACCCCCCTTCTCTTTGTCCAGAGCAACTTTGTCCAAATAGTCGTCCAGAGACCCCAACAAGCTGTCAATGTCTCTCTTGTGAGCCTGCAGCACCAGTTCTGTCACACGAATGAATGACTGCAAAGGAGACACAAATAAAAGAGTAAAAAAAAAAGACTAAATTAATCTAAATTTGGCCGTTTCCCACAACGTATATGATTTATTTTGGTTGTGAAGTACCTCACAGATGTTCCTGCTGGTGGAAGCACTGACCTCAAAGAACTCCATCCCATAGTTCTCTGCTAACTGGAAGATTCAAGTGGATATGGTTGGAAATAGTATTATTTTATGGCTTATTTCTCTCTACAAGTACACAGATATGAGCTTTATGAGACTATCTAGCTTGGTTAAAAGCAAAAAAATGCATTTTTTTTCTATTAATGCACTATGTTATTGAGATAAACCACTTTCATCAGCTGATAATGGCACTTTAAAATAAGGGTAAACCAAACCCTGTATCCTTGGTCCTTTGTCACTTGTCTCCTCATCTCCTCATCAGCCTTGTTTCCTACTAGAATTGTCTGCACTTCATCTGGGGCCAACTAGAAGAAAATACAAATACAAACAAAGCCAGACAAATTGAACAAAGATAATGTTGCCAATCTCACAAAAAGCAGTTAAAAGTGCTACAAGGAATGCAAATAAAGTGTCAGAATTAAGTGCACTGCATTAAAATGGCAGCTCTTATTGCCTTACTTCATCCACGTCACTGGCCCACTTCACTATGTTCTGAAAGGACGGCTCGTTTGTGATGTCATACACAAATACAATACCCTGCACAAGAACAAATGAGCTGGATTAAAGAATGAAGTTTGATACAAAAAGAATAATTCCGCTCTTGACTCCTTATACTTCTGCCCGCCTGTAGTACTGCTTGGTGATGGTTTGGTACCGTTCCTGTCCTGCTGTGTCCCTGCCCAGAAGACAAAAAGGCACATGAGAATAGAATCACACCATATGTGGGCCAGAACCTAATGCAACACAACGCTACATACCAGATCTGGACTCGGACTTTGGTTCCATCTATTTCTATTGTTTTCATTTTAAAGTCGACTCCTGAAGAAACAAGAGGAAGGCATTTTGTGTCACTGAAAGCAAACAAAACTCATCAAAAACAGAAATTGTACTGCTTTCAAACACCATCAGTTAGGAGTCCATGTTGTTTCATTCCTTCAGCCAGAATTAAAACTTACGGTACTCTGTCTGAGGTGTGACAAACCAACATCGTGCTAAATTATTTCACAGTAAATAAAGTGGGAAAAGTCTGTACTTCCTCCTTTTTTGTTGTTCCTCCTGATCTAATGAGATCTAATAACACCAGAATACAAACTGTTTAAAGACTGGGCTTCAGTGTTAAGACACTTTTCATCACAAGTACATTCTGCACCACACATTTATATTTAAAGATGAAAAACTTGATTCGCCTCCATCTCCTCTTCTAACGTGGTTGATATTATTAATGAGTGTGCAACACTAAATCGTATGCTAGTCCTCACTTTATGTGTCCTACAATCTAATTTTTAAACACCCTAACATCTGGCAACTGTTCTAGGGTGGGTTTACTCATCTATCTGTGCTCACCATGGGGTCTTAGAGGTGACAGTTAAATATAAATTACAGCGCTCTAAAAGCACACTGGGCTATTTTCATCCTGGCACAGATCCACATGGTGACAAATGTCTCTTGTGTCCAGTTACACATGTTCTGATCTTTTCTGCCCCGTCTGTTTTGGACGTCAGTGCATGACACACTCTCCATCATCACATCTGTCAGCATCCAGCCCTCACCCTTGGCAGTCCCGTCTGATGTCCTTCCCACGGACATCTCATTATATTTGTTGAGCATGTAGCATTTCTCCTCCTGCCACTGTTTCTGTTGCCCGAATGGCACAAGAGGAAATAAAACCTTTCCTTTCCACCTCAATATTTAAAAAAAATCCACCAAATTTGTGAACTTCTCATGACTTGCTCAGAGACGTCATCGTCACTGATGAGAGTGGAGGCGCTGCACACAATGAGGGGGTGCAGCTGATGTCAGAGAACGTGTAGGAGGGATTTTCAGCTAGGTAGAAGGAAGCTGTGAAATGTGGCTGAACAGCCCTGGGCTGCAGAAATACTGGTTGCTATTCAAACAAAGGCTGCACAGCCGACTGTTCGCACGCAGTCTTTTCAACAGATGAGTTTACTTTGAAATGCATCCCTTCGATGCTTATCTGAGAAGTGAACGTGCTGCTTTAGGTTGTGCAAAAGTCCTGAACTACTCCTCGCTTAGGCTGGATTAAAAGCTGAGACGGTCTTCTTCTTTGTTCAATTTTGCACGGTGCGCTGTACAATTTTGAATAACAATAAAGTTTATATTTATTTATTGTTGTGCAACAGTCTTCAAGACTTTCTGTGGACCATGCCCTGCAGAAACAGTCCCCAGCCCATCTTCTGTACACCAGGTTTGTATTTCAGAGGTGCGCAACACTGCTTTTTAATTCCCGAGCAACTCGCAGGACGGAGTTAAGTGACTCGGCCACTAATAAGCACGTTGCTCTGAAAGAGATCAAACACACTGAACTGAAAATGGATTAAAAAGAAACAGTCAGGGGTTTTTAGAAAACCTGGAAACATATGCATCAAGACGAGTTTAAAACCTATACGGCATTTCCACAGTAGCAAAACTGACTCAAACTATCAACTATTAATATTTCCCTCTCAACTAAATTTCAGTGTATTGTGATAAATCGACAACGAAAACCCAGCATTTCTCAGTTTCGCGCCCATTAAAACAAGGGACAGCAATGCTTGTTCTTTACCGACAGTGCTTTTGCTTGTGCCTGTGTGTTCATTCGTCTGCAACATTAGTAAAATATCTCATGAAACACTGAATGCACTTTAAAAAAAAACGTTCAGAAAGACATCAGTGGATGTGAATCTACAGCTGATGAACTAAAACTGGCTTTCACAGCTAATCAAGTTTAGTCAACGCAAAAGTTCTTATACCCGAGTGAATTTTACAGATGTTGAGCTCAAATTTGGAAAGTTTTTCAGAACTCCAGGGGTTAAAGGCAAGCTGACATAAGATATTTGATCAATGTGGCTACAACTCCCATTTTCTCTCATTATAAGAAGTCAATTAGCTTAAAATCAGCATGAAAGGCGGCGGGCGATATGCATTCCTCCACTGAATGCTTGAATGTGTGAAATCATTATTGACTGCAGGAGTGAAGGTGAGCCAGATTGCACAAAGGCTTTAAGCTAAAGGAGTTATTTTATGCAGCTTTTTCAGACACTATCAGCGTTTGCTGCATTTTGCACGTTAGAGAAGGCCATTTTTACTTTTTTTGTAAAGCAGTGTTAAAGAATGAGCCACGACACTTAATGTGCAGGATTCAATCATGCTCAAGTTTCTAACAGCAAAGTCCTTTGACTGAACGACATGGAGCCCTTCTCACCTGACCCAAATCCTACTTAAAATGTGAGATTTGCACAGAGGTGCCCAATTGTGTTGCAGACTAAACAATATTTTTTTTGAGTTTGAGAAACATTTTTAAATGACAGAGCTTACTGGGCAAATGTATTTATTTGTTATCACAACAGCAAAATCATAAAAAAAACACTTTTTATCTGCTTTGTGGTTACTGATGGCATTTAGATCTTCCATATGCCTTCAAAAAAATATGGAAAACAATCTGTAAATCAAAAGAAATACTGCAAGCTTTCTCTTTTCCTGAGTAATTAGTGACAGAGACAAAGCCCTTTTAACTTGGCTCTGCTGTGCAATTAGATGGTCTGCATGTCTCTTGTTAGCTGATGCAGAGAGAAATTGACCAGGACTGAAAATTATTCAGCAGTGACTAATAACTGACCATCTCTAATGCACTTGTTTTTTTTTTTTAAATAACTCATCCCATGTTGAAACGTCCTATGATGTTTTAAAGTAATGCTCCCCAGAATAAAAGTGAACTTTATTTTGCAGCCACAACAAATTACAGCCAACCACCTGCCTCCAAATGTTAATGCAGAAAACAGAAAATTAATGTAAAAGTGTTCAGAAAGAATGGGTTAAATCAAAGTGCTTTATAGTTTAAATAAAAAAAATCTACTGTAGTGGACAGGGTGGTGTTTAGCCGGTTAATCTTGTGATAGACATGCACAAATGAACTAAAATTACTAATTTAAACTTGTTTGATGGCTTCTTCTTACCAATGGTGGAAATGTGTGAAGGATCAAATTCTCCCTCCGTGAACCTGCGCAACATGCACGTCTTTCCGACCCCTGAGTCTCCGAGAAGGAGCAGCCTGAACAAAACGTCGTACTGTTTGGCCATGACTCCAAAAACTTACAATTTCCCACACGGCATAACTTTATCATGAGACCTGTGGAGCTGAACGTCCTCTGATTCGATGCTGCATTCAGGGCACCTCGGATATTCCCCCTTCCAAGCTCGGAAGTTCCGCAAGTAGCAGCCCAGTAAAAGGAGATTTGTTAAAATACGAAGCATTTTGTAATAAATATAAAATAATTTGTACCCCTGAGGATTACTAAAAGGTAACTGATATTCCAAATGTTATGACTAATCTAATCAAGAATAATTTAGATCAGATCCCAACCCCCAGATTGCATAAAATAATTAATTATATAAACTTTGTAAATAAAAAATGCAATAATATAATTTTGAAAAATATTTTAATCGACAAGATCTATCCTGGGTCCTCCAAAAGAATATATCAATTAAAAAAAATACCTTAACAAAACAAGAAATTAGATCAATCAGAACTAAATTTATGAAATTTCCAATACCCCCTGAAGTGAAAGAATTCCACTTTAAAACTGTAAATGAAATTTACCCTTCACAGGAGTTCTTTAAAAGATTATTAAATTTTGAAATGGAGAATTGTTATTTTTGTAAATCCATGTTGGAATCAACAGAACGCGTGTTTTACGAATGTGAGATTGTAAGTGGTTTTTAGAAGGAGTTACATAACTGGTTGATATCTAAGTCCCTTCATTTTTTTTTTTCTTGGAAATAAATCAAATTTGGAATTTTATTAAAGAATAAAAAAAAATGGAATATTTGAGCAATAATATAATGTTTGCCAAATTCTACATTCATAAATGTCGTTTCACAAAAGCTCTTCCTATTGTAAAAGCGTTTAAAAATGAGTTTGTATTATTTGGTAAATCTTTTTTAAAAAATTGACAGCCCCTGCTATCAAACTTTTCTCTATTTTTTTCAGAGTTTAAATTGCTATAAACCCGAGGATTTAGTTTAATTTTTACTTGTTAAATTTTAAGGTATTATTTCCTGAAGTTTTTTAAAAAATTTTATACATATATTTTGATGTGTATAATAACAAAATTTTAGTAATATTAAGTAATATGCTTGGGATAAAAATGTTGTTATTGATAGGGAGGTTTCGTTATGTTAGCTGAAATAGATGTTAAATGTGAAATTGTCATTGCCTTTTTTTTTTCTTATTCTTAAATAAAAATAAAAAGTAGCAGCCCAGTAAGGTAGAAGGTTATAAAAACATGGCGATGTCATTTAAAAAAAATTGAACTTAATGTTAGTTGTATTTTATTTGATGTGTTCTCGTTTATATCACAACCTAAGCCCATTCGTTTAGTTGTAGCCCACATAAAACTGTAATTTCCCACAGCATCAAAAGCAGCACAAGGCCAGCATCCTTCAACTGGCTGCTTTCTACAGCAGGAGTGACAGAACAAAAAGGATGAGACACAATTAACATTTTAACATTAAACATGATCACAAATTGTCTCATTTGCTTGCCTAATGTCCAAAAATGTACAATATGACAAAAAAGTTTACAATTCTATTGTCATGTGCCAACACAAGGTGACAATAATATTGATGTTATTGCTCCTGTCAACAAAACATCATGAACCACTGGACAGATGTTGATGAAACTTTTAGAAAGTAATATATGGCTGTACATCGTCAATGATTAACTTTTGCACTCAGTTCCAAATGTCCACCATAACTAATTAAGTCTATACATAAAGTTTTGCAGATAAGAAATCAAATTTGATGATGTAACGGTACCGAATCATCCATAACATTCTCTGAGTGTGAGGTCTTGCAGAATTACACGAAACTGCATGTAGTTATTTTCAAGTTTGGACCAAAATAGCACTTGTGTCATTTCACGGTATAAAACAAGTCTAAAACTCCAGCATGAATAGAAACAGTTTTGATTCTAGTGAGTTTTATAAAAATAATTAAAAAAAACTGGTATTTTAAAGCTTATCTCAGAGAAATACTGTAGAAACAAGATTTTTGCACGCGTTCAGTAACAACACACCGAGCCATGAATACATCCAAAAAGGATAAAATAGTTTTATTTATAATCTCATAATAAAGGTATGCCTTAACTTGCAAGACAACCATTGGCAGTATGTACAACATACCTGTAATTTCCATGGAATGGAACAAATATTTATTACACACGTTTTTTTTTTTCCTCCTTTTTCTTTGAAGTTCAACATTCCCAGCACAGGCAACTATAAGGGAAGGCTTGTCTTTGCAGAACTGACACCATTTAGGAGTATACAGTGTTATATACTACACACTGAAATGGACTTCCACTAACAAAAATAAAGGTTACTGCCCTTTAACTTCATTGCGTAACATTCAGTATCAATTAAGTGATTTGTTTTTTTTAATTATATCACATTTATTTACTGAGAATAACAAAAAGAGGACAAGAAATACCCGAAGCTGTGAAAATCATTCAATACAGATATCAGTCATAAATACACTCTGTAGGTTGCAAAACTAATTTTGGTGCATCATTATAAAGAGAAATTTGTTTCATTGAACGTCGGTTTCAAAGATAAAACCTCAGGGGGGTGGTTCTTCTTGCATATCAGACACTTTTACTAAAAACAATTTGACATTCTTCTCTGGAAAAGTATAATAAAAACACACTCTCTAATTATCATTCCATCAAAAGTGGTAGTCTCGCAACCGACTGCAAAGGTTGTCCAAAAGAAAGGATATTTTTATAGCTTTATTAAAGACTCGTACAATGTAATTTCATGAACAGTATCACGTCTTTCAAAGACTGCTGAGCTGCCTCACTTTGGGGATCGTAAAAGTCGTTGCTGGGCCACAAAAACAGTGACGGGATGCAGATACAGCAAGGTAGAAGCGTTTTGTACAAACACTAACAGCACCAATCACACTGTCTCTACCGTGGGGCTTAGACTGGTGTAAAAAGGGGAGGAGCGAGAAAAGGGCAAGGTAAGAGAAGCTGGTGGGTACGGAGAGTCCGTCTGAACATCAAGGACAGGAGCGCCTGAGTTTAGATGGGCTCCACGCGCAGCTTCTTTCTGCTGGGCGGCTCGTCCGGCTCTGATTCTGAGGTGGAGTCGGACCCGCCGTCGAAGGCAGACACGGCGCTCCCTTTGCGGTTTGTGTACAAGCTGCTTTCAGTAGAGTAGTTTGTCTGGAGCTGAGTGTTCCCTTTGGCCTTCTCCAGTGCACGAACTTAGACGATATGAAAACAAGTGAAGTAAAGCACAAAGAATAAGTGACCGTGCACATTTGTTAGGTGTGGAATTCCTCTCTTACCCTGCTGCTCCAGCAGTGCGTTTTGCTTCTTTAAGTCATCGATGTCTTGCTGGTGGCTGTGATTTTTTCTCCTCATGAACTGGATGTATTCTGTGGCTTTGTCTAAAATTTGTGCTCGTGACGCCTGTTGAACAGAGACAAACAGCTGAGACAACTCTACAGAGTAGGCGTGCACCGATTGCAGTTTTCTGGCAGATCACGATCTCTAAAAAGCCTGACTTGTCGATTCCGATTTTGGCCAATACTGGTTTTGTTTCATAAGTGACACTGTCAGGTGGTATAAGGTCACAATGCACTTTCAATTTTCCAACATTATTTTATTGAAAAACTTACCCTTGAACAATATCCTAGAACAATACAAACTTGTTTTAACTGGCCATGAGGTAGTGCTCTGAAATATAAATGAAGTTTAGACCAGGGCTATTCAACTGGTGGCCCGCGGGCCATTTCCGGCCAGCAGGTGACTTCAATCCGGCCTACTTCAGAACAATATTTTGGGGGGAGTTTCTGGGTTTGGGTTCTGTTTATTGCATTTATGATTCAATGCAATAAAATAAGCAAATTTAAAAGGTAACAGATCATTGTAAACTTTGGCTTATTTACATAATGATTTTAATCGCTGGATGTCCGGCCCTCGAGCTGTTGCTTTTCAGAAACTGTGGCACCCTGAGCAGTTTAGTTGAATAGTCCTGGTTTAGACAATTGTTTAAACTACAAAAAAAAATTGGTTTGTCATGTATCGACCGATCGCCGATCACCTAAAATTACGGAAATCAAGGTTGATAAATTGGCCGGCCAATGTATCTGTGCACCCCTACTCCAGAGTCACTTAATGCAAAATGCACTACTCCTTTGTTAAATGTGTCAAAATGAACAGAAATCACAACCATACACAAAACATTTACAGTTGTTGAGACAAACGACATATTTACACACCTTGCATATAAACTGAGTACGATCAAAATGGTCTTTATTGCAGCTCATGGGTCACAAGCAAAGTGTTGAATGAACTAGAGACTGTGTTCAAACATGAGCGTAATCATCAATGTAAAGGACCATAGACGTCTGGGTAAATAACCACCTGATGAGAAAGGGCCAATGTGTAAATGTGCCACATTCACCTGAGCCACCAAACCTTGGGTTGGATGGCAGTACTTCACTGATACTTCACTGATAACTGGCCTCTCATCTCAGTAGCTGTTTGCCTGACTCTGACGATCAAAACTAAAACCACTTTAACTGCAGTTACACAGAATACTGCATAAACCTCCGCTTAAAAATAAACTAAAATAGCTTCTTACACAGCAACCGTGATGCCTCTTTTTCCTCAATTCATCGTCAATATTTCTCCATAACGTTCAACTATTAACGTCCTCTCACCTTCTCTCCATGTAATGCAGGCACGGAGTCTCTTAAACCGTGAAAGCTATCTTTGATGTGGTCCCTCCGTTTGCGCTCCAGCGCGTTGTGATGTGCTCGCTTATCAGCCTGCAAAGAGACAGTCTTTATTTGTGCAGGCAATACTTATAAACACAGGTCATTTAAAAGGTGCTTGCATAAAATGTCCTTGTGCGTTAATGTATTAAACACACATCTGAACATACAGCGCAAACCTGCAGCGAAAGTAATGTTTCATGGGGATATGATCTTGTTTGTTTTCCATCGGTTTAAGGGTTGGGCCACACGCACATAAAAACACAGTTTTGATTAAGCTATGTATTTACTCTCCACCATATGCTGTGGAGAGATTGTCATCATTTTAATGTGAATTCATCAGCAGTGGCAAAACAACAACAACAAAAAAACACAAACTACAGAATTTCCATGAAGGTAAAACACACACTGGGAAACAACCTGAGTCAAGGATGAGAGAAAACCCTTCCAATATGCATCTGTTTAAATGCAACTAACAAAAAATGGTTAAATATAAGTATTTTTTATCAATAATATGGACAAAATCTGCAGACAGACTGTAACATTGATCAAATATTTCAATCTAATTATACTTAATAAAGAAAACTTAAGTAAAGTTTAACGTTTTTGTATTTATTTTTGTTATTACCTTAGCAGAAAAAGCCAGATCAAAGTAACATTTAGTAAAAAAAGTTTTGAAGGTAAATTATAAATGACGACATAAATACTTTAAAGGAATTTGGGATGTGCCATCTCAGTCTTGAGGCGAAAACTTTTAACAATTGTTAAATTTAACAACTAGGGCTCAACATGCCAACAAATGAATACTTCCAGCTGCTGGGTAAGGAAGTGAACTTGGAGATCACTGTTACCGTATTTTTCAGCCTATAAGTCACATTTTTTTTGCATAATTTCATGCCCTGCGACTTATAGGCCGAAGTGACATATTTATGGATTTTCCCCCGTATTTATAAACCAATTTTTAGCTGAGATATGACCGTTTTCATTCATTCTGACAGAAAAAAGGAACAGTACCACTTTCAGCTACTAGATGGCAGCAGAGTAGTAGTAGTAGCAGATGGGCATGCCATTGTATCATGTAATAGGTAAACGTGACTATTATGACAAATTCAAAAAAGTTCAAGACAAAAACAACTGGACTTTATTTAATATACTTTACAGTTTTTGTCTTGAACGTTTTTGGAAGTGACCATGTCCTGGATGACTGAGAAGCTTCACCAGCTATTAATAACACAGTCGGCTTGCCACAGTGCCCCCGTGTTCTGCTCGCTGCTTGGAGCAACCCCATCAAACCAGCTGCCCCGCCCCGGCAAAATGCAGCTGATTTGACCGCCAAAGTGCATTTATTAAGCAAAAGTTAGACTGAGACACACCTTTACTATAACTTCAAGCAAACAAATAATTGTTTTTAAGTGTTAATCTTATTAAATTCTTATTAAAGTCCTCCTGTGCATGCTCTCACGGCCGCCAATTGGCAGCCCATCAATTTTTGGCACAACACCGGTCCATATTTCCAGGTTTGGCACACATTTCCATATTGCCAGCGGTGACGCGTAACAAACGCGACGCGTCAGCGGTGACACATAAAAGATGCAACGTATAGGGCGAAGCGACATATTTATGGATTTTTCCACTTTTTTAGACATATTTGGACTGATGCGACTTTTAGGGCGGTGCGACGGGTACGGTGGAAAATACGGTAAATTAAATGGTAGGCAAATAACCCATATCTCAGAAACTGTAAACGAATAAGTAAATGACTATTTTACTGAAGCAACCAACAGCAAAGGTTTCCGTTTCTGCTCTGTGGAGTCATTGCCCACCACCAAATGCGATAATGTTTTATCCCACGTTTGTATGTTATTTTGTTTGTAGTGTTAGCAAAATATCCCTTTAATCAGTGGATGAATTTTAATGTAACTCTCAGAAATTAGCTACTAGATGTACGTATAGAACAAATTCACATTTGAAGTTAATCCAATTCAAGATGGTCGCCAAAGCTAATTATCCTTAGCCCACACAAAAATGACTATAGCCCAGATGTGGTAGTAGCAGAGCATAATCCCCATTGCATATGCAATGTACGTTGCAAAACATCTCTGCTTACAACTGGCGTTAAGTAATTGTGTCAACTGTTTCTTAACCCACTAATAAATTCCTGGTTTGTACAACTCATTAACTTTAAAAGTGTTTGTGACATGCATTTCCTACAAATACAAAAAAATGGAAGAAAACATCCTCATATTTAAGAAATTTGGCATAATATTCAATTTTACATTTTATAATCATGTTATGTTTCTAATAATACATTCTATTTATCACAGAAATATGATGCTGCAAGCATTTTAAAGTCAAGCCAATTCAAGATGTCTGCCACAACTAATACAATTTAGCCAAGACAAAATTGGCAAAGTCAGCTAACTTTAGAAGATACAGCACAGAGATAAGTTTGGTGTGGTAGTAGCTGCGAGTCCTCATCAAATGCAACGAGATCACGCGAGATCTCGCGAGATTACGCATAACGTCATTAACAAGGGTTGACTAAAATGGCTATAACTCAGTCCCTTAACTTCAAATGATGATCTTTGCTTCAAACTCTGGCCTGAAAAGTGGCAGTCGATTTGCATTTATTCGTGAATAAATGCACATTTATTAGAGTCAAATAATTAAAACGTTTATGTATTTTAAAATAACATAACACATAGAGATAAGCGCAGCTTCGCAAGTGTGCAGGGTCTGGGAATACACAGCGATACGAGATGCGCGAAGAGAACATCGAGTACTTGATGCTTATCCATTTCTGCAGGCTGCAAAAGCTAAAGGAAGCAACACCAGATATTTACATCAAATCTTTAACATAATGATCATTGTTTTGCCCATTAATGCTACTGCTAGCTTGTAAATACAGCGATGCTGACGTAATGGGGTTGCCCTCTTTCTTAATAAACAAGCATTGCCTTTACATAAACTGTGCAAAACAGGGTTTAAACAAAACAACTGGAGCTCATATGAAGCAGCAGCATTTTACAGGGACATGATGTTCAAATACATCGCTGTTTATCTTTCTGATGAGCTGGCCTTCCTTTCAGAAACAGCTAAGCTGCTGTTGTTCGTGTTGCATCTAGTTTTCAGTGTCTCTGAAGCTTCACTTGCATTTAAACGGTACAGAATGACTAAATGGGTGTTACATGGTGACTAAAACGGTGCTATAATTGCTAAAAACAAAAGCTGCTAAAACAAGATGACGTTGTTGTAATGTGTTGGGGGGAACAAATTTTCTACTGTAGGCAGTAGGTGTAACTTATGTTCGACTTTTATTTACAAGCTAGCAAGCACACCCAAGAGGGAAAAAAACATCCACTGGTAGGCCAAGCTTTTCTAAAAAAAATAAAAATTTAAATAAATAAATAAACTAGTTAGCCAACAAGCTAACACGCTAGCACAAACACAGCAGGCGGGTTTATTTTATGATGCTTTGTTCAGCTAACAGACCGACTAGCTCAAACTAGAAGAAACCAAAACACATACATCGCTGTCGACTTCGATGTCATCGTTTTCACTCATTCTTCAGTAAAAACGACCTAGAAAAGAAAACAGGCAGCTGTCAAAACAAAGTGCAGCGACAACTGGAGGCAAATACAGCGTAACACGAAGCTCCCGACTGTTTTTCTCCACGTGATTTGCCTACACATGGAACGGAAAAACACGCCAAGCGCATGCGCATTGAAACCAGGCCTTGTGGGAAATGAAGTTTTTTGTATCGCATTGTGACGCGCAGAAACTGGCTCTACTCACTGCCACTGATTCATAAAACCACTGACTTGACACGAAAATGATCCATTTTACTGTGGGACTGGGAAAAATAATGAAAGACCAACTGTTTTTAAACAGGAAGCATTTTTCTCCTCTTACTTTAACTTTAACTCATTAAAAGATTAATTAAGCAAATTATGTTTTTATTTAAACTATTTTTTCATTATATTTCATTTTATTAATGCTAATATAAATTGATATATCGATTTAAATCAAGGTAAATTTGATATATTAAAAAATAAATGCAGTTATATTTGCATTCATTTTGCACAATCAGTATTTTCAGGCAGTACTGTGGCTCAGTTGGTAGAGCTGCTGCCCCTCAGCAGGTTATTCTGATTCAAATCCCGGTCCAGGGGCCTTTCTGGGTGGAGTTTGCATGTTCTCGCCATGCATGCATGGGTTTTCTCCAGTACTCTGGTTTCCTCCCACAGACCAAAAACATGCATGTTAGGCTGGTAACTCTAAATTGTCCAGGTGTGAGTGAGAGAGTGAATGGTTGTTTGTCTCGTTTGTCTCTATGTGGCCCTGTGATGGACTTGCGACCTATCCAGGGTGTACTCCGCCTCTCACAGTGATAGCTGGACATGGACACCGGCGACCCCTGAAGAGGGAAAAGCTGAAAGAAGGAGAAGAGCAGATTAAGCGAGTGTGTGCGTCCTTTACTTAAAAAATCAATCAACCTTTATTTGGACAGGTAAATCCTATTGAGCCTGGAGGACTAAACAGGTCTTGACCCCTCTCTCTGCTCCAATTTCAGGCTTATCTCTAATCTTCCATTTATTTCTAAAATGTTAGAGAAGGTTGTCTACAACCAGTTGTTACCATTTTTAGAGGACAATGCTATCACTGAGCTGTCAGGGTTCAAAGCCTGCCACAGTACAGAGAATACATTTTTGAGGGTATCAAATTATATATTCTTGTCAGTTAACTCTGGAAAGTTTGTTTGTTTGTTGTTTTAGTGCTCTTAGATTTGTCTACTGCATTCGACACCGTTGATCACAGCATTTTAATCTCTCGTCTTGAGCACTGTGTGGGTATTAGGGGTGTCGCCCTCAGCTGGTTTCGGTCCTACCTAACTAATAGGAGTTTCTGTGTAAAAATGGACAATTTTATGTTTTCCACAGCTCCTCTTCCACATGGGGTCCCCCAGGACTCAATCCTTGGCCCTCTTTTATTTGCGCTTTACCTACTCCCCCTCGGCTCTGTTTTTAGGAAACGTGGCATTTCATTTCACTTCTATGCTGATGACTGCCAGATCTATTTCCCTTGGCACAAAACAACACATTCCAGCAACTTGCACACTGCCTTAATGATATTAAGGCATGGTTTTCTATTAACTTTATCAGTCTAAATGAAAACAAGACTGAAATTATGATGTTTGGACCAAGTTGCTGTCCCTTTCCCAGTGTAGATCTTGGCGCACTGTCATGTTTATCTCAGGGACTGTGTCACCAATCTGGGGGTGAAGTTTGAGTCTGATTTTAAGTTTGAAAAACAGCTCAGCAGTGTTGTTCAGAAAAGTTTTTATTAACTTGGCCAAATAGCAAAAGTTAAACCAATCTTAGCAAGACCTGACTTGGAGAAATGAACCCACTCTTTTATCACAGTTCATCTTGACTACTGTAATGCACTATATGTAGGCATTAGCCAAACCTCTCTTGCCTGTCTGCAGCTTGTGCAGAACTCTGCTGCTCGCCTGTTAACTCAGGCCTGTAGGCGCAAGTATATTTCTCCCATAGCGTCCCTTCATTGGCTCCCTGTGCACTACATAATTCATTTTAAGCTCTTGCTATTTGTTTTTAAATGCCTGAACAACCTTGCCCCACCATATCTGTCTGAGCTTCAGCCTTACTGCCCACCCCAATCCCTAAGATCGGCTGATCGGTTGTTGCTGACAGTCCCTAAAACTAGGTTGAAGTTCAGAGATGACAGCACCTCTTTACAACTTCTGCAAAGATTTGGGGCCTGACGATAAACAAGCCCAAAACTGAAGTCATGCACATCAATTGCCCAGATTCAACCCTAATCAAACATCTTCACATAGAAATATTCCACCAACATTCTCTGCTTCTCATTCCAAATATCAAGAGGTGGCAGCACAGAACCAATAGAGGAAATCACACAAACACTAAAACCATGGTTAGTCGTCTCCATGGCCCTGTCATGTATGCTAAATGGATGATGACCAGACACCAAAGCAGCTCCACTTTAGCGAGGTAGCTGAGAGAACGAGTGTTTGTTGTGGCTCCTTGGACTGATGAATCTTTTGGATGAAAGATGAAACGTGTCAACAACACACACAAAAAAAAAAATGTCCAGAGGATCTGACTTAACTGTTGGATTTTTTTTAACCTGGATTATTGAGCATGAACTTTAATCTTTTTAAGAAAACTCTTACAGTGTAAACTTGTCTACTCAGACAGATGTTTTGGACACATCATTTCTAAAACTAACATCCAGCATAGCATTGTCAATGCAAACAGACAATCTGGAGGTTACACTTGTCCCAGAAGCAACAACTGTTCAAATAGTGTCCAAATGGACTTTCTGGGACATTCAGTGTCGCACAACAAACATACAGTCCAAAGGGGTGCAGACAAATGGACATTCTGGAATTTTCTTGGATTTGATAAATTTTTTTAATGACTATACATATTTTTACTTTTACTTTTTTTTTTTTTTTTTTTTACAAAAAATTACAAGTGTTTTTCCATTTATTTTCTCATTTATTTATATTTTATATGATTTTTTTCCCCAAAATACCCCCCCCCCACACACACACACACAGAGGTGAACACACACTTTCAGTCAAATATTTTAATACAGTATTTAAAAAAAACAAGTCTGTATTTTTATTTATTTATTTTTTTACTGTTTTTGTACATTTCATTTGGGTCTTCATAAGTTTAAATGTAATAATCATGTAACCATAAATCATATCTAACTCTGCTGAGCATTGTTGCCTCACAGCAAGTTTTTGGATGGTGTCCTAGATGGGGGCCATCTGGGGGACTTCAGTGTCCATGAGGGCAATAATGAATGGATGAAAGAACAGATCAACAAATGAAGGAATGATTATGTTCAATAAAAGTTAAATGGATTCACAACTGAGTATAAATTCACTCTTTATGTCTAAGAAAACTGTTATGTATCAACACAAGCTAAAACCTAGCATTTGAGGTTTTTAGTTACAAAATGGTCTCAGAAATATATCTATCCTTGTTCCTGAAAAAAAGATCCCTAAAATGGAAACATTGAGAAGCTTCCTTGTTCTCACTGATGTTATAAACTCCAGTGAGATAGTCCTTCCCATAATGTGCAAATCAGAGTCAGAGTTTCTTTATTTGTCATAACCACCACATGCGACACAGTGGAACAAAATTGTTTACACAAGGTCCCAGTTATATCCAACAAAAGTATAAAATGCAAAAGAAAAGCAGTAATAAGATCTAATATATGAACTAAGAAAAACTTTAACAAAAAATACGCTAAGCACTAGTACGGTAGTACAAAAACAATACGACGAACAGCAGCACGAACATGAGTCTGTGTGAGCAGACGAGTATGAATGAACACAGCAACATAACACAAATCAGTAGCATGATGTGATTTTTTTCACATTGATTATCCTGGTTAGAGTTTCAGTTTCAGCCTCAAGGTAGAAGCTGTTCCTCAGTCTAGTGGTTCTACACTTAATGCTCCTCAACCTCCTGCCTGAGGGGAGCAAGGCAAAAAGTGTGTGTGCTGGGCAGGGGCGGGCTAGCACAATAATCCAGGTTGGGAATTTGATACCATCCCAGGTCACCACCACCCGATTAACGCAAACCACAAAGACAGAGTTAATTTAAGTGCACTTTTGAACACCATATTCAATTCAATTCCAAAGTACTTTATTAATCCCAGAGGGAAATTAAATGTTGTTGAAACTCATCATCCTGGATTCATTAAAGAGTTGTTCTAGATGCTGATGGCTGTGGGCAGGAAGGATCTCTTGTCTGTCTTACAGTGGATCTGAAGAAGCCTCTGACTGAAGACACTCTGTTGTTGTATGACAGTCTGATGAAGAGGATGCTGAAGGTTGTCTATAATGTTCTTCATTTCATGAAGAATCCTTCTTTGTACAATCATCTCCAAAGGTTCTAGAGGAGTCCCCAGAACTGAACCAGCCTTCTTTATGAGCTTGTTGAGCTTTTTTAAGTCACTTGCTCTGGTGCTGCTACCCCAGCAGATGATGGCAGAAAAGATAGCGCTCTCTACAACAGACTTATAGAAGACATGCAGCATCTTGCTGCAAACATTGAAGGACTTCAGCTTCCTCAAGAAGTACAGTCTGCTCTGTCCCTTCTTGTAGACGCTTCACTGTTGCATTTCCAGTCCAGTCTGTTGTCCAGGTGAACCTCAAGGTATTTATACTTCTCCACCACCTCCACGTCTTCTCCCATGATGGAAATAGTGTTGGATCTGTTCCTGTTTCTCCTGAAATCTACAATCATCTCCTTTGTTTTGTTCACATTCAAGATGAGATGATTGTTTCCACACCATGCCACAAAGTGGTCCACCAGTTCCCTGTACTCACGAGGGAGGGCTGCTGACCATAGAAGACTTTCAGTATTGCGATATTAAACAAGAATTCCTCAGTTGTGTTTGGTGCTGTTTCCTTGTTAATCAGCCTGCAGGGTTAACCAACCATGTTGTCACGAGACCATGTGATAAAGGGGCTCAAATACAGAGAAGAGGGGTCAGACTCAAGAATGTGTGGGCGAGCACTGTTTGAAGCTGCAACTAGTGGCTTGAAATGGAGGTAAGAAAGTGTCTTTTTCTAACATATGCCATTAGATTTTATTTTAATACGCACCATAAACCTGCTGGATCGACTATTTTACATAAGATGTGCGTTTAACTGTTCGTTTAGCTTTAAAGGCATTTTCTGTTATACATTTATGCTAAATTGATACGATTAGTTTTTTAATGTAGAAAACACTTCCAATATTTGATACAGAATGTGGTAAAGTTTTGGTGGATGATTGATGAGGGTAAATAAATAGTTTTGATTTAGGTTTGACTTTTTCTTTAAATGACTTTTTATTATTTTATAGTTTTGGCCTCATTTGCTTCTCAGTTTCAGCCACAGTCTAAATTATGTTTGGGCCGAGGAACCAAAAGCTACCCTGTTAGACTAGAAAACAAAACAAAACCAAAACAAAACAAAAAAATGGACGCAGGGATGTGGACTAAAAAAAAGGCAAAAAATATTCACCTCACGCTTGTTTGTGTGTGATGAAAAAGAAGGACCCAACTTTTCTTCAAATTAGTTACAATGGGTTCTGTTCTTTGTGCAGTAAAGAGTTAACATGAAAGTACTGGCTAAGTATTAGAAAGTTCATTCAAGTCTAAATAAATAAAAATCCACATGAAACCTGTTCATTGAAATCTAATTGCATTTCCATTTGATTTGGTTTCAAACAGTAACATTTAGTTAACAGGCCGTCTAAAGTGCCACTTTACTAAAATTTGTCTTGCAAAGAAAAACAATCTATTAGCTCAGATTTTTTTATTTTTATACCTCAGTTCTGTTCTCTTAATCCTTTCACGAAAAAATAATCCATGTGACAAAACCAGAGCTGCAGAAGGAGTTGACTCAAAGAGGGAGGCCCTGCAAACACAAAAGCACAAACTGGACTGCAATACAGTAAAACACAACAATTAGGAAATGAGCTAAAAAATGCTAAAAATAGCAACAACAAAAAATCTAAAACGTGGCCAAAAAGGCAGAAAGAAGCTTAACCTATCAGAAGGAAGTGGAAACAGCTGAAATTAGCTAAAAATGTGAAATTAGTTGAAAAAGTTAAAATGTCATAAAACAGCTAAATATCTGAAATAGCAGAAATAGCTGAAACTAGCTCAGAATAGGTGAAAGGAGTATAACAAACTGAAAGCAAAGTTAATTAGGTTGAAAGTATCAAAAATTACCAAGTCAAACTTGAATTAATCTGAAAACAGCTAAAATTTTCTAAAAATTTCCAAAAAGGTAGCTGAAAAGTTAGAACAAGCTTAATTAGCATAAGAAAGTAGAAAGAACATGTTTGCCCAACTAGGCTGAAAGAAGCAGAAATGAACACAAAAAATAGAAATTATTTGAAAAAAGCTGAAATTAGCAAAGAACACCTGAAAAGTAGCTAAAAAGCAGAACAATGCTTAAAATACCAGAAGGAAGTGGAGAGGCTGAAAAAAGTTAAAATGGGTGTAACAAAGGTGGAATTAACCGAAAATTTTAAATTTAGCATAAAACAGCTATATAGTAGCTGAAATAGTAGAAAAAGCTGAAACTTGCAGCAATAAGCTAAAAGGAGCATAACAAGCTGGAATTAGCAGAAAGAAGTTAGAAGAGGCACAAAAATGTTGTAGTTAGCAGAACTAATCTAAAAGAAGCACAAAACAGCTGTGGAAAACAATAGCTGAAAGTAGCTGAAAAAAGTTTAAATTTGCACAAGCAAGCTAAAAGAAGCTGAACCAAAACAAAATGTGAAAGGAGCAATACAAGGTTGTAAACACATCTGAAGATTTGAAGGAGGTAAAATGAGCTCCATTCATTTCCTATGAGAAAAAAAATGGCAGTAAAGGCTAAATATTTCAAAAAGCTAAAGTTGCATTAATACCAAAAGTCATTGCAGGATTGTCCTGAAAGAGCTGAACGTTTTGATTTCTGATTTGTTGAAATAGCTTGAAAACTGCAGGACTAGAATCATGGCGAAAAACGTACGGATGAAAAATGGATCACAAGTGTGAATGCATCATAAATATTCACACAATAATGGGACATAACAAAACCCTTGTGTACCATGTCTAGATGCCAATGCTTATTTTATTTCATTGCATGTTATTTTTAAAAAGTTTGGTTTTGTGAAAGATAGTGATCGATACAGCATTATCTCTCTATTTTTTTAATTATGTAAATGACTAAAGAAAAGTAATTAGTATCATGTAGTTGAAAACCTACATGCCACTAACATTAGTTTCACTATTCCTTCCCCGAGGAGTACATCAGGGAGGTTTAAATTACTTGAGGATTGACTCATGTGTCAGACTTGTACACAGTGTCCAAAGCTATGGCTTGTTTTTGTTCCAGTGGAAAACCGTGTCATGAATATTAAGAGCCACCGTTTCGCTGAGTCTCTTTTACGTCTGAACTCTGTTCTTAAAACTCAAGCATGTTTTCAGAAAAAGCAGATCGTTGGCATGATGAGCCATATTTTACATGCACATTAAAAATAAAAAAAGAAGCCGCTTATCTTCCCCGTGTGTGGAGATAAGCTCTTAGAGAGTGGATCTGAACTTTTAAAAGAGGCAACGTTCAGCTTTCATCTTAGAAACACATCAGTCTACTGTACGTGTCTAAAAAACAGAGCACATTTTAAATGGTTGCCTTAACTTTAAAACGGAAATCTTGAAAACTACTCCCATATTCCCATGGCTTTAGCCTGAAATAAGAAGAAACACATAAAGCTGCAAGTTTTGGCATTTGGGTTTTAACAGACTTTTACCCAGAATTCTTTCTGAGGTCATTCTCTTTCCTCCTTCTTTGCATTCTCTACTACAGAAACAGAAATGCCATACTTTGTCTTAGTTTTTTATTTGTAAAAGTACACAAACAAATGCATTCACTGTGACAGTTACTGCCTGCAAGTGGAGATATTTCTCTTTGCAAGTGACCTTTCTATTGCCTCGGGTGGCATCATCTGCCTTGTTAATGACTAATTTACAGCTTGCAAACTTTTTAACCTCTGTTTCCTTTTTGTTCCTGTGACAGATGAAGACAACAGCACAGTGAAGTAAGTGTTGGAAGAACTGCCACAATGAATGTGACAACAGGCCATGTGGGAATAATCAACACCTTTAATATCAGTGGCATCTCTGCTAATGGCAGCACGGGCATCCTGGACATCCCTAAATACATAAACACAGCCATCAATGTTTTGACCATCACCATCCTCTTCATCACTATGATTTCCCTTGGCTGCACAATGGAGATCTCCAAAATTAAAGCCCATCTTGTCAAGCCAAAAGGAGTGGCCATTGCACTGCTGGCCCAGTTCTGCATTATGCCCCTCACTGCTTTCTCCTTGGCCAAAATCCTGCAGCTGCATCCCATTAAGGCCATAACCGTGCTCATCTGTGGCTGCTGTCCAGGTGGAAGTTTGTCAAATATTTTTTCACTAATAGTGAAAGGTGATATGAATCTCAGGTAAACCTCTCATAGTTGCATCAATTCTGATAATCCAAGGCCTTGATTTGACACCTGTGTTCCTAACGTTTGTTCCTTTAAATTGACATCCTGCCAGCATCGTCATGACAACTTGCTCCAGCATCGCAGCCCTGGGTCTCATGCCTCTGCTGCTGTACGTCTTCAGCCAAGGCTTCACTGGTCTGGAAAATGCTGTGCCATATGTTGGCATCATCACCGCCCTCGTATCCACACTGGTGCCTTGTGCCGTTGGCATTCTCATCAATCACTACAAACCAAACTACTCAGCAGCTGTCACAAAAGTAAGAGACAAAGAACTGTCATGCATCAAAAGAGCATTTATGGAAAAGACCCTTTGAATGGTAGTTTTTGTGACTATAAAGGTTCGTACGACAGGACGCCATTTAGTGACTAAACCCAGAACTTGACGTTTTTTTGTTGTTGCTGCAAAAAGAAATAGAAAAAGAAAATGTTGAAATCCGCCATCATCTTGGAGGATTCCTTGTAATATGCTCGTTTTGATTTTGACAGGCTGGTCTCATCATCCTGACGTTTTCCACCATCGTAGTTTCGGTCCTGTCGGGTTTTGTTGTGAAGGACGTGATATGGATGATCTTCATGCCCGACGTCGTCTCTGTGGCTGTGCTGATGCCTTTGATCGGTTTTACGCTGGGATATGTCATGTCAGTCATTTGCAAACTCAGTCCAAAGTAGGTGAAAAACACACTGTGCATTATTTATTTGTTCACGCCGTGTAAGCAGAATTATAACTGTGCCTCAAGGGCAGCGCTGCTACAATCTGTTTATCACCGCCTGCTATGAAAGACCATTTGTATTTACAGAGTAAAATGAAATGATGCAATGCACATTTAAAAATAAACTGACCTCAAACTACAGCTGATAAAAACACTACGTTCTACTTTGAAATGATTACCAGGTCTTCAATGATTTGGAGCTTTTTACTTTAATGAGGAATTAAACTCCCACCAAAAGCAGAAATTTGTAAGACCATTGGCCAGAAGGGTAAGTCAACCCAACAATTTACCCTGATTTTTTTTAATCTAAAACTTTAATATTTATGTTTTTAACATCTTTACACATTCAAAAACACTGGTGATAACATTCTAAAAAAGATGAAACTTATTAATCTGCATTCCACTATCAAATATTTGGTGCCATTATGTACAAACAGAGTTAAGCTAGTTATACCACTGTACTCAAATCATGACTAATCTAGTTTTATTTTCATGTTTGAAGAAATTTTGGATATGAACTTTTAACATAAAAGATGGACTTTAGATGAACTGCTAATTGCAGCAAAGCAAACATCTGTCACTAAGCAGTGGATGTGTATCAATCTTACTAATTATCATTAGAATTAGTCTTTAGAAATGTTGTCAAACAACAATAAAGCAACAAAATGTGACTACGTTCACACATTACAGGAACTGAGAGGCACCTTGATAAATCCTTTCAGGTTAGACAGAAATATTTCTGTCATTTTAAAGTATGTCTGAAATGTTATTTTATAGAAATCAAAATCTTACTTCTAACCTACAAAGCCCTCAACAACCTAGCTCCATCTTATATTACAGATCTTATTGTTCCATATTTTCCTAACAGAACGCTTCGCTTTCAGACTGCAGGCTTACTTGTGGTCCCTAGAGTTTTCAAGAGCAGAATGGGAGGAAGATCTTCCAGTTATCAGGCTCCTCTCTTGTGGAACCAACTTACGGTTTCTGTCCGTGAGCCAGACACATTGTCCAGTTTTAAGACTGGGATTAAGATTTTCCTTTTTGACAAATCTTATAGTTAGGGTTGGCTTGTTATGCCACTATAGGCTTAGAGGACAAACTGATCTCATTCCTTTGCAATTGAATAGTTTTCATTTAATACTATTTCTATATTAACATGTGATTCTCAACCTGCCATTGTGTATCTGTTCCTCCTTCCTGTTCCTCTCAAACCCAGCCGGTTCAAGTAGATGGCCACTTGTCCTGAGTTCTGCTAAAGGTTTCATCCTCATGAGGGAGTTTTTCCTTTCCATTGTTGCCTTCATGTTTGCTCATGAGATTTCTGCGATGAAGTTAGGCTCAAAACAGTCTGCTCCTCAGATAGTGTTAACTTATTATTTTGTATTTTAAGGTTTCTGTTCAGTGCCCTGAAATGACTTCTGTTGTGACTTGGTGCTATATACATAAACTGAATTTAAATTATGTTTTATTTTAATTGGAGTAATATAATGTAATAGCCTCACAATGTCTTTCTCAGGTGCAGCAGAACCATCTCCATGGAGACAGGATGTCAAAACATCCAGCTGTGCACCACCATTCTAAAGGTGGCCTTTCCCCCGCAGGTCATTGGACCCATGTTTCTCTTCCCTCTGTTATACATCATGTTCCAGTGCGCTGAGGCCCTCCTCCTGGCCTTGTGCTTCAGATATTACCAAACAGTCAAGCCACCTGCTGGGGGTAAGTACAAAAGCTGCTCGCCTGTTTGTGCTGAGAGGATAAAGAAGAAAGGATCAAATGAGCAAGTGCAAAGGTTTTTGGAGCATTTTGGCGTTTTAAATCCAAATTAAGACCTTTCAATATTTTCATTGCAGATACTGGAACACAGAAACATGTTGGTGTTAATCAAGACGAGGTGAAACAGCCATGACAGCGTTAAAGAGAGGATTCCTGGATGAACTCATTCAGGGCCGTGACGCAGACTGGAAGACTTACAAAGAACTACTTTTACGTTCAAATAAGAAGTTGAACTGCTCAAATCGTGTATTTATGTTTTACATGCAAAATATCTTGTGTAAAATTCTGATTTGATCATTTATGCATAAAATTATTATCAAGTTGTCAAATTTTCACTGGCTTTTTTCCAAGACTCAAGAATCGCATACTCAGATAAAACTATATAAAAAAAAAAAGAAACAAAAAAGCAGGATACCATCAGTTTCAACACATCAAATAATATTTAATCAAACTGACATATATACAGGATAAACATAACTTAAAACTTTTTACATATATTAAAATACCACCTTAACTAAAAACAAATCAACCCAGTCAACACTAAGATCACATTAATCTGTACACTTCTCTTTTTTTGTGTGACGTATAGTTCTTCCCGATCAATTTTACAGTGTCACATATAACATGCCTGCAGCGGAAGTTAAAAATGAAAAAAAAAAAAAGCTAAAAAAACCTACTGTTAATGGTTTCCATGAGCTGCAGAGGCGTCACAAGCCATGGCTGATCAACAGCTTTATCTGCACAAATAAATTACGTACACGCTTAGGTTTAAAGCAAGAATTCCTCAGCAGCCTCAATAAATTAACATGACAATATCTTCAGGTGCACAGGTGATATGTTTGACAACGCCACACATAATATCATTAAGCAGTGGAGGCATTTAACTCACATTCATTATTCAAACTCCTTATTACACATATTATAGATATGTGTGCATAGAAGTGGGAAGCTAAGGCTTTGCAGGGGTGGGGATTAGCATAAAGAGAAAAACATTTAGAAACAATAAGTTAAGTGCAGGCGCTCATAGTTGGACACAACGTCTTATTCTACAGCGATGAGTGATATGAGTCATGATTATTCGTTTGAAATTTAAATATTTAAAAGACAAAATAGTGAACTTTCATTCCTTGCCATCATGCATCTTTGTGTTTAAGTGATAAAATGTGAAAAGTAACAGTAAACAAGACACATATTACATTTTCAGTTTTCAGAACGAGTTTGCAGCTTTGCTCATATACGTGAAATGCATGAGTCTCTTTTTTTAATACATCTTTTTTGTTCTTATGCACTCCACATTACAAATCCAGTTTCAGATGTCAGACAAACATACACACCGTGGGAGTGCCCATACAAATGTAAGCGTGTATACACATGAAAGTCTCTTCTCTGCATTCCTTTGGGATGGTCAGATGAACTATTCAGAGTGAAACACAGCTTCCCTCTGAGCGACTGTTGTTGACAAACTCCTGCTATCCAGCACAGGTCATTAGGAAAGACGTCGTCTCCGGTGAGTCCAAAGGTCGTGGCATGATTCAGGCTTCCTTCAGTAATGGCATATCTGTGAGCAACAGAGTGCGTTATAACTAAGTCATGCTTTTAAATATGATGGGTGTGGGATTAAAATAAATTTTACCATCTGAGTAGTCCATCTCAGAGTCTAGTGACAGGCTTTGTTGGTCACTGGCTGCAGACGGCCTTCTGTGTGAGGATGAGGAGCCTCCAATGGCGCCTCCATGTTCCAGACCCCAAACAGAAGACAAAGGTGAAGGGGAAGAGGAGGATGGGAGCACGGGGTGGACCACCGCCATCTCTGACTGCTGCTGTTTGAGGGAAGATGGTCTGGTGGGCCCAGCCTCTGGTGTTGAGGCATGCTGACCCTCAGACAACACTATCTGGACTCGAGACTCAGAGCTGAGTGTTGACGCTCCGCTGCTGTTCACCGCTTCCTCATAGGAAGGCAGAGTCACCTGGACTCCTTCCACCATGATGGTCACCGCCTGCCCCGACACACCGGGATCACGTCTAAGTGTGGAGGACAAGAGTGGATTTAGAGTCTTGTTTTTTTTTCTGATTAGTCTCCTTAAATATGGCTTCAAATTTAAGACTCACCGATGGAACGACTTGAGTTTAGGCTGCAAAAGCACAAACAGCACCACCAGGAGCAGGATGAGAGCCACTGAGGAAGCTGTGGAAGCAACTATGGACAAAGCTGGCATCCCTAGAGGCAAAGCTAGACTGTGGTCTTTGAGATAGATAAACAATAAATTATCTACACACAATGTTAAAAAGGTTACTTGAATATGTCAAAAATAGCATCTGATCTACCTTGCTCCATGACGCAGCTCAGCTTCACTTGGCTGTCCCACTCCCCATACTGACAGGTAAGATATTTATAGTCTCCCTTCAGAATATAACCTTCGTCGCAGAAATACTCAATAACGGTGCCGTGAGAAAGTCTTCGGCATGGGGAGGGGTGGCATGTGAAGCCTCCGTTCTCCGGCTGATACGGAAGCTGACATTCTGTCCAGGAAACGAGAAACAAACAGAATGTTGCATCAGCAGTAAAACAAAGATAAAACTGAACTGTTGCTCTTGCAGACAAAAGAGCAGATAAGTTACGTTTTCTTTATCAATTTCAGAATATTCAAAACCACACAACTCAGAAAGGCAGATCAAAATATATACCGAATGCATAACAAGTTAAAGAGGGACAATGATGAGTCTTTACCGTCACTGCGTATGCAGCGTGGAGGTTCAGAGGACCAGTGACCCAGTGTGGTGCAGGTGAGGATGCTGGGCCCCTCCAACATGTAACCAGGATCACAGCTGTACTGAAGTATTGAGCCGATGGAGAATAAGCTACTGTTCATGTCTGTCAGGTTACTAGAGCCGTGCTGCACCATTGAAGGTCTGACACAACCTTAGAAGTGAGACCAGAGTGAATAGTGCTGTTAATAACTACAGCTGACAAACACAGGCTTCATTTCTGTGGCATTTCTTTGAAATAATCTACCTTGTTTGATAACACAGCTGATTGACATCAGGTTGTCCCATTTCCCATAATGACAGGTCCGAAACTTGTAGTCTCCTTTCAGAACATAACCTTCATCACAGAAATACTGGACGACAGTGCCGTGAGAAAATCGTCTGCATGGGGAGGGGTGGCACGAGTAACCTCCGTTTTCTGGTTGATATGGAGGCTGACAAACTATCCGGGGAAATAAACAGAATAAATGTACAAATCATTAGCACGATATGTAATTCACTTCAAGGGTTTCAAGTCTCAAACCGTACATATGCGAGTAATGTATTTAATGTGAGTCCATGACACAGTTCAGTATGTTGATCTCTTGTTTTACCATCACTACGTATGCAGCGAGGAAGATTGGAGGACCAGTCTCCGATTGTTGTGCAGGTAAGGATGCTGCGTCCAACCAGCATGTAACCAGGGTCACAGCTGTACTGTAGTACCGTGCCGACTGGGAACAAGCTGGTGTTGGTGTCGGTCAGATTAGTTGAACCATACTGCACCACAGAAGGCCTTATACAACCTTTAACATTAGAGAATAATTTATAATGAACAGGTTGTTTGCTGTGAATACAATTTAAATGTTTTGTTGAACAAAAGATCTTGAAGAAAGTTGACTCATTTTCACAGCTAACATCCTCTTAAACCAATTTATTCTCAGAATACAAGTCTGGAGACCATGGCATGCTAAAGATATAAGACAGTATATCATACAAACCAACCTTTGCTTACACAACTGATCTGCATGGGGCCGTCCCATTGTCCATCCTGGCAGGTCAAGTATGGATAGTCTCCACTGAGAGCAAAACCTTCATTACAGATAAATTCAATTATAGTGCCGTGGGAAAACAATCGACATGGGGACGGATGGCAGGTGTAGCCCCCATTCTCAGGTTTGGAGAGGGGTAAACATGCTGGTGAAGAAAAAGTATGTTAGCTTCTACACGATTAAAAAATAATTACAAAAAACGGTGGAACAAGTGTCTTACCACCACTGCGTATACACTGAGGCGGTTCAGAGGACCACCGCCCTATTGTAGTGCAAGTGAGAATGCTGGGTCCGTTTGGCAAGTAACCGGGGTCACAGCTGTACTGCAGAACCGTGCCCACAGGGAACAAGCCCCTGTTCGTGTCTGTGAGGTTTACCCAGCTGTTCTGGACCATGTATGGCCTCACACATCCTGGGAAACGAGGCCCAGAGAGGGGTAAAAATCAATAAAACTATAATGTTTTAATAAAAATATGAGCCACATATAAGTCACATATTGTACTAATGTGTGTTACCTGAACCCAGCCCGGTAGAGACTAGAGTCAGTACCAGCAGCAACAAAAAGGACTGTTTAGTGTTAGTGTGGGCCCAAAAGGCATTTGAAATGGACTCTATCATTCCATTGCACATCTTCCCCTTCAGATTCAGCCCAACCTATAGAAAAATGATACAAACGCAATGGTAAATAGTAAATCCCCTTCTTTATGGTGACACCTGCACGTCGCAGGTACATTGCAGAGCTTGGGCCGGTGGGTGTGATCACAACGACTCCGAGACAGAACTGTGCGCATAAACATTGGTGATAAACATGTAACTGGTGGCGTTTAGCTCGTTAAGGTTTCTGAACAAAGCGGCTCTGAATATTTAATGTTTATCATATAAAATGTAACTGTGTCAGTGCACTGAACGCCAATTATTCAGCTGATCCGTTTCGTTACAGGAGGGGAAATGGCCCACCTCAAACAAAAGATGGGCTACATCTTGTACAAAACGTCAATGCTAAGTGGCTAGCATCTGGGCTCTCACCGATATAAATGTGTCATCTTAAAAAATACACTGTACGTGACTGTAATTGCTATGAGGAGCGAAGTATCTCCGGCAATCAATATAACCATCCTTAGCTTGCTAACTGGACGTTAATGGATCGTTACCTACCACGAAAAAAAAAACCACGGCCTCAGTCAGAACCTCCACCGTCACAACCTCACGATGTCGACATTTTTAAAATAAGTCAGCGACGCTGAGGGGGTTACAATTTTAAGCAGATAAATAAATAAATAAATATAGCAATAACCCTATGTGCCCACCAGCAGCCCTAAGCTAACCACTGGCTACCTCCCTAGCAGCTGAACCCCACACGCTAAGTGACTGCATCGGTTCAGGCACCAGCTGTGCTGTCTCATTTCCCATCGTACCCATAGTAACAAACGTCCATAGTTACAACATCCGGGAACGTTTGCGTCCGTAGATACAAAACATTTAGCGGTGTTTTGTCGAAAAAAGTACCCCCAGTGTAAAAGGCAATTCCGTTACGCGAAGAGCTTTTCAGGACTTTGTTTGTGCTCATGAATTTAATAAAAGTCAAAAGCGACAAACTGATTCCGAGATTTCTGTACCTATAAGGACGCAATTACTTAACATTGTTGTATTATGATATTTAGGCGCGTTTTTAATAATCTGTCAGAAACCATTGCACAATCTGGTAGCACAAACTATTTTACACTTGAATATCAAGTCATAACTTTCCAAGGGATGCATACATAATTCACAAAAAAAAAAAGACCTCAAGTCCATTTTGAGTGTGTATGTGTGACTTTTTTTTTGAAAAACTCCCGTTTACTGCGCCGTCCCCAACTGGGGTGTTTTTTTCGACACAACACCAGTTAGCAGACGCTAAAGACTTGCTGCAACTACCTCACCTTCCGTAACAGTTTTTAAGTTAACGTCATGGAAATTATCAGAGGAAGTTTAGATGCCATATCGCGGCCTGCATCAAGCGAGCAGACATGCAGCCGTGCGTCCAGCAGCTTCTTACGTCATCATAGAGAAAGAGTTGGTCCTCCTACACCCATTGAACTTGTTGTTTTGTCCAACGACCCTGTTGATATTCAGGTAAATAAATACTTTTT
>NC_056518.1:18830336-18879433 GCF_014905685.2 Nematolebias whitei
GCAGAGCTGCTCCAAAGAATCTACAGATAAGCTTTCGTCCACAGGTCAGTTTGACATATGACAGATGCTTTAAGAGGCTCCATTTTTAATCACTATTTTTCTGTTTGTGTAAAGCAAAAGAAGAGCTTCCTTCAGAGCAAACACACTCAGAGGCCGCAGAGGATGAGAATGAGGATTTGGAGCTTCAAAGAGCTTTTGAAGAAATGAGAAGACTTGATGAGGTTCTGTCTGCAGAAATCTCCAAGGAAAAAGAAATCAGGCGTCAAAGGAAAGAGCTTCAAGCTGAACTCTGGCAAGGACTCCTGGTAGATACTATTTTATTACTTGCATAGATAAGTCAAAAGACAGTCTCTCATTATTTACTTACTGTTGTGTGTTTTTGTGGGATGTTGCAGAAAGAAACGAGCCACTCTGCATGTGCTTTTGAAGCTTTGAACACAAAGCATTTTTTGGCTTTAGAAGCTCACACAGGTACGTATAGGTAAATAAAGGTTGAATGAATGAATGAAAAAACTTTATGTCTAAACAATATTCTTAAAGAGTGTAAATCTACACAGAATGCACAAATGGTGCACCCCACCAAACCACCAAAAATGGTACAGTTTCTTAATGTCAACATTTAATGTTTCCCATGTTCTATTTTGAAGATATCTTGGGTTTAAGAGACTTGCAAACCATTGCGTTTATTTTTTGTTTCCATTTTACATTCCATTTATTTGAAATGTGGATTATCATTTCTATACATTAAATATGTTTTGTTACCCTAAAGGGACAGCAGAAGAAAACTTTGCACGCCTCTTTGAAACTCAGGTTCCTGACTGTGAGCAGGATGAAGACAACCTGTGCTTTGAGCAAAGTGAGTTTGAAAACCATCTAAAACAAAGAAAAAAACATGAGCTTTTCACTAGATGGCACCATAAGCTCAGGAAAGATTTGATTTCCCTCCCTGTTACAAATAGAAGTGCAGCTTGGAACTATACAGAGATGAACAACTTTGCCCTTTTGTTACCGATTTCCCAAAGAAAAGACACAATCTTCCACGTTTTCCTAAGAACAGAAGCTCAGAAATGTGACAAATTCTGCCTTTTTGCACCTCATTGTTAGCATTAGCCTCTTATTATACAGACACATTACCTTATTGGTCCTTGTCATTGTTTTATTTATGAGCATACTGTGTGTGTGTGATGCTTGGCAGGTGAAAACAGACCAGACAGCTCCACTGAATCAATAGAAGTCACTGGTGAAGACGCTGAAGACGACCTGCTTAAAGGCAGTAAATGTTTCAAAAGCAAGAATAAGCAGAAAAACTTCATCAGGAGGAACATTGAGGTGTGTTAGAGTTCAGAATGCAAAAATGCAGTCTTTCATTTTATTTCCAGTGTGGAAAATGTGCTCCAGTCGTCTTTTTTTATCAATCATAAACCTAGTAGACTAAGAAGGATGCAGACTGTGCAAATAATAATTTTTTTCTAACCTTTCTCTCTTATTTTTGTGTAAAACAATAGCTAGTAAGTGGTGAGGTGGGCCAAGTGCGTTTGACCCCTGCAGAGAAAGAGCGTCTGACTAATCTCCTCCGGGAATTAGATGAAGAGGAAGAGGACAGCGCTGAAGGCGCAGACAGAGAGGTAGGCTCACATCAAGGCTGCAGCTGATTCCACCTCTGCCTCATTTAGAAATAGCTTTTAAGGGAAAGCTACATATAAATCTCATATTTACTGCAAGTAGAATATATTTTTCTTTGCCTTTATAATAAGAAACTATTATGTTTTTCAATCCAAATTACTATCAGATCACTCCCCAAATCAGTGGTTCTAAGCCCTAGTCCTTGAGGAACACCATCCTGCATGTTTTAGTTGCTTCCCTGCTTTGGCACACCTGATTTGAATGAATGGGTGATTAACAGGCTTCTGCAGAATCAGGTGTGTTGGAGCAGGAGACAACTAAAACCTGCAGGTATGTTTTTTGAGGATCATTGTTGGGAACAATGTTGTGAGTAAGAGATTGGGGGCCCGTTGTTACAGGCTGTTCGGTCCCTATACAAGCGGTGCAAGAGTTTGGTTCACATTGCCAGTAGTAAGTCGGATCCCTTCAGAGTGGGAGTTGGACTCTACCAGTGCTGCCCATTGTCATGATTCTATTCATAAGTTTTATGGACAGAATTTCTCGGTGCAGCCAGGGGATGGAGGGATTCCTTCTCTGCTCTTTGCAGATGATGTGGTCCTGTTGGCGTCATCGTGCCGTGATCTTCAGCTCTAACTGGAGCAGTTCAAAGCCGAGTGTGAAGCGGCTGGGATGAGAATCAGCTCCTCCAAATCTGAGGCTATAGTCCTCAGTCGGGAAAGGGTTGATTGCTCTTTTAGGGTAGAGGGTGAGGTTCTGCTTCAAGTGGAGGAGTTCAAGTATCTCGGGGTTTTGTTCACGAGTGAGGGAAGAATGGAGCGTGAGATTGACAGACGGATTGGTGCAATATCTGCAGTATTACGGACTATGTACCGGTCCGTTGTGGTGAAGAGGGAGCTGAGCTGTAAGGCAAAACTCTCTGTTTAATAATAATAATAATAATAATAATAATAATAATAATAATAATTTGTTATGTGTTGTCATTGTATGTTCCCATCCAATGGCGAAATTGGTTCTCTGCATTTAACCCATCACACCTGAGATGCACTCAGGTGGAGCCGTGGGGGTGCCCGGGGAGCAAATGGGGATAGGGTGGCCTGCTCAGAGACAACACAAGATGTGCAATGACTGGGGATCGAACCTGGGATTTTCAGGTCCCAGGTCAGCTGCCCTTCCTCTACCCCATCGTGGCCCCCCAGTTTACCGGTCAGTCTACATTCCTACCCTCACCTATGGTCATGAACTCTGGATAGTGACTGAAAGAATGAGATTGCGGACACAGGCAGTTGAATGAGTTTCCTAGAGATTGGGTGAGAAATTCAGTTTTCCGGGAGAGACTCAGAGTAGAACCGCTACTCCTCCACATCGAGAGGAGCCAGCTGAGGTGGTTCGGGCATCTGGTAAGGATGCTCCCTGGGCGCCTCCCTAGGGAGGTGCTTCGGGCATGTCTGACTGGGAGGAGATCCCGTGGAAGACCCAGAACATGCTGGAGAGACTACGTCCCTCGCTTGGTCTGGGAACGCCTTGGAATCCTCTCAGAAGCGCTGGAAGAGGTGGCTGTGGAAAGAGATGTCTGGGCTTCCCTGCTCAAACTGCTGCCCCTGCGACCTGACTTCGGAACAAGCGGAAGATAATGAATGGATGGATGAATTGAAAGGGTGTTGGGAACCACTACCCTAAATATCTGAGCTAGTATTTGTCTTCCAGAATGACCCTTAAAATAGCAGTGGTTAGATATTTTTGTTTTGATGACTGCTTGGCAGATTAGACTCTCTGGCTGGAAGATTCCGACTCCTCAAAGCATTTCAGGTTATAAATCAGATGTCAGATGCCAAATGGGTTTTGCTTGGAACTCTATGCACGTTCTGGATTTATTTTAATATTTACTTCCCTCAATGAACCCCTCTCCCATTTTTCAGTAAAAACCAGAATTGAGAATCTTTGAAATTGTTGCGCAACAAGCTACAGCTGCAGTCATATTAAGGGCGTGCTGATGGAGGCTAAAGCTGGGAGAAAGAGACCTTTTGTTTCCCTTAAGGGATCATCTCAGACCACAACACCTGGAGCAGTCCCATATTTCACCTTGTACACATGCCTGCCATACTGACTTCACCTTTGTGTTGTTGTTGTCACATTAAATTAGCCTTAATAACCCCATTGGCAGCTGTGAAGAAGCCAGATTTGGCTCAGTTTGTTTGAAAGAGGGGGAAACATCCTCACCTTTAACATGCGGTTCTGTTTAATTTGACCCAGTCTGCTCTGCTTTGGTAGAGCAACTTGCCAAGGGTTTTATTAACGTCTCACTGCTTCTTTTATGATGTTTTTCTTTAACTTTTAGAACAATACTGCTGTGATTATGATGGCAGACACTAAAACTACAAATTCTGTTTTATTTTATTTACTTTTGAGCCTGAAGAGAAATTTCCTGTTATTGCGAGGCGGTACTATGAACGGCCATGATGGCGCAAGCACATTGTTTATGTCCCCAGTTTTGGCAGCGAGGCGTCTTCACTTCTTAGGACTTCTCGCTGTTCTTGGCAGAATCCCTTGGGACACATTTATCAAAAGCTGCTGCTCACGTCTTCCATCAGATCTTTCTTTTTTTAAGTGTTACAGGCCATCGTCTGAACAACTTCCACATTTCGGGGTAGCTATGGCAACTGGAGCAACAGAGCAGCTGTCAGCAAGCAGCTGTTGTGTCGTTGTTTAAGATTGTTTTCGTTATAATAATACTAATAAATTATTAATATGGCTTTAATTATGCCATTTTAAAACTAAAAGTAATGAAAAAGCTTACAGTTTAATATATTTGATCATTTGACTTTTAGATCATACTAATAATTTTTATGATTTCAATAATACCACTTTTATAGGTCGAGTGGTGGCGCAGAGGTTAGATAAGGTGGGCCTGTGATTGGAAGGTTGCCGGTTCAACTCCCTGGACTGACAACATCAAAATGTGGGTAGGAAAGGTGAATCACCCACACCTGCCTCCACCCTCATTTGCCGTACTCTGGGCCCTTGAGCAAGGCCCTTAACTCCCATCATCTGCTCCCCCATGTGCCCTAGATGGCAGCTCTCTGCTCAACGAGCAAAGCTTTTAAGTGCAGGTGTCCACAGTCTTTGGCCTCTACGGTCATGGTTCTGACTCCAGAGCAATTGGACTGATCACCCTGATTACAGACACGCAGGCCTCACACACACAAGAAAACAACCACAACCGCTGGCCTCCTCAGCGAAGGCTTAGAGGACGAGTGCATTCCTGCCAGCCGGACAGCCTGGGTTGAAATCCCTTCTCAGTCAGGTCAAACATTGAACAAGTTGGAGAAACGATGTTGATCCAGGTCCTCTGGACGGATTCTTCTTCGTTGAAACGTTTCGCCTTTTATCCAAAAGACTTCTGTATAAAAGACGAAATGTTTCAACAAAGAAGAATCCGTCCACAGGACCTAACTCAACCTGCTTAGACCTGGATTATTGAGCATCTTAAATAACATTATTGATTATATTAGTATTTAATTTTCCATAATTTTCACTGCCCTGATTACTTCATCCTATTACAGCCATTGATTGAACTTTCTAATTGTTTATCACCACCAGGGGATGATGCTGATTCCTGTTTCTCGTGGAGCTTCTGCATTGGTTTCACATGCTTTTAGGCCTAAATTTCAGCTGTTCAAATACTTCTGAGGCATGCTCATCAGCAGCATCAGCCGATGACATCATGCATTTCAATGCACACACATCGTGTCTTGTCTTCATTATATTTTTACTTTTATGTTTAGCAAAGTCTTCCTGTCTGTCCTCCAGCATACAAAACTAAATAAGAACATGTTTTTAAATTATACAGATGAAATAGGTTTGTTTGGAGAACTGGAACTAAGTTGCTTGTGCCTGTGGGAGCATATGTTTGCTTGTCTGTTAGCAAAATATCTAACGAATAAATGAACAGATTTTTTTTTACTTTTTGAAAGTAACCATGGATGTACGTCTACAAATTAATTGGCCATCACAGCAAACTAGCTTTAGTGAACAGGAAATTGACTATACAATAGTCCCTCGCTACTTCGCGGTCCGTTTTTCATGGACTCGCTCTATCGCAGTTTTCAAAGTAAGATTGGACATGAGACACAATTGGCTGATTGATGGATGAGCCAAACGATGGGCATGGAGTTTTTATTTAAAATAAATTATTTTAAATTATTTAGCACCTGTGTGCAGCCCAAGCTGAAGGAGAAGCTTCCTCGCAGCTGATCAGCTGATCTCCGCCCTGCAGCGGAGAAGTGGGCGTGGCCAAGAGAGCTGACAGATGGCAGAGAGCTCAAATCATGACATTCTGTGCTCTTTTAGAGCATTTAGAGTTTAGAAACATTGTTCAGAATATTGCAAGAGTGTGGAAAGGCTTTAAAATGCCTTTAACGGGCTTCAGGGTACAGATCCCCCATGATAAATGAGGGACTACTATAATTCAGTGAATTTTTCAGAAATTGAACTACAATTCGATGCAGTAGTAGCTGAGAGGCCTTCACTGCACATCCTCTGAACACGTGCCAGAAAATATTGTAGGCTTTTAAGATTTGGGATTTGTCTAGTCCATCTCATCACTGAGCTTTCATGTTTTGCTGTTTGCTTCTGCCAGTTTTTAATTTTTTTAATTTTCCAGCACCCCCTTCTCCCCAGTGAGCTGAAGTTACAGCTGTGTTCTTTGTGGAGTTATGATCAGATTTGGCGTGGTGTATTCCTGCTAAATCTCATCTCACTTCTTTGTTGTGGTGAGCTCACCATGTACACAGTACTTCCCGTAGGAATTATGGGGAGTATCACAGAAAGTTAAAGACATCTGTCAAAAGCTGATTCGAAATGTGTCCAAAATACCACGAGCTAAAGACAGACTACACTCCTCTGATTCAGGCTTCACTGTCATAATATTATTGAGCATTGTAAGTAATTATCAGTCATCTTGTTTAGGTTGCCACAAAGTAAAGCAGTTTTGTACTTCAAGGACCACACAGTGATTTACTCTACTCATGTTTTTCCAGTCTTCGTGGGCTGCGTCAGTCTTTACAGATCATGTCTACACCCCAGAACCCTCTGATCTGGAGCAGCTGATAAAGATTGACTCTAAAATTTGCCTTCTTCCTGCTGATGACTTCAACTCCCTGCAAAGTTCTTACACAAGCTTAAGCACATCTCAGGTGAGCATCCAGAAGGGCTAACAAATGATAAATCTGGATATTTTTTATTATCTTTCTTTTTTTTTTTGCTTCATTGCTTTAGTTTTATTTTATATGTGATACTTTTTAGGCAGAAAGAAGAACACAGTCTCCAAAGCTGATGACCTAATTCATAATTTCAAATGAATTAACGAGGATTTTCACCTAAATTTATTGGTTTATAGCTAAAACAATTAGAAAACCTACTTTTAAGGAATGCAGCTTGATTTTAGTTAAAAATTTCATATGATATAAATGAGAGGAAAAGATTTCTTCTCCACTGGGATGGAGAAGAAACCGATTTTTCATCAAGAAATGCAAATAGCTCCTACAGTTCTTGATTTTGCACACCCTCTTTATCTTGTTCAGGGTCGCCGGGGTGTTGGGGTTCTGTTTTAAGAAGATAATTTGTTCAGACGCTCCTGAATGAATTTTTGTTACCTAATTTTCTTCCATTCCCACATTTACATCGTCTTCACCAGTCAAACGGGATTTTGGAACGGCAACATTTCTATCTTTTCTTCGTCTGTTCTTCATCAGTTATAAAACAACTTATGGACAGAACTTTTCCTCATACGCAAATTTCTAAAATAAGCCAGTTGGTGAACGCCACACCTGTTGTGGCACTGATTAAAAAAAAATTACAAATAAAAGGACCGCACACCAAGTCTCTCCCAGAAGTAGTTCACTTCAGGTCAGTAGCCATAAATCCTTAAAGAGGTCATAAAAGAAAATATGCTTTTGTCTCGCAGTTACCTTTTTTCTTGGTTGGAAGTTTAAGTTCTTAAAAGAAACCATTTGAACATCAGCTTAGGAACCAGTTTGTGTTCCTGCTTATTCCAGGTATCAATAAGTGCAAAAACTGCTATCATTTTTCTGCTCTAACATCTCAGATTCTTTTTCACCACTATAATAAACCATACCTAAGATTCCTAATTTTCCAGTCTCTCCTTTACTGTCTGTCTGGCTCAGATTGATCAAGAGTGTGCAACTCAACGCACCTTTTAAAGAATCTGACAGAACTTAAACTTACCGTATTTTCCGGCATATAAGTCGCAGTTTTTTCCATAGATTTGTCAGTCCTGCGAATTATACGCCAAAGCGACTTTTATATACGTTTTTTTTCCATATTCATTACTCAATTTTTGACAGATGTTTTAAATTTTGAAGCACTGCAACAGCGAGTCCTCCCGTGTGCGCTCTCATCACTCAGCTGGTGCAGGCGGAAGAACGCTGGAGAACTAGTGGCTCCAGCCTTGATGGATGGATGGCGCTGCACCGCCCTGGTGAAATGAAGCTGTTTGGACCATTAAATAAACGCATAGTAAACACGATGGGTCAGCGGTGACGCGTAATAAATGTGACTTATACATCAAAGTGACATATATGTTTTTTCCTCTTCATGATGCTTTTTTTGACCAATGCGACTTATACTCCGGAGCAACTTATACGCTGGAAAATTCAGTACTCTGTTTTTAGAAGTCAGACTTCCATTAATAGTTTTCCTCGCCTGCACAATCACTTAAGTTTTAGCTTCTGAGTCCACAAGTCTTTCACTTGAGCCTGGGAAGTCCAGTCAACCAGGCCTGGTAACAGCTTGGATGATGCCACAGAGGAGAGCCCCCCCCCCCCCCCCCCCCCCCCCCCCCATCAGACTGTAATTACAGAGCTGCTGGACACTGAGGAGCACCAACTCTAGAAAAAGAACATCCCTTCCCCTTTCATTTAGAGAAACAGTATTAACTCGCAGGACTAGTTGTCCACAGCCATCCATCTACTGGCAGCAATTCTATTTAACTTACATCTTTTTGGATAAAGCACGTATCAGAACAGTTTAACTTTTTGTTGCAAACTCTTTAAACTCGATGGCATGAAAAATCCAGTCATAAATCTGCGCCGTGATTTCATAAAGCTCATGATCAGTGTTTGTAGTAGCAGGTCCATGTGAGTCATGAACGTTTTGGTTGGGAAAAGCCTTGTTTTCTTTCCCTTCGCCTTTTCTTGGCTTCCTCCGTGATTTCTGATGACGGGGAAAATCTCAGCTAGCTAATGATCTGGACTGAACTGGTAGAAACAAATAAAGAAACGAAATAAGCGCTGCTTTCCTTGGATACCGAAATAGTGATTTTTGTCAACATAATTTTTCCTGCATTCTTCATTCCTCCCTTTTCTCAGGCTTCAGCTGAACGAAGCTTTTCTTGTCTTTAAAAACACGTGTTGGTTTGAAGCATTAATGTACAGTACACCCCTCCTACTGTAACACTGTGTGGTAATGGCTGCACCACCCAGTCTGGGGCCAGCAGAGAGGACTCTGCCAGAAGAGTCTGCTGATGTTGGTCACACGGGTGTTTAAGTGCGTGCATGCATGTATGTGCGTGTGTGTCTCACAGATTACGTGTTCATACGTTGTTTTAGACGTGCGGCTGAAACTAACAATTGGCGTTATGGTTTTAAGTCATTATCACGAGTTTGATTGCAACGCTCATAATCAGCTCTCTTGGTTACTCCAGCTGTGTTTTGTTGTGCAATGGTTGGGTTTACATTTTGATGGGAGACCATGAGGTCATTTAGTCATATTATGTGGTTTCTGATGAGCACTCATGATTGCAACTCCAGCCAATGTTAAGTGAGAGAACAGAGCTTCGGGCAGAAAACGCCCTTTTGACCAACACAATGTGGTCAGTTTGAACATCTTTAGTCCAGTCACGTAATTAAAGCTTTGGGAAGCGCTCATCCTGTTGTACTGAATGTTAAGTATATATTGTATTAGTTTTTTCTTGTTAAAAAATCACAACATTCTCAATTAATCCATTTTGTTCTATTCAGATTGCTCAATTTATTTGCTAAGTGGCTATGCGTTTGTGTCCTTAGTAACATAATTTTTGGATTATTCAGGGGGTTAGTGATATCAGGCTCAGTAGTGTGACAGTACTTTTTTAAATTTTGGTTTTCTTTAATTAAATAGTTAGCTTCCATCTTCTCTTATCCCATTTTATTTGTTTAAACAGAGCATTTCATATTTTTGGTATCTGAACTTTAATATCCATCAATCATTCACCCTTTTACCATAAAGTTATTAGAATTATCAATCCATAACTCATTTTCTAAGTTGTTTATACATATAGATATGCAAATATAGCCCCTCAAACATAAAGTAAAGCTGTTCTTCATGTTCTTTCACGTGAAATTCAGGACCATAAGAGTGACCCAGATAAACTGAGCTAAGACTAAACATCTGAGCTAACCTAACTTTCAGTATTATAACTGTTTATGTTTATGCTTGTGCATTGTCACATTCAAAATTTTTAGAACATTGATATGGACAGTAAACATGGTCCAGTTATTGATGGGGAAGTTAATTACACCTTTTTTATAATGATACTCATTACTGTGTAATATATTTTACACAAAAGCAAACAGTTGATTTGTTGAATTGGGGGAGTTGGCCAAGTATAAATTTGTCAGTGGCCAAATTTTCATGGCTAAACTTGGTCCAATCAACTGAGAATAAAAGATTTTGGTCTTTGGTTGGGTTGTGTTGGTATAAAGTGACTAGTGTCAACTACCGTATTTTCCGCCGTACTCGTCGCACCACCCTGCAAGTCACATCAGTCCAAATATGTCTAAAAAGTGTAAAAATCCATAAAAATGTCACTTTGCCGTGTACGTCTCATCTATTATGCGTCACCACTGACGCGTCGCGTTTGTTACGTGTCAGCACTGACAACCTGGAAATGTGGGCCAGTGTTGTGCCAAAAATCGATGGGCTGCCAAATGGCGGCCACACGAGTGTGCACAGGAGGACTTTAACAAGAATTTAACAAGATTAACACTTAAAAACAATTATTTGTTTGCTCGAAATTATAGTAAAGGTGTGTCTCAGTCGAACTTTTGCTTAATAAATGCACTTTGACCGTCAAATCAGCTGCATTTGAAAAGTATTCGCTGCCTCGGTGCTCCAGGAGCACGCAGAGAGAGGAAAAAATGGAAGGAGGAACGCTGCTCGTTTCTTCGAAATTTAACAAGAAAAGCACCTAAAACAATTATCTGTTTACTCTAAATTATAGCAAATGTGTGTCTCAGTTGAACTTTTACTTAATAAATGCACATTAATGGTCAAATTAGGTGCATTTCGCCAGGTCAGTGCAGCTGGTTTGACGGTTGCTCAAGCAGCGAGCAGAACGAAGGTGGGGAGACTGTGGCAAGCTGATTGTGTCATTAATAGCTGGTGAAGATTCTCAGTCATCCAGGACATGGTAAATTCAAAAAAGTTCAAGACGAAAACAAGAAAGTATAAATCTAAAAAAGTTCAATCTGGTCCTCTGGACATTCAAAAAACAAAACAAAACAAAGCTTTGTTTTGTTTTTTTGAATGTCCAGAGGACCAGATTTAACTTTTTTAGATTTTTCTACCTGGATTATTGAGCATGCATCAGGATAAGAAAGTATAAAGTATAATAAATAAAGTCCAGTTGTTTTTGTCTTGAACTTTTTTGAATTTGTTATTATAGCCACGTTTACGTATTACATGATACAACGGCATGCCTTACTGCTACTACTACTCTGCTGCCGTTTAGTCTGAAAGTGGTACTGTTCAATTTTTTTTTCAGTCCGAATGAATGAAAATGGTCATATCTCAGCCAAAAATGAGTTTATAAATATGGGAAAAAATCCATAAATACGTTACGTCGGCCTATAAGTCACAGGGCATGTAAATTATGCAACAAAAAAAAAAAAAAGAAGTGACTTATAGGTCGAAAAATACGGTAATAGTGCTCCTTAGACAGACAAAAAGCACATTTTTTGACACATTTGTGATCTGATCAGATACAACTGCTACCATAGTGCACATTAATAAATACATGAATACTGGTTGTAACTTTGTGGTGTCAGAATATGATACACATCTTGCTGTGTTAAAGCTGACCTGTTAGTTGACATCTGAATATGGTCCTCTGGAAACCAATGGCCCCATTCAAAGGATCCCCACCCATCAACTCATAACCACAAATTACCCTGAAATTCATGTTTTTGTATTAAGAGCAAGCTACAAACAGCAGAGGCAAATCCCTCACAGAAAGCTCTTCATATCAAGCTGGAAGTTTTCTTGTGCCACTGATTCCCATTTCTGAGGCAACTTTTGCCACTTTCACCAAACTGTTTTTTGCACCATTTGACCAAAATATAAATCTTTAAAAATACCCTTTGCCTTTGTCCAGTGCCAAAATCAACTACATCAATCACATAATGCTCAGATAGGCATTTTATAAAGAATGCTAAAGATGATGGGATTTGATGAGTCATGTTTTTCCTTAATATTGGAGAAGTGTACAGGCGCGTCTCAGAAATTTAGAATATTGTGAAAAAGTTAAATTCTTTGTCAATCATTTCAGAAAGTGAAACTCATATTTTACATAGATTCATTACACAGTGAAATATTTCAAGCTTTTATTTCTTGGGATTTTGATGATTATTGCTTTCAAATAATGAAATACCTAAATTCAGTGTCTCGGAAAATTAGAATATTCCACAGCCAGCTTTTTGTACATTTGTCAGTGTGGGCAGGAGCCAAATCCTGCTGGAAAATAAAACCAGTATCTCCGTAAAGCTCGTCAGCGAAAGGAAGCATGAAGTCTCTAAAAATGTCCTGGTAGATGCTGCGTTGACTGTGGACTTCAGAAAACACAGTGGACTAAAACCAGCAGAGGACATGGACCCAAACCATCACTGACTGTGAAAACTTCACTCTGGACTTCAAGCAACGTGGAATCTGGACCTCTCCTCTCTTCCTCCAGACTCTGGGAGCTTGATTTGCAAATGACATGCAAAATTTACTTTAGTCTGAAAAAAGGACATCGAACCACTGAGCAACAGTTCTTTTTCTCCTCAGCAGGTAAGACACTTCTGACTATCTCTGGTTCAGGAGTGGCTCGACTTGAGGAATGAGACATTTGTAGCTCATATCTAGGAGTTAGTCTTCTGATCAGGGTGTGACACCAGGAGTTTACAATACTGAACCTCTTCACAATATTCTGATTTTCCAAGACACAGAATTTTGGTTTTTCTTTATCTGTAAACCATAATCATCCAAATTACAAGAAATAAAGACTGGAAATATTTAACTCTGTACAATTAATCTATTTAAACTATGAGCTTCACTTTCTGAAATGACTGACTTTTTTTATTTGAACTCTTTCACAATACCAGTAATTATTTTTTTTAGATGCATCTGCACATCGTGTACCTTGGGCACTGCTTTGGTTATCCCACTTTCTCATCATATGGAGAAGATAGTGTGACCATTGCAGCATGGGGAACCTTCTGCTTGGTTTTTAGATTCCTGTGGATATTTTGACATGTTTCTGTAACTTGAACCGTGTTGCAGCCCAAGTATGTACAAATACAGCTATGCTATTCCATAGAAGCGGCGGCCTTGGTAGGGTGATTCGCTTCAAGTAGAAAGTCAAGATAATGCAAATGCTCATAATCTGTATTCTCCACATTATACTTCTAGTAATTGTCTAATTGTATTGTGTTGCCCCAACAGTTCAAACGTAAAAGATCTGCTCATATTTTGGTCCCTGATCTCAGACTCCAGACCTCAGAGCTACTATAGTGTCACAAGGGAACCTACACAACATTAAACAAGTGGTTTCAATATCGTAACTGAGGTGTGTACATGTAATATAAATGGGATTTGGCATAAAAATCAAAACAGGACTCGAATGTCAAAGTGAATATAAAGACGGAAAAGACAACTGTTCTCTCTGGAAATACAAAGATTTCCATATTCCAACTTTAATAATTTAAAACAAAACAGAGCGGGACAGCCCCTCACCCCCAAACCAGAAGCAGATGCTTGAGATAGCAAACGCTATCTCCCACTGTGATTTCTTATTTTAATTGTACATTTCTCATAAATGTAAACTAGTTCCTTGGATGCTCTTCTCATGTGAGGACAGTGTATGAGATGACTTGAGGTGTCAGGGCTGTCTTATGGCACGTTTGCTGTTTTTCACACAGTTTAAAGAGCATGGCCGTCACACCCCTTTGTTCCTTGTAATTCCCATGAGACTTTGTTTTATTATAAACGCCTCTCTCACTGGTGGGAGCCACAGCTCCAGTTGGGTTAAATGCTTCGGCGAGGTTTTCCCTTGTTCTTAAAGATATGACTTTTTGACTGTTCCACTCATTATGATAGCTCATTGTGGAGAAATTAGTCTCATAGTCAGCTGTTAGTAATAAGAAAAGCTTATTGCTGCATTTTGTGCAGTATTCTATGCATTTGAGCCAAATAAAAAAAAAATTAAGCAGAGCATTGGCAGCTCTACCTTTTTTATTTTCCGCTCTAAAAACGTGCCACTTCAGAGCTTACGAGTGTTTGCAGCAGAATTGTAGGTCATGCATTCTGCTTGACAAAACCCAGCATCTGTCACAGGAATGGAAAAACAAGAATGCTTTTTTCCCATCCATATGCTTTCAATAAGTATTGATTATGGCTTACTTTTTCAAGCTCTTTACTTACATTTCATTATGTGTCTCATTTCTTTTGGCAATGACTTAAACTAGTTTACGTTAAGAAAGCTATCTGGGTGGAGATAATGTTTTGAGCATTGCTGAACAATAAAAGCCACACATTGGGATTTAGTGTGGTTTGAAAATTCATGAATTTCTTCTACTATCTAGTTCAAAAATATAATATGAAGATTATGTGCGATATTAGTTAACACAAACAGGGCTATAACTTTGTCAATTTGACAGATTTTGTGCTTTCCACCATTTTGAGAACCAAAGAGAGACAGACCATGTCACGTCAAGGGGCCTCCCTCTCATTTTTCTTAGAGACACGCTGCTCGCTCCCTCACTATCCATTCTTCTGTTCAAACAGTCTTCTACTGCCATCCGGTGGTCAAAAAAGGCACTACACTCAAAACAAATTAGCAAACATTTCTTCTTAAATTTTACAGTAATTACTAATTATTGTCAAATTTCAAACAATAATACCGTTTATCGCAATAATTTCCGAGACAATTAATCACCCAGCAAAATTTGTTATCGTGACAGGCCTAGAGTCAACCCTTTTGTCTGTTAACAAAATATCTCAGAAACCACACGGATTTTGATGAAACTCTCACAAAGTCTTTGCTGGTTGTACTTCTACGAAACTTTTGGAGTCAACTAAAGTCAAGAGGGCTACCACAGCTAATTAACCGTAGACAACACAAACATGGAAAGACCTTAGTTAATTTTACAGATATTGTGTTTAAATTTGGTGCAGTAGTAGTTGAAAGACGTTTACAACATATATTCCAATTGTTAGCAGAGTATGTGAGATTGTGTAAAATATTGCAAAATCACATGACCAAAATGGCTACAACTCTTATCATTTAATTGATTTTAATCTAAAACACTGTCACAAAAGGTGGCAGGTGATATGCATTCCTTCGAAAAAGAAAAAAGCATAGTCTTTTAATTTAATAGTATTGGGCTCAGCATGTTTTTGGATTGTAAAATGAACCAGAAGGTTTTGATCTTTGCAACTGTGATCCCTCCAGACCACCCTCAGTTCTGAAAAAGAAGAAGAAGAAGAAGAAGAAGAAGAAGAAAAAAACTCGAGCATGTATACAGTCCAGATGACCCACAAGTGAATCTTCTAATACTTCAGGAATGTTCACCAATCACCAAGTCAACAGGGATCCAAAATACTGATGAAAAAAACACAACCTCTGAGGGAAGAAAAGACAGCTTGGACACAAACAGATTTTAGATCTTGAGACATCTTTAGACGGTGATATGCAAACATCCATACTGTCCCTCATGGAGCCACATTAGATTGATTTGTGGTGGAGAAAATATTACTGCAAATACTAAGCCATAGTTTGCACTACTGTGCCAAAGTATCAGCTGCTAATAGGAAGTATTTTAAAGTGTTGTCTTTACAGCTGTGTTGCAGCACCTCTGCCTAAGTACCTGACAGATGATTAAAGCTCACAGCTGAGCAAAATATCATCCGCAGAAATACAGGAACAAATATAAAAAAAAAACGAGAAAGTGAAGAGACTCAAGCTCCTGAACAGCTTGCTCGTGAGCTCTCACAGGGAGTGCTCGTGGCAAGGCATGTGGACAGGCCTTGGCAGGTAGCCTGGGTCCACGTGGCACAGCCTACTATACTTTGCATTTCAAGCGATGGAGAGAAAACAGAGACATGGCTGGAGCAAAAGAAAAGTGTGCCTTCCTGAACAATATCAGGCATATCTGTGAGTCAGCAGGGCTGTTTTTCTTTCTTTAAAACATCCCTGTCCCCCTTAAATCGTGCAGCCACAAGTCACATGCTGTTAATTTAAACACAGACTTTATTCTAGGCTTGTTTCTTGCTTTCAGCTGGATAAGAATCATACATAACTGCACACTCCACTGACTGCAGTCTACAATTTAATGTAGATCTCAGTAGTTGCGCAGATATAAATTTTGAAAAGATAGCAGTCATTGTCCTGCATGAACTGCAAGCACTGAAAAATAACAAAAACGTGCTGTTCCTATTGCTTCCCTTTTGATGACTTAATGTGATCAACAGATATTTTGAATAAAATAAAGCCCCCCACAGTCGTGGTCAGTGAGCCATTTTGAGGTTACTGCATGCTTTGAAAAAAAGTTGAGCTGTTGGCAATATTCCACATCAAAGAAATGTTTTCCAGGCAAAGACCCAAACAGTATATGTTCCTTTCGTTTTATTATTTTTTGTCATATCTATAAAATCCCAGAAGTCTTTACTTTCCTTGCTATGAAAGTAGCTTTCCCAGCTACAACGCTTGACGAGCTTAAGACAGCACCTTGTATGAATCAGTTTGTTTGACGTGAGCAGCAGCATTTATGATTTTCTTGTTGACACTTCCTTGGACTAACTACCTCAGCGCAATATGTTGCTGTTTAGCTTGTTTAAACTGTGTGAATAGCTTAATTAAGTTGTCTAAAAAGGTTTTATTTGACCCCTTTTAGAAGGGGTCATAAGCTATATATGCTGCTTTTTCGCTGCTGCAGCGTAACAATGTACACATTATGTTAAGATGCAAACGCACCCTGACCTTTTCTAATGACATAAACACATTTATTTTGTTGTTGTTGTGTTTGACATCTGAAAATACGTCTGCGCTGGAGGATCCAGCTGTTTTCTTTGGCGAGACAATCCACAGATGCAGACCACATTGGCGGGAAGATGAAGAACCAGACTACCAAGCTCAATGGCTCTTTTTACAAAGAGAAAATGCTAATGTGATAATACTTTATGTTCTTCATTATAATCTAGTTCATCCGCTGGGCTTTACTGATCCAAGGTTTGTTTTGAGGCTGATTTGTGGTGAAATGTTGGCATTAAACATTCCTCATTGTTTTTCCAGTATTGTCAGTTTGGACTGAAGAGGTCGATGCATCAACGCCTGCAGCTGTTTCACACTGACAAAATCAGTATGAAATGCATTTGAGATCACCATGTTAAATGTAGGCTATGTGATACGTAATACATTTTTCACTTTTATTTAAAATTCATGATAAATAAGCAACTGGTCTTTTTGTCAACAGGTCAGTATTATTGGGTGATATAGGCCGGTCACAGATTAATTGGGATCAACTGCTTACAGACACAGACACATTTGTTTGTACCCTTTAGTTTACCTTTCATCCTTCAGTCTGAAGAAGTCTTGGATAAAAGATGAAACATTTCAACAAGAATAATTCATCCCGAAGATCTGACTTAACCTTGTTAGAATGTTGTGAGGAGTTCAAAGAGGAGCTGTTAAAGGTTCTGGGTGGCAAAGAAGAGCTTCCAGATGACTGGACTACTACAGCAACAGTAATTAGAGACAAGTAAGAAGATACTTGGTGTGTCATCTGGACAGAGAATAGATGATAAGGAAACCTGGTGGTGGAATAGTGAAGTGCAGGAAGCTATTCAAAGATTAACTAAGAAGAAACATGTCAGTGAGAGGACTGAAGAGTGGAGGCAGGAATATAAGGAGATGCATTGTAGAGCAAAGAGGGAGGTACTAAGGCAAAGAAGAAGGCATATGATGAGTTGTATGGGAGGCTGGACACTAAAGAAGGCAAGAAGGACTTGTACCAACTGGCGAGAAGGAGGGATCAGGCTGGAAAGGATGTGCAGCAGGTTAGGCTTGTTAAAGATAAAAATGGTAATGTTCTAACAAGTGAGGAGAGCCTGACAGGAAGATGGAAGGAATATTTTGAGGAGCTAATTAATTTTTAAAAAGGAAAGGGAAAGATAAGTAGCGATCATAGAAACTGTAGACCAGAAAGTGGAAAATTTAGTGAGGATGAAGTTCAGAAAGCTCTGAAAAGAATGAAGAAGGGTCAGGTAGTAGGACCTGATGACATACAAGTGGAGATTTTGAAATGTTTAGGAGTGATGGCAGTGAGGTTTTCAATTCAAAGGTGGAGATGGGTTTGCATCAAGAATTGGCTCTGAGCTCCTTCTTGTTTGCTCTGGTGACCAGCATATGAGGTCAGGCAGGAATTCCTATGGACTTTGATGTTTGCACATGACGTGATCTGTAGTGAGAACAGGGAACAGGTGGAAGAGAACTTAGAGAAGTGGCGGTATGCACTTGAAAGAAGAGAAATGAAAGTATGCCGTAGTAAGACAGAGTACTTGTGTGTGAATGAGGCTACAAGGAGCAGAGGTCACAAAGGTGCAGGACTTCAAGTACTTTGGAACAACTGTCCAGCAAAATGGGGGAACATGGTAAAGAGGTGAAAAAAAAGAGTCCAGGCAGGATGGAGTAAATGGAGAAAAGTTTAAGGAGGGATTTGTGACAAAAGGGTGTCAGCAAAAGTCAAAGGAAAAGTTTACCAGACAGTGGTGAGACCAGCTATGTTGTATGGTTTAGAGACAGTGGTACTGACAAAAAGACAGGAGAAAGAACTGGGAGTAGCAGAAATGAAGATGTTGAGTTTCTCCTTAGGAGTGATGGATAAGATAAGGAACAAGATCATTAAAGGTACAGCACAGGTTGAACAACTGGGAGATAAAGTTAGAGAGGCCAGACTGAGGTGGTTTGGACATGTCCAGAGGAGGGACAGTGGGTATATTGGTAGAAGGATGTTAGAAATGCAGCTGCCAGGAAAAAGCCAAAGATGAGATATATGGATGCAGTTAGAGAGGACATGGAGGTAGTTGGAGTGAGGACTGAAGATGCAGAGGACAGAGTGAGATGGAGGAGGATGACTCGCTGTGGCAACCGCTGAAGAAAGAAAAGCCAAAAGAAGAAGAAAAAGTTTAATTTTTGTTTCTGTGAACAAAATGCAGTTTTGTGTCATTGTCCAAAGGACATTCTCCCAGAAACTTTGTGGCTTGTCAGTATGCATTATGGCACTTTCCATTCTCACTTTTTGTGATTTAGTTTCCTCCTCAGGTTTTTTCCATTAAATCCACTTCGTTTCAAACATGAATGTTAAAGTCTAACACTCCTAGTTCTAGGAGTTCACCTCTAATCTCTTTGGAATTTGTTGTGGGTACTTTGGTTACCATTCATATTGTCTGTCTCTCTTTATTTTTGCCATTGAGTTTTCTTTTGTAGCTACATCAAGGGAGGTTGGCTACAGCTCTGCTGACCTTATACTTTGGAATAATATGTATAGCTGTGGTCACAGAAACATGAAACTGCTTGGAGATGATCTTATAGACTTTACCTTTTCAATAATTTCCTGAAACAACTCTCGCCTTAGCTTGCATTGGTCCATGTTTAGTGTTGTACTCATCATGATACCAAACAGCACAGTGACTACTTTTCACCCTTTAAATAGACTGATTTCTTTTAAAATAAAAAAATGATTACACCAGTTATTTTCCTGTTGTATTTTACTATAATACACACCTTTATATGTAGTATGAGAATCACCACCTTAGTACTTGCTTCTGAGATGCCTGTGAGTATAGTTTCAAAAATGTATTTTTGTTTGCTTTGTTTTCCAGACCTCAACATGACCTCCTCTGTTCTTGTTAGCTGATTTTTCTTCATTACTACAGAAACAGTTACCTGTTGCTATGGAGGCTCCTACAACTTGCAGGCATCGGTTAGTTTAATTATCAGGGAAAAATACATCTGCTTAGCAAAGCTGATATCAGCCGATATACTGATACGTAAAATTTGTACTACTTTGAATACATTATTTTGATATTCCATCACGTGACTGGCATACTTGTATTCACAAAGGCGGATGAATCTTTCACATGATTTTGTTTTAATTTTTTATAAACAAAAACAAAATTCTGGTCTGCTTGGCCTCCTGGTGATCCTTTGACCCAGATACTTAATGTGATTGAGTCATTGAAGATTTTTTGAATAGCATGACAAGTGACTATTTTAAAGAGAGCCAATTAGAAGATTTTTCCGATGTTCAGATAAGTCGAGCCTCAGCTTCTCTCCCCCATGCTCTGTTTGAAAGTAGCCTCGCACTGAGCCGAAGCTATCACACATTCCAGGAAAAGCACAAATACAGAAGTGTTGTTGGAGTCCGTTAAGGTCGAGTAACATCATTCCCTCTGTCTGCTCCAAGAGATGAATCAGTTGGACTAGCAAAAGAACAAAAAGGGATTTACTGTGTAACGATGCCAGGTCCTTGGAATTGTATCCAAACCAGTTTTTAATTTGATTTTAACTCACATGTATGCATATATGTGTACTCACACAGTTATAAGCATTTTGTTTTGATAGAGCCCTTTCATCCAGTTAAAACTTGCATGACATTTACAGTTTTTTATTTAAACAAAGTTTTTTTTTATTTTGACTGTTGGATAAACTTTGCATGCAGCATTTATATTTTACCACTTTCCCCATGATTAAAAAATGTCATCTGCAGTGATTACGCACAGTAATTTTACTATGCATGTATATTTTGCAGTGATAGTTTGAATTCCTTATTTGTGAATTCAAAAAAGTATATACCGTTGTTCTTTGCTGTGAGAATTTTGGATGTACACACTGACATGACAGTTCATCAATATGAAGATGGTGTAAATGTTTCTTTGGGATCACTGTTTATCTTTCTGCTCATACATCGGTGTTTCAAAAAATTGTTTTATCAATGTGAAAATCCAAAAATGGAGCAAAATTTGTGCCACCCAGATTTGCTGCTGACATGTCATTCAACTTTTGCAAGATAAAAAAAAAAAAAATCCCTAATGGATGTCTTAGCTTTAAGACACAAAAACTTCAATTTAATTGCAAATGTTACGTTAAAAAAATGATTGGATGCCTTTAAAAAATACTTGTTAATTCATGCACATTGGAGATTTTATAATTAAAATTCGATTTTGCCATATCTTTCTGCATGTCTGCTGCATATGGACAAGGAAGTACTAAAAAAAAAAAAAAAAAAAATACCAGTAACTCAAACTCAAACATTGGAAATTTAGTTTGTTGAACCTTTTTTCATAATTATTCCTTATAAATCTAAAATACAGAAAGACAAAGTTAAAGAAACTATGTTTTATTTTGCTGCACAAAACCCCCTTTAAAGCTGTAACTGTGAAAAGATGTTAAAGACCAACACAAATATAAAAAGGTAGCATTTTCTACTTAACATACAAGGCATACTGGATCATGCCAAAATTATAAACAAAGATGTTGCACATATGTGTTGGAGATCACTCTTAGCTATGGCCACCCCAAATTTGAGCTCAATATCTGCAAAACTGGCTGAAGTATAGCAATTTTTGTATTTGCAAGAGCCATTCAGTCATCTTAATTGTGTTGACTCCACAATTTAATTAGCTGTGGATGTAAATAAACTGATTACTCAGAGAATTTCATAAAAGATCCATCCAGTGGTTCATGAGATATTTTGCTAACAGACAAACACACACATGAATGCACAAAAGATACATTATTGCTTGCCTATTATATCAGGAAATAATAAGTAGAGATTAAAAGCTGATTGTTTTTAGCTATAATTAGATTAGTGGGATTTTCATAAAAGGACTTGGGGTTTTCTCCGTAGAACTCATCAGGATTTATAAAGTGTTAAATTGGACAAAAACATATAGTCATTCAGACTGGTCAGTGGCTTTATTGTTGTTAAACCTTGCAGACATGTTTTAGGTTAACAGCCTATAGTTCATGAAAAGTAGGGTAGCTGTTGTTTCCAAATGAAATAAACGGTCTTTTTCAAAGATCTGAGCATTTTTAGCAACGTGCATTTAGTGGTGTGAGGATGGCGGTAAAGCTAGACTTTAATTTTTATTTTTCCGAGCTGGGAAGCAGTGCTTCTCACTATGGTGCGTGACAGAAGTCAGATCTCGTGGTCGTGGCATTTGCTGTTCAGGATGAGTGAGTCGTGACCAAAAGGGTCTCGTGTCGACCACTTAAGAGAGGTCTCAGATAGAAGTTGTCATTATTTCCATGCTGGCAGACAGAGACAACCATTAGGTGAGGCCACACACAGAAAGGTACTTTGGAGATTTTTGTTTTTGCCAAAATTTGAACAAGCTACGTCTTGTAGTTGCCTACGTTTATGGGCAAATCCAATGTATATCCGATGATTCAAGCTGTCTGTTTTGTTTAATAAGATGCTCAGCCATCTTTAAGAATTTTACTAAACTTCCATTCTTTTTTGGATTTAACATTGTAACATAAATATATCATAGTTGATTTAGAAACTCTGCACTTCCTTGTATACTGTCTACTCAATCCCAGCATCTTTAATAACCTATACCATTTTGTCATAAGTAAGTCCTTATTGAGATATCAACATTTTATGAAATATCCATCAATTTAACTGTTATTAAATCACTGCCTGCCATCCAGACAAACTGAGAGAGGTGGAGGTTTCAACCATATGGTGCTGATTGACACTCCAAAACAGTCTGTGGCAACATCCTCAGAACCAACGTTTTTTGGGGTTATTTGTATGAAGTTTATTTTACCAGAATTCTGTGTCAAAATATGACCATCCATCCATCCATCCATCCATCCATCCATCCATCCATCCATCCATCCATCCATCCATCCATCCATCCATCCATCCATCCATCCATCCATCCATCCATCCATCCATCCATCCATCCATCCATCCATCCATTTTCTTCCTCTTGTTACAAAGTCAGGTCATTGGGGCAGCAGCTTGAGCAGGGAGGTCAAGACATATCTTTCCACACTCATCTCTTCCAGCTCTTATGGGCCAATTCCAAGACATTCCTAGGCCATTCAAGAGACATAGTCTCTCCAACATGTCCTGAATCTTCCCCAGTGTGCCCTTCCAGTTAGACATGCCCTGAAATCCACTCTAGTGAGACGTCCAGTGAGCATCCTTACCAAATGTCCAAACTGGCTTCTTATAATATGATGTTTTTAAAAGTACTTATAAAATATGGTTTAACATTATCACAATCAATGAAGGGATTTGACCCAGATGCAGGCAGACACAAGGAGCACAAGTTAAAAAAAACCAAAAACTAATTTATTTATTAAACAAAACAAAAGGCTGGCGTGGCAGCAAAACTTACAATAGGCGCACAAGAGAGACCGAGACATCAGGTTGTAGCGAGGATAATAAACTACTGTTGAAGTGGAGATCAGGGATGATTTAAATAGGACGGGGGGTGAGCGGAAAGTGATGGCACCTGGGTGATTACTAATTGCAAATGGGTGTAAGTGGTAACTGACTGAACAACTGAGGAGGCTGACTGAGGGTAAAAATGAAAACTGGCAAGGAAACAAAGGGAGCTGAACCAAAACACAAAGGACACAAGAATAAAACAATAATTGCAAGGAGAAATAAAACTAAAAGATAAACTAACTAAATAACCAAAAGAAATAACGCAAATTATGACAGTACCCTCCCTTCAAAGGACGGGCCATTACGTTCCAAAACAAAATACACCTGACTCAGGTGGGAGGAGAGGGAAAGACAGGATGGAGGGCACAAAGAAAATGAAACACAAAGATCAACACACCAAAACTCGGCAGGAAATAATACCCTGGGAACAGCTAAAACAAACAAAAATATCTAACAGAACAGCCATGGACACTTTCACCCAAGGAGGCAAGATGAAGTAGAGGGCACTGCGGTGGCATGCAGCGTTACCATTGCAGTAGCAGACGATGCAGCGGGGTCATACACCTACATTCTTGCTCAGCTGTAATTTAAATGAACTCTTATAGCAGCTGAGAGTCCCAGTTAATGGCAGTGGTCACGATTAGAAGACAGGTGCTTAAAGTCTGCCAGACATCGGAAAATTTTAATTTCCGTTTTACTTAGAACAGTTTTATCTATTCTGCCAACTTTTATTGGCCTTGCGACAGGTTCTTGTTTGACTTTGTACTTAAGGCATAAAGAAAAAAGATCCATCCTGTGGTGATTAAGTCAAGCTTTTCACTTTTTATTCCTCCTGACCCATTTTCAACATTTGCTTTGGATGCTGCATGTGGTTAACCTAGTTCCTCTTAACGCCACAAAGATGTGATTTATTTTGCACTCCAAAAGGACATTAGATAAGCTTAGTTCTTCTAACAAGAATGTGGTTCTACTCTAAGCTTTCTCCAATAAGCAGTAAAGAGCCTTTGGTTTATACTAATCTAAACAGGCGTTTTAGTGAAAAGAACATTTTGCATGAATTAATTGTGGTGGTTTTATTTCCTTATTTTTAATGCTTCCAAGTGCCAACCATATAAACTGAGTGTTGCTCGGTTGAGTGCACCCATGTGAGATGAGGTGTTCCTTCCTTGTGAGAACCCGTCATGTCTGTTGTGCATCAGGTCCTCGGCTCCGAGATTGTCTGGAAGTGCGATAGGGACCGGCAGCCAGGAGAGAAGGTCCTGCAGGATATAAAGGAGAGGAGAGAGCAGGAGCGGCGGCTCCGGGAAATCCAGCAGCAGCTGGAGCTTCTGGGCCTCAGCCAGGAGATGACTGTAAGTTTAAAGTCACATGGTAAAAAAGCATATGCTTATATTCAAACTAAGACTTACATCTGAATAATGAAAGTGCATTTTAACACCTTGGATCTGTAGTGTGACAAATTACCGGTAGTACACTTTCACATGTAATATTTCTTTTTCTTCAGGCTCAGATGGTTTTCCCTTCTTACTTTAGTCCAGAGTTTACATGAGGATAACGTTCTCTACTGATGGGTTCACACCTTCCATTGTGTTCTGTTGCCTTTTTAAGTGTCCTCACTGCAGTGTTCCTTAGGAGCATTAAACCCCCTGTCTGGTTTTAAGGGGGTCTGCAGAGTTACAACCAGAAGTTCTTTCCCCAAACTCTGTAGCTAAAGACACAGAACAAGAATGTTCCACGAACAAAGACGGATACTAAACCTGATTTCTGCTTTCTCTGACATTTAGGACTTTAAATTTTATGCTCAAAGACGGAGAAACACTGAATGTATTTGTCTTTTTACTAGATGGCACGTCATGGTGTTGTGCAACAATCTGCTCTCATGTGAGTGCAAATTGAACCACAAAATGATGCATTTATGGCTAATTTAAACCTTAAAGTAGATCACAAACAGTGTGGTAATTACAAATATAAGTGGTGGCCACACCCTCACTTCAAAAGACATGTCTATTTTTAAGAAAATGCTTGTTCATGATTATGACAGCATTTAAACCCACCGGTCTTTCGGCTGCTGCTGCTGGAAAATCCGTCTTTGCATTTAGTTGAGTCACTTGGTTTTATGGGTTATCAGTAAATGTCTGAACACAGTGACTGACTTGAGCCTGAGCAGCACACTCACACTATATAATCTCAGGGCCAGCGGGCTTGTTTTGTGGTTTGAAAAGATTTACTGGCACAGGATTTGTCTGGGAGGGCATTCTTAGCCAGTCTCACACAGCTGCAGTGGACTCATAAAGTTGATTTGTATAACTTTCATAAGTCAAGCACTCTCACTTTCTCACTTTCTAACTACTTACGCCTAAAGGATGTACCTGTTCTACAGAGTGTTTACATCTGTTCAATTATAACACGATGATAACAAGTTTGAACATTTTATTTTCAAGTCTCCGAGCATTACAGTTATAATAATTGACTCTAGGAAGCACAGAAAAGGCTATAATTCAGTCAATTTTACAGATATTGAGCCAAAACTAGTTAAAATCCTGTCATGAAAGGCAGCAGGTGATATTCACTCATTCAAGGAATGTTAGGCCTTTAATTGAAGTTTACAATTTTATATTTCTACTTACAGTTCCGTGAATATATTTTTATTAATTAGTTTAACACATTTTAATTGTCAGTAAACGTTGAAAAATACGTTTTTTTGCTCTCTGTTTTGTTGTGTATAGCTCCCAATGGTCTCAGCTGAGAGTACAAATTGTTTTTCTCAAATTAAAGTGAGTCATGGGAATAATTTAAACATCGCCTTGGAGAGCTGCTATTTGTTTTGTCTGAATTAACCCACACAAAAACAGGGCTGACGTGGATTCACGTACTGTGGAAACGTGTGCGTCAACTCTTCTTTTTGTGTTTTTCTATCTGAATAATACAATTTCCAATGAAATTCACATCAGAGCCAGAAAAACAAATCACTCTGATTTTTCATTGTTCTCATATCCTTTCTGATCAGCGAAGACTTGGCCACTTCCAGTAGGAGAAGATAAGATGCGTGTAAAACATTTATGGTTGACAGCTGCTTTCATCTGCTGCTATTTCTCCTGCGACCTCATTTGGCTGCATTCCTGTATCAACTGTGAAAGGATGGACCATCCCTGCGTTTTACTGTAAAACAGGGGTGTTCCAGCAGAGCAGGCTTGTTCTAATCTGTAGGTACCATCAGCTTCATTCCCTTTTATATTAATCAGTGCACATTTCCTTCTGCATTTAGCCCAGCAGCACATACTTTTTATAAAATATTTGTAAACGTGCAAATAGAACTCGTGCAAAGACATGCAGTCCTCTGCAGGCAGAAGTGAATAGTCACCATGGCACCTTCCAGCTGACCTGAATACATCGAGCTTAGCACTGAAGTGCATTCTGCAAGCTAAGGGGTTTCTAAACTCTTTATTTTCCATGGAATAGTGGTCAATGTGCCAGAAAAATATGAATTATGGACAAGATTTCTCTTAGTAGCTTTCATCACCTTCTCATTTTCATTGCATTTACCTTCCGTTTGCTTTTCAGCTCTATTTTCATGCTTGTTGTTACACAGAGACGGTTTAAGAAAAGATTTCTCAACATTAGACTCTGTTTTTGTCATTAGGTCTAAGTAAACAGGAAGAGATGAGCCCACTCTAGTCTGTGATTTGGATGCATCAAAATAGGGAGAAAAAAAACCTTTCTCTGTATTTTAACTTGAGCACCAGAACTGATTTTACAGTCAGAAATTTGATCAACTTTTTACTTTTGCTCTTGTGAAAGTGCAGCAGTCGATGTTGGATATGTTCTTATATTTTAAAGGAAAATTTCACAGTTTTTTGGCATTTGTGGGAACAACATCTAAGCTTAAAGCCTCTAGCCATTAATCTTGACAAATGTTGACTGACATTTGATACTCTAGACTGTTTTCAAATTTTGCCTGCTGTTCTTCCACAATACTTAGTTTTTGTGAGAATAGATTTTATTTTGCCAAGCTCAAGAATGTATGGCACATTTTGGTTTTGTTTAGTTGATCTCACACACAAAAGCATGGTCTAGATAGTCATGTTGCTCCAATTATGAGGAATATTAAAACTCACAGCTAAATAATATCATGAGCCCCCAAAACTCAATACTATTGCAGTTTAGAGCAGAACACTGAGTGATGTTATTGTTATGTCCACCAAGAACACAACATATCAAAAGGAGGACACGTGACGCAAACATGAGGGTTCAAACATCCAATTTATTAAAAGCTTCTGCTTCCTGCAAAAAAAAGTAAAAGATCGTTATGAACCCCCAAATCCTGTGCCCACCAAAAAAAGACACACAAAAACCCAAAGTATTAACTTAAAGGTGGACGTAACATATTAAATGGGGGCTCGTCCGGGATAATATGTTACGTACACCATGAACACAACATATTAAAAGGAGGACACATGACTCAAACATGAAGGTTCAACATTCAATTTATTAAAAAACAGCTTCCTGTGGGGGAAAAAAGAAAATGAAGAATCCCTAATTCCCATGTCCACCAAAAAGACACAAAACCCCCAAAATTTTAACTGAAAGATGGACTTGGTGAGTCGGTCAAACAAAACAAAAAGATACCTCAGCGGGCCAACACCATACAGGGCTGTCTCAGCCGTTGCTAGTACCAGACTAAAGCTAGACCCCCCCCCCCCACACACACACACACACACACACACACATACACACAAAAACACCTATAGCAAAAAGAAATAGAGAAAACAAGACACCAGGCTAAAATTACTACAAAAAAAAGACAAAAGTTAGCAAAAAACTACCTTGTTAGGCAGAGGACAGTGGCGGTGGTGGCCTACCCCATCGAGATGCATCCCGGACAGAATGAGCGACAGGAAAAAAAAAGAGCCAAAACAAAACAAGGGTGGCCAGAGAGCAGGCAAAACAAAATGAGCCCAAAGAGAGAGAGAGCTCCCTGGAACCAGCTGTATGGGTGGGCAGAACACGCCACATCTTAAAACAGTTAAAGGTTAATTAGTTAACCCCAAACCCAAAATGTGTCCAAAGGACAAAATAGTAATAATAATGTGCCTCAGGCACATAACATCATAAAATTATTAAAAGTTCCCCCCCCCAAAAAAAAAAAAATACAATAATTTGACCCCAAAAAAGTATACAATACTCTCCACTTGTCCATGTTAATAAAATGCTTCTTACATGCACTCATAGATTTTTTTTATTTGATCTTTTTATATTGCTACTGTATATCTTCATAAATTATGATATCATGATTTGTTGCATTGTGTGACACTTTAGATGTTATTGCAAGTTATACTTGTTCTAATATTTCCAAAGCCAGATTTTCAATTCTAATGCTTTGGGTCAAAAATGGTTTATGGATCTGAGACAAATGCAAAAACACAGAATAATAAGGAATTGTTTTCCCTAAATTACATATAAAAAATACATTAATGTTTAAGTTTATGCATTTTTCGGTGTCATCGTTCTTTCCAGGCTCCCTTTAAAGAAAAAAACACAAGACAGCTAAGGCAAAAAAAAACAAGGTTTCAATAAAGCCTTTTTTATAATATTCTATCAGAGAAATAAAAAAATAAAAATAAAACAAATATAAGAAAAAAGTTGTTTCTATAAAGCATAAAATGTCCTGAATTCACTCTGTAGCTGGCGTGATCTAACACTTGCTGGTTTGAAGACTGGAGAATGGAAAGCTATTGTTGAGGAAGAAAAATCATAAAAAATGTTGAGTGGGTAATAAAAATTAAGCGTCTTTAGATTAAAAACACCATGTGGCTCTGATATGTGTCAAAAGAAACCTTTGTCAGAAATACCCCAAAACATTAAGATCATGTAAAGCGCTGTATTTTTTTTATTACTGAGGTAAATGTGGATGGTGCTTTGCATGAAATGAGGATATTGTGAACAAAAAGCACCACAGACTGACTTTAATTACTCTTTTATGGTTGTTATACCCATTTTAAAACAAGAACTGACATATGACATGATTTATTTTATTGTTTTATTACCACTTTATTACAGCAGAAAGTATTGTGGCCTTGTCTTGTTAGTTCTCTGAGCGGGTGTGCAATGAATAGCATTCCTCTGCACATTAGAGGATCGTTGCCCTCTGGCTCTGAGGCCGATAAAGTTCAGGTATGTGACTGAAGTGAAAGACCTTGAAAGTGGAGCAGCCCACACTTTGGGCAAAACTGGTTCTGCATTATGCATGTGTGTATGTGTGTGTAGAAGAGCCAATATGAGCTGTGCAGGGGTGGTGGTCCACTGCAAGGCAGATAGCTGAAGGGCTGAACAACTCTGTCTTTGTTAGGTTCTTCTCCTGGTGGAAATCTGATACAGAAAACCTGGATATCTTACTGCAGGTTGGAAGTTCACCTTTAAGCCATTTGCTTAGCAGTTAAAAAATGTGGAATCCCTTCTTTATTATTTTGATTACATTCAAATGTTGCAAGGAGGATAAATGAAGGTTCAGCAGCCAAAGTGAAAATAGCAAGAACGCTGCTAAAAATGTCAGGAATAGAGATTTTTTTTTTTTTTTTTTGGTCTGACAAAGTGACTAAATGACATAATTAAGTATAATGTGTCTGGAGCAGATCAGATGGATGTCACCACCTGGTAATTTGAACTTAAAGGTTATAGATTAAAAAAAACAACCTTTTGTGTACTTGGTATTTAATAATTTTCATAGTACACATACTAAAATATATGTCCCTTTGTTTGGTTCACTGGGTTTGGAAATGCCTAATTTGGTGAACCACATTCTGCTTCATACATGAAGTCAAAGCAAAAAATAAATGAAGAAATGCTCTCTCTCCATTTTTTCTTCACAAAATTAGCCAGAAGCAACAGGTAGCTAATGCTGTCATAAAAACATGGTGGAATGTTCGGTAAATTAGCATAAAAACAATGGAAGTATCTAAAAATAAGTCTTCATTTAAGTAACTGTCCTTAGCAATTTCAGTTCTCTGTTGGCCTCTTTGCTGTAAAAAAAACAAAAAAACAATCTCGGTGGGTTTTTGTTCAGGATTACTTGCATGTTGTTTCTTATTTTATATTGTAGACATTCATGTGTGTGCACTGAGATACTCAATGAACTTTTGGGGTCTTAGCAGCCACACATGCCACAGAACAACAACCCAGGCTCGAATGTTTGATATAGCATCAAACTGAACAACTGGGTGTCAGGGGATTTTGGTCAAAGTTTATAGACATTTTTTAACTACTATGGCTGAGAATGTTAACTGCCCATGAACCATGTGTTTGAGTTACCAGAGAGTTCTTTTCTCTCGCAAAGAAGGCTGAATGATGAGCTGATTTGATCTTGCATGTGCAACTGGATGGAGAAGGTCATCGGTGTCTGCCTGGGAGCTGGGAGCTGATAAGCATATAAAAACATTTCTCGCACACTGCTCGTGGCAGATTCTCATGACTGGGCTCCATGCATGTAAATTGCGAGTAAAACTGGTTAAAATGGCTTATTTGAGTAAGTCAAATGAATAGAGGATATTTTTATCCAACACTGGACACTTCTAAGGGTCATAACAAGGACATGACTAACATATGAAGGAGCTCTGGATAAGAATGGTTTTTGCATGACAGAGATATTTATCAGCGACTGGTTTCTGGGGATGAGCTGGAGGGTTTCAGAGGGTGGTCTGGTCAACAGGTGATGGATGGAGACAAAAAGTTTCAGTTAAAGTGGATAGATGAGACACAGGAATGTGATTTTTGCCTTGAGTTACTCAGCAGGGTGTGGGGAAGAGAGAAAGATAATTGCATGGGTGTGATGTTTTCTCAGGAGACGTTGCTTGGTTTTGGATCATCTGTGTTTTTCAACTTTATTTTGAAGCAAGTTGTTTTCTTATCTGTGTTCAGTAAAATAATTGTAAATCTGCTAATTAGAACTCAGCAAAATTATCTTAGACTTCAACCACATTATTAGTACATGTCGACCGATAATGTTGTTGTCTGTGTTTGTATGTGTGTTTGTATCATTAGCAAAATATCTCAGGAATTACTGAGCAAATTTGAATCAAACAATCTATAGCATGACGCTTAAATCGATTGGCCTTTAGACTCACTTGATTCAAGATGGCTACGACAGACAACCAATCTAAAAAACAAACCGACAAATTGTCTATATTCATCAATTTTTACAAATGTTGACCTAAAATTTGGTGTGGTAGTAGTTGACTATCCTGGGGGGGGGGGGGGGGGGGGGGGGGGGGTACTGTGAGGATCTGTGTTTTGTGTCTTTTGATCCTTGTATTTTTCTACTCTCCCTCATGTTGCCAACTCCTGCCACACCTGTCCCCTATCCCAATCATCCCAGGTGTTCTTCATTGTCTTTCTTTAGTGTTCCTTTATATTCTGCATCTTTGTGTCTCCTCATTTGTCCATGGATTGTCTGCTATGGTGTCCTGCTCTGTTCTCCCTCCATGTCTCTTCAAAGTAAGTTTGCTGCCCCATCAGCTTTTGTTTTGTTACCGTCTTAGTTTTAAACTCTGGTTTGAAAGGTGATGGGTGATATGCATTCTTTCAATGAATGTTTTAATTATAGCTTGTTTTGCGGATCAAAGAAGTTCAAACAAATGTCAATACTTATCAATGCCCTAAGGATTAGAAATGTAGTGAGTCACGTAGGTACGTGTCACTAGTTGTAGTATGACAAATATATGAGATATATGCATACTTTTTCACGAGTTCCTCATCTTTCTGACTGTGTAATGTCGTGTATTGAATTCAACAGAAATGTAACGAGAGACGTTATTTATCTTTGACCCATCAAAATGAATGGAGTCATTTATTTTCAGAATCAAAGTTTAACATCAAACATTTACATTAATTTGGCAAAATATGAAAGTAATAACAGACAAGTTTCACAGAAAATGAACTTCAAATCACTCGGCGGTGATTTGAGGACTTTGCTTCAGATATTTCTAAAATATCTGTACTGGTTTTGTGAGAGAGAGAAGAGTTTAAGATGAAATGGAGATTTTCTTACAGAGGAATATGTGAGGGAATTTAATCTGTTTGACCAGAACGTGCACGCTTCATCAGATCTCAGCTCGCTTCCGGTACACTTTAGTCGAAGAAGAGACCGTTACCTGGTGATGATAGATCAGCTCGATAGGGGATCCTCCAGACCTTTCAGCGTCTCCGTTGAGAGCTGCTGAAATCCTTAGATAGTCGTGCGTGGGTTGTTCAAACAGAAGTTATAATTCCAAACGTCTCTGACTCTCCTGCAACTCTCGAATTCTCTTCTATTCACTTCACCATTCTCCATGAATTCCCCATGAATTCTAACAAATTCTTCTGAATTCCTTGAGAACTCCTTGAGAACTCCTTGAGAACTAACTTGAACTGGGAAGTTGCCACATTTTAAATGGGTCGACTTCCGGTTCAATTTAGAGCTTTCTGATTCGTGGATGTACCAGAAAGAGGAGTGGTGTTTGACGTAAGGTATTATCAAAAGTCGAGGTCAGGGAAGGAGATTTGTTTTACAGACAGAAAAGATTATTGGAGAAACAGCAGACTTTTTGGAGCCTCACTCTGTTGTATCTTTCCAAATAGTAAAACATGACATCCCTTTTTCAGTAAACATTTAGTTGACCGAAGCTTCAACTTTCACATACTTACGACTTGGCTCATTTCAGACAGAAAATCAAGAAATGCATATTATATCTGATTTCTTCTTTGAATGAGGAATAAAAATCATTACTTACTGTTTATGTAAAATAAAAATGAGTAGTTCTTTTTCAACCTGTAAGCATTGAAGTGAAACTAACACAATTTGATTATCAAACATTTGTAAAACAGTAATGATTATAGAGGATTGTCTTTTCTGCTTGATTAATTCAAGAAAGAAAGTCACCAGATGGCTCAGACTTATTCAGATCAATGAAAATAACAGTCTCTGTCCATCTGGTAGATTTGAGGTCATCAGGGTCAGATAAGGGTCAGATAAGGGTCAGATCAGGTTCACTACAGAAATATAATAGCCCAGTGAGGGTATCGTCATTTTATGACCCAGAACATTCTGTTCAGAGAGGGATGGCAGTTAGAAACACCAGCACACACACTGAGATAATGATGGTAATGATTGTCATTCAAATTAAAAAAAGCAAAGCATTTTGCACCTCTGGACACACTTCAGGCACAACTTCCACGTCATGACAAGCACCAAGTGGATGTTAGTGAAAAAATGGACATTTTGCATCACAGCTGTCTAAGTAGAGGAGAAGTTTTCACCCCAGGAGATGGTAACTGTCTGTGAGGACTCAATGCGCAGGTGAATTAGTCTTACCTCATCTCTAGGAATTACAGATCTGCACAGCCAAACGATTGGAGCTAAAAGATGACAGCTGCCTGAAAACACATGATCCCCAGGAACACTCGTGGACTTTACCTCCCAAGTTCAAGAAGGCTGGCTTTCATCCTTGAACTTACATGCTGTCCAAAGCAGACAGCACGTGAGGAACTTGGTTTATCTCTTAAAAAAACAGTACTTGCAACCAAGTGAAGTATTTTCTTTTCCCCGCACAGCTTCCAGCTATGCACAGGGGACAGAAGCAGCATGCCATTAAATTAGTGTGGAGTGCCAATCTTCTGTCAGGTTCCATTTTAACTCGACACATCATCCACATTTCTCCAAAGCTGAGTTCGAAGTCCAGCAAATTTGTTAGAAGCAAATTTAAAAGGGATGTTGGGAAGACGTCAAATCCTGAGCTGAGGATGTTCATGTCTTCACTTTTTTAGGATTTGGGGGTTCATATGATGTCACTTTTGTGAAATCTAAATGAACGACAATGATCTTGAAGTAAAAAAAAAAAAAAAAGCACATTTTATTGAGCGTACGCATGCAGTTGTTTATGCATTTATTTTTTGTTCCTGCAGAAAGAAGCACCAGATCTTACAGATGAGCAGTTGCTTCGCCTGCTGGATGAATGTGAGCTGACAGAGAGCTGGATCTCAGATCATCAGAGGAATGAAGCAACATCATGGGACAGTTAAAGCACATCCGACTTGTCCATCTGCTGTCAGTGCACATCACATCATCATTTCAAAAAAGTGCTATCAACACAAAATTGTTGCCTAAAATGAGGTTTAATGAATGAAAACAGTCTTTCTGTTTGTAATATGTAGCTGGATTGCAACTTGTTGATTTAGTTTTGTTCATGACTGCATGAGAAAACAGATCAGCAGAGCCAATTTTTCTATTAATCTATAATTGACGAGAAGAAAATCAATCTTATTAAGTCTAATAAAGGGTTTGTTATGTTTGCAGAATGTTTTGATGAACACATAAACCTTGACTGACGGCAACAAGTCAGTTGGGTGAACTTTGAACACTGTTAGTCATTAAAGTTAAGCATTGCCCATGAAATATATTATTTCTGTTATACTTTGTTGTCACATGATGAAACCTCAGGTGAGCTTCAGTTTAATTTAGATCTGAATTCCACCTATACCTTTGAGAATGATCCATTCAGTTTAGTTCATTGTGGAAGCTGACACCAACTTCAATGTGCTCCTACTTTCACAGTCTGCACCTGGCTGACCTTTACCCATAGCCCCCCATGTTTCCACTCTCCTGGCAATCGACACCTGCGGACACACACTCCTTGTTTCATCCACACATTTTGACCCTGTCAAAATGGCAAGGACTATCTCACATTCCTTTTTACTTAAAACATATCCAGACCAACATGTTAAATCCCATCAGGATGCCAGTGCTGCATTATCTTCCAGGGAATCTCATCAGACACCTCAACTGGCTTTGAGGAAGCATATGCTATCACTTTACAGCATGATTGCACTGGATGGAAGCTACATTTTCTCTTATTTTTCAAGCATGTGCAGCATTTTTTGTTTATTATACCATGTATGTGACCCACACAATATGTTTCCAGAGTGGAAGGTACTATATGCTGCTTAGTTTGGGTAATGGAAACCCAGTGAGCTCACTCTGGTAAGAATGAGGTCACTCCTAATGTAAAGAGACCTGCAGCAAACTCTGTCTGCGATTTAGATAACAGCTGTTTTTTGACCATGTGAGACTTAAATTAGCTGCTGGAATTCTGTTTGCAGATGATCCACTGGGATCGAGGTGTACAACTTGAGTAACTCATCTGTTTAAATACAGGAAACAGGCACGTTTTGAAAATGTTTGGCGATTTAACACTCGGCAATGTAAAACTCCTGTCTACCACTCAAGAGGTCTGCTGTTGCGTGAAGACGAAAGATGTCCATGCATCTGTGTGCTGCTTAAGTGGGTTATATTTTATATTGAGTTTTTTGTCTAACTCCCATAAATATTCCCTTTTTCCAAGGCATCACTATAGTCAGCTTGCATTTCCTGTGAAAATGTTGTGTAAATGCTTATTGCTGAAGAACTTGCTGAAAAACAGCTGAAATTACCAGTAGCTATAAAAAAATTAAAAATAAAAACATGCTGAAATGGAAGAACAAATCTAATTTAACAGAAGAAAGAAACAATAACTTATTTGGTGAATTAGGTTTAAATGAACTAATTAAGCACAAAAATTTGAAAATTTGCTAAAAAAAAAAAAGCTGAAATGAGAAAAAAAAAAGCTAAAAAGTATCTGAAAAGGCAGAAAGAAGCTTAAACTACCAGAAGGAAGTGGAAAGAACTGAAATGAGCTAAAAAAAAAATGTGGCATTACCTGAAAAGCTATAAACAGCATAAAAAGAGCTAAGTAGTAGCTGAAAGAGCAAAAAAAGAAAAAAAAAGCTGAAAGGAACACAACAAATTAGCATAAAGAAGTCAATTAGGCTGAAAGATGCAGAAATGAGCAAAAACTAATATAAATTGTATGGAAAAAAAGCTAAAATAGGCAAATAAGGTGAAAAGCAACTAAAAAGCAGAAAGTAGCTTAAATTACCAGAAAGAAGCGGAGAGAGCACGTTTTTGCTGAATTAAACAGAAAGAATTTGAAATGAGTGCAAAAATGGAGAATTAAATGAAAAGACTAAAATTAGTATAAAAAGCTAAATAGTAGCTGAAATAGCAGAAAAAAATTTAACTTGTAGAAATAAGCTGAAAGGAGCATAACAAGCTGAAATTACCATAAATAAATTAAAAGAAGCACAAAAAGTTAGAAAGAATCTGAAAGGAGCACAAAACAGCTGAAAAAAATGTTTAAAATTGCACAAGGAAGCTGAAAGAAGCTGATGCAGAACAAAATGTGAAAAAAGCAGAAAAAGGTTGTAAACAAATCTAAAGATTTAAAGGGTGTAAAATGAGCTTAATTCATTTTCTATGAGAAAAAAATGGCAGAAAAGGATAAATATTACAAAAGCTAACGCTGTAATACTGAAAGTCATGTTGTCCTGAAAGAGCTGAACGTTTTGATATGATTTATTTGATACATTTCATATTTGATATATGATTTGTTGAAATTGCTTGTAAACTGCAGGACGAGCATCACACAACAAGAGGATTTAAGTTGCCTTGCACAGCAATGCTCATCTCCTTATGAATTTCTATGGAGAACACCATTACCATGATAGATTTGATCATTTCAAAAAATCACAGAGAAATAGTAGAGATGACATAGCTTTTTAGCTTAAATGACACCAAGAAGCTTCTTATCCCTTTTCTATACTTTTATTGTTCAGTTGACATGATAAAAAAAAATTTAAACAAAACAAAAAACAGGATTATAAACAGCACTATGGTACAAATGTTTATAGAAAAGCTTCACTAATAATTAAAAAAAGACGTACAAAATACAAAATATAACAAAGACATCCTCATGTCTGTGTGCAAAAAGGTTTATACAGATAGAAACGCTTTCAGAAGAGGTCACACCTCTAGATAAATTATTTAAATAGCATATATCTACACAAAAACCATAAACAGAATAATTTATCAAAAGAGCACGGGAAATACATATAGCAGAACAAGACAACATTGAATTTACCCTTTCCTGTTTAGGTTTACTACAAAAATATCTCATATACAGCATAACAAATTATACAAAAGTCTTGCTTTAAAAAAAGAAGCCATCAAATTTATTCTGTTGCTACAAGTGATTCTTGTGTGTTGCAGGCCTCAACACGAAAACATATGAGGTAATAATTGTACATAAAGGGTTTCCTTTTTCCCTTTTTGTCAAAAACACAAACTCAGGCACACTGCTCATGCACACTGCAGAAGCAGAATACTTCTCCCAGTTGGAAGCAATTTTACGTATTTGAAAAAACGTTGACTTACGATAATTGTAATGGGTTCCTCTTAAGCAAGATGCACGAGATGAATAAACTCAAAATGTTAAGTTTGTAAAAATCTACAGAAGCTGACCAGCCCTCACTCTTTGTGTCTCCTGATCGTCAATAAACACAAAAGGTATAATTTGCTGATAATTTATCTAAGGCCATGTTACATTTTTTGCAATCCTGCTAGCGTTTTTATGTTTTCTTTCCTGAGAGGAGAAATGTATTGGGCCAGCTCTACATCTTTTCTGCAGACAGCACCATGTCTGTAACAAACGGTGTTTGGTATCATCGGAGTAGTTCAAACTAAATTTCAAATTTCTTCAGCACTAGGCTTGTTGGGTGTTACACATGCAGAAACGCACAACATTCACGCTCTTTAATTGTATCGGTCATTCCATACTGTCCGTGGTCCCTCAGCAGTTCCTTCATGTTTTTTTTTTACCCCCCAAAGTTCTCCAACTGCTTTCTTCATATTGAGCACTGCATCTTTGAGTCCACAGCAGATGTATGTTAATGCTCAAAAAATATTATTTAACAAAAAAAAAAAAAAAAACTTTTCCCTTTGGTCCCTTGTCCACAGAGGAATAACAGTTCGGGTGTGCAAAGCAAAAAAATAAGAAAAAAAGTGACCCTTTTTCAATGCAGATCAGACTGAGTGAGCTCACCTCTTCTTAGCAAAGCTGAACTCACAATTTGATTTTGGTGCAGGCTTGTATTTTAACTTTCATTTGGCTTTAACTCCTGAGGTCCTTTCCCCATGTTAGCTCACTTGCTCAACATACCTCCAATGTGCAATTCTCAGAGGAAAACTGAAATCAATCTGGACCCTTTATGATCTGCACTGATACATTCTTCTGTTCTGAGGGTGCAGTTATGCATCTGAAAGAAATGACAAACAGACATGTTTAGAGACAGTCTAAAGTGGTAACAAGTCAACAAGAAGTGCTGAACTCTTATGTCGGAGCTTACCTTTACATTCATATTTAAGGTCTGAGAAGTAAACCATCTCTTGAGAGAAGACATACAAGCCAAGTCGCCCACCGGCATATGTCTTGTCATAGATGTTTCCAGAATCAGCCATGATTTTTTTGCCTTCGTACATGACCACCCTAAATAATACACATTCACATAAGCTCAGAACTGTCTTGACAGACTGTGTATTTGCTCTTGAATGTGATTTTGAGCTTACCTAATAAGTCCCGTCTTGGGTCTGTGAATGAGATGCCATCTGTAAGCCGTGAAGTCCTTCCACCCAATGTTCTTGGGGTCGTGCCACAGAGTGCGCACCTGAACGTGTGGATTGGCAACATTTAAAATGCGATTTGAATCAAACCTGATATGAAAGTGATTTCAAGTCACTTGAACCTGCTCTCACCTGTCCTGGGGTGTCTCCAGTGTGCCACAGAGCATTCCTCAAGTGTTCACCAGGCCCTGTTGTAGAATTGACCACTTTGATTGACAAGCCAGAGTAGCCTTGAGCTCTTGTAGGTGTGTTCGACCAGTAGGTCTGTGTGATCTGTTTCCACATGACTGTGTAGAAGCGGGAGCTGGACTGATAGCCAAACACAAACCCAGCATAATCGTCATCTCTGTCAGTGTTGATGAAGAAGGTCCCACTGAAATCCACAGCGCTGAACTCATCGAAACCTGAATTGAAAGTAGCACTGTAAGGATTTTCAATCACTTTTTCACCATGCACTTACAACAACATCTGTTTTTCCAGTCTACATACCAACAGCAATGCCAGGGTCACAGTTGACAGTCTGCACCAACTCTTTGCCTTGATGCCTAACCACCCAGTTGGGGTCAATCTGTGAAGTACCCTTGGGATCCAAAGGAACCATCTGGAATCGTCGGAAGTCAGTTTCGCTTATGTCAAAATTCTCGGGGCACACATCGTTAATGTCCAGAACATTGTCTTGGTCAAAATCATCTTTGCACACATCTCCACGGCCATCACCTGAAAGAAAAAAATTGATACAGAATTAGAAGGATGAATATTAAAAATAAGTACAGGTAACCTTAAATTAACACACGCCATTAATGTTTGTAGAGCTCACCATCAGAGTCCACTTGATCAGGGTTAAATGCCAATCGGCAGTTGTCTTTGTCATCAGGAATGCCGTCATTGTCATCATCATGATCACAAGCATCTCCCTTGCCATCCTTGTCGTGGTCTGCCTGGTTGGCGTTAGGAATGTAGGGGCAATTGTCCAAGTTGTTCTGGTGACCATCCTCATCAATGTCCTGGTTGTTGTCACACTTGTCTCCTATGCGATCTGAGTCAGAGTCAACCTGTGGAATAACAGAATTCAGAGATGAGGAGATTACACAAACACCAGCTCCTCATACCGTGAGACATTTATCCTCTATTCAAACAGCCCCTCTTTGTTTTTCAATAGTGTCCATATGAAAGATGTAACCCTTGTCCCTTGTCTTCATATATCCTAACAATGTTTCCACAGACAGGCGTGTGGTGTTCTTGCATCTCAGCAAATTATTCATTCATAATTTATTGAGGACGGGTGAGAATAAAAGCAAACTCATTGAATTTCTCCATCACAGCTATCACATTCCTATAATTTAATAAAATACATTTGTACATCTGCATCTTTTATGTCAACATAAGATGTGTCAATCAGGAAAGCTGTGGTGTAAAGATCGAAGATAACTTTAACTTTACCTGATCTGGGTTATGCTCCAGGGGACAGTTGTCACAATGATCTCCCACTTTATCCCTGTCTGTATCTCTCTGGTCCACGTTGTAAACATACGGGCAGTTGTCGTTCTCATTCAGAATGCCTATTATGTGCAAACACTGGCTTTAACAATGATTTCCAAGACTTCCGAAATATACCAATGTGATTTTATTCGGAATTATTACTTACCATCACCATCAATATCAACAGCACAGGCATCTCCTTCTCCGTTGTTGTCTGTGTCTGCTTGGTCAGTGTTGGCTTCAAAAATGCAGTTGTCACAGCTGTCACCAACATCATCCCTGTCTGCGTCATACTGCCCAGGGTTGTACACTCTCGGGCAGTTGTCCTAATTTTATAGAAAAATATGAACTTCATGACTAAAATGGGTCACAACAGAAAAAAATTTGCTTTTGCAAAACAAACTGATTTTCCACATTTTTTTTTTTTTTACTTGGGCTGAAATGTTATATTCCACTAGTGATTTTTACCACATGCATTTTTGTTGCCCAACTTTCCAAATCCACACTAAGAATTATGGGCAAACAGCCACCTAATCTACGGTTCTGGCTTTATGTGAAAATTATAGTACATTATTCCTTTGCTACTGACTTTCCACTGTGACTCTGGTGAAAGCAAAAAACCTGAGCACTGCATTCCTATTGCCCAGAGGAAGGATGGCTACAGCTGATTGCTATGTGTGGTCTCTGAGGAAAGCTTGGTTTGGGGCTAAAAAAACATTCAAGATTACTCACCCTATCATCGGGGATACCATCATTGTCATCATCATGGTCACATTCATCACCAAGGCCATCTTTGTCATGATCTTCTTGCCCAGAGTTTGGAAGGTTGGGACAGTTATCCTATAAAGGAACAAAAGGGAGGTTAAGAAGGCAATCATCAAAATGAGAGGGTGTACACGGCTTACAATGGTTTTTGTCCTGTGGGGTTGGGTTACCTTTTTGCAGTGATAGGTGGCGTTCTCCACACAGATTAGGTCTGTGTTGGGCCATCCATCCAGGTCAGTGTCCTCTCCACAAATCCGGCCATTCCCAGCATACCCAGGCCTGCACTCACAGCGGAACATGGACTCCGAGAAAACGCCCAAGTAAATGCAATTTGCATTTTTATGGCAGTTGTGGCTACCATCCTTGCAAGGATTACGGGGAGTGCAAACCTAAAGCAAATTACAGAGTTAAAAAATGCAATCTGTGTATATGCTAACCAAAACCACAGCAAACAAATAACAATCCAAACCTGTTTTTTAGCAGTTGCCTGTTCCACTCCTCTTCCGAAGGGTTGAGGACCAGAGAAACGTGCAGGACAGGGGAGACAGTTGTAACCTGGCTCAGTGTTGACACAGCGATGAACTCCGTTAAGAGTATAGCAAGCATCTGGAACTTCTTTGCACTCATCAATATCCTTGCATGTGATCCCATCACCAGTGTAGCCAATTGGACACTTGCCACACACAAAGGAGCCATCGGGAAAGCTGGTGCATTTTGCACCAGGGAAGCACGGGTTTGAAAGGCAGCCATCTGAGGACATAAACATATTTTACCTTAAAAACTTGATCACTGGAGAACTGTGCAGTTTTTCCTGATTGTTTTCAAAGTTTAGACACATACCAATAGGGCAGTCCTGTTTGTTGCAAACTCGAACCATTGCAGCATCACCAACGCAATCCTTTCCACCATACTTGGGTGCAGGGTCATTGCAGATATGTTTTCTGGTTTGGATTCCTCCACCACATGTAACAGAGCAAGTATCCCATGGCGACCAAGGTCCCCAACCCCCGTTGACTGAAACATAATAAACAATTATTATTATTTGACTCAATACAGAAAGTTTGCACCAAATCCCTTGGTTGAAATGCTAAACTCACCAGGACAGGGTGACATTTCGCAGACTTTGGTGTGGCGTCCCTCTCCCTGGCAGTCCCTACCACCCAGCTGTGGTGTGGGAGAGTTGCAGAGGCGTATTTGTGTCATGACCCCTTCACCACAAGTCACAGAGCAGGAAGACCAAGGCGACCAGTGGCTCCAGGCTCCATCCTGTTTGACTGTAAGCAAAGCACATAATTTTAATTCACAACGTTCTTGAGCAGGGATTTGGAGCAGTGTTAAGAAGTTCAATAACTTACAGCGTTTGTCACATTCCTGCAGATAGCAGTCACGAGTCTGGACAGAGGTTCCATCACACTTGCTGTTGATGCGGTCACAGGAACGTCCACGCTGCTGGATGCCGCGGCCACAAGTCACTGAACAATGGGTCCAGTCAGACCAGGCGGACCAACCATCCTCTGCATAGTCACTTGCTGTAAGGGACAGATGTAAAATAAGGAGTTATCTGAGTTATTAAGTGAAATAATTCTGACTGGGTTAAACAGATTTGAGGAGAAACTTACGTGTTCCACAGCGAGGGCAGCATTCTCCATCAGGCACAGTGGCGTTAGCGCATGGGATGAGAGGGCAGGAGATTTTGTGACACACAGTAGCAGAGTTCTGCATGGTGGAATAGTGAACAGCTTTTAGATGGTTGACAGCAACAATAACAACAATAACATTTGAGTTTTCTGATCTTGTTCCAAGACTTATTGCTACATTTGGAAAAGGAGCTTTGACGCAACTGCTGTGTTTAAAATAAAAACAAAAAGACGATGGTCTCCCACTAAAACTGAACTAATATTACAGTACATGAATAACTTTTACGAAAAGGTGAGAAGTAATAAAACCTAATGCTACATTATTGATTTCAGAGGATGTAGTGGCTTTCAGACTGGAAAAAAGTAATTCTAAAAAGGGGTTAATATAATTCAGAAGAAGCATTGCATTCCTGAGGGTGTGCTGATGCTTACCTGGCAGGTACACTCAGTGCAGCCATCCACTGTCCATTCATCTTGGTCCTTGTGCATAATGCCATTATAGATGCAGACGCCACTGTGGATGTCCATTAGATTTTTCAGAAGCTGGCTATCTGTAGACTGAGGGAAAAAGAGAGTGTGAGAGTGAGAAGGGGTTGCTTAGGACAGAGTATGGAAAACTTTTACTTTGCCAACGTTCCAGTACAGATGAATCATGGAGGGCACTGTGATTAAAACACTGCTGGAATCTAGGAAAGCGCTGCAAATGTGGCCAACAGCCAAACACATCTGTGCATTCACATGCCTCTCATTAATGATATGGCTTAGAGACAGATATTACAGCAACAAGTGGGTACACATAAAAATGCATTATGCAGCAGGAGAGATACACGAAGGAAGAAAGGGAGTGAATGATGGTCATTAGAGCTTACCACTTTTTGGAGTTCATATGACAGCTGCTTCACGATCACAGTGAGTCCTCTGAGCTCCTTAAACATGGTGGAGATGTCCTCACACGTGAAGCCACAGACGGAGTCCAGAGCTGGACGAGAGGAGAACAATAAATTATCTCAGCTCCTGAAGCTGTGGGGCAAAGACCCAGATATGACTCTTAAAGGAAGAGATGTCTCACCTTTAGATTTGTGACCAGTGTAATCGGTCCTTATGGCAGGGCTGGAACCATTAACCGGGTTGTCCAGGGTCATGATATCAGTGAGGGCTGCTAAAAGGGGAGAGAAGATAAATTGATTTCTAATTACTGTGACACACTTAATCTGGAGGTAGTGTTTTTTAAGACTTACCTCCACTTTGACATCCCTTATTTCTTAGAATGGCTTCCAGAGTGGTGCCAAACACAAAGTGAACATTTTGAAGCACTCCCTTCAAAATGAAGAAGAAAACAATTAGAAATGTTTAAGCCTTAATGAGATTTGAACAACGTGCATATTGTATATGTTTCTTACCATGAACTTGTCCTTTGCAGCCCCCTTTCCAATCCGGAGTCTGGCTTTGTCTGCCAGCTCCCGGGCCAGCAGGGTCTGGATGGGCACATCCAACTCTGACACATTGATCTCCTCACAGCCAACAAAAAGCTGAGCCCTGTCCTCCTGGACGAACAGCGTCAGGTTCTTCCAGTGTCCATTGGCCAGATCTGCATCGTCGATGGAGACCACCTGCAGCTGGTTCTCGGTGGAGTACACCAAATCCAGGGTGTTCGCCTTCCCGTTGGAGATGATCTCGAAAATAGGTCCGGATCCGTCGGTCTTCTCGATGGTCAGGAGGCTGCCCCTGGTTTTCTTGAACTGCTTCAGGTTGATGAGGAGGAGGAAGCCCCGCTCAGCCTGGATGGAGTCGAGGAGGTCCCTGAAGGAGCTGTCGGGGAGCGGGGGGATCAGGTCTGCATTCAGGACCTTGTACGCAGGGCTGTAGGGGTCTGCGCCTTTTACCAGACTCACTCCGTTGTGCCTCTTATTGACCCGAACCAGCTCAAATAAATCATACACACTGTTGTCATCACGGCTCTCTGACAGGAAAAAGGGAAAACTCAGGTCAGATGAATAAAGACAGACCTGCCATAAAATATAGCCTAAAACAAATTGACATTTTTTATTTGTAAAATAAAATAAAAAAAGGGGGTGGGGGAGTGATAATAAGCGACCACTCTCACCTGCCAGTCTCGCGCCCTCGCAGCTCCAAAGCAGCAACAGGCAAACGATGCTGCACAGCATCATCTTGAAATCTAAAAACTACTAATAAAAAAGCCCAAAATATGAACATTAATGATCACAAGCAAGCAAATTATGGACATTAAAGCGCAATAATAAAGATTTCTGCCAACCTTTGAATGAAAAAATGACTTCAAAATAGTAAAAAAGAAGAAGGTGAAGAAAAAAGAACTCCTGCTTCACTTAATATAAATCCTCCTCCTTTAGTTTTCAAAAGTTGCAAAGTCCTTCGTTATTCCTCCAGTTATTCAACTGACTTTTGCTTCTCTCTTAGGTGCTTTTTATGTCTTTAGAGGACATTCCTGAGCTCCTGTTTGGACCAATCAGAAAGCAGCAGGAGGAAGGGACGGACTTCTTACCTCACGATCAGAGGAATGATCCGAGACGCTCAGAGGGGAGACAGAAATATGCATTCCGGAGTTGAATTTCCATCACCAGACAAATATTTCATCTGCGCACCAAAACCAGGATCGTTTCCGGTCAAACAGACCTTATGGGTCTAATTGTTCCAATTATTTTATACTTGGGCTCAAAATCACGGTCGGGACATGTCTAATATTTATTTTATTTTATGATCTAGATCATATAGATAATATATATATATATATCTTGTAGATTTAAAGTGCAGACTCAGACAAATCCATAATCCTTTTTTTTAAGCTTCCTTTCTTCCCCTACAAGTTTTAGTTTCAGTTTATTCTCGTGTCAAACAGTAAAAGTTCCTCCTAAAAGAGTGTTATTATTATTCTGACCACTAGGGGGCTCACTGAGTAAAGAACAAACTGTTCTGGTCCAGGACAGAAAAAGGGGAAATTAATATTGCCTTTGGGGCTTGCTATTACTTAAAATCAATAAAATAAAATAAAAGTGTGTAAAAAATTTGAAGGCTTGTTCATTTACATCATTTTTAATGTAAACAATTTAGAAGAAATACTGACAAAAACTTTGCTAATGCTGCTGTCATCATCCCCTAATTTATGTACTTTATAAGTTAATTTATTATTTTCAAGTTGAGTTCTGCTCTAAAAAAACATTTTGCCATAAAATCATTCACTATCAGTAAATTATTGCTGCATTACCATACATCAAAACATCAATCTTTCTGTTTCTCATATGTGAGTGGTGCAAAATTTGAAACATTTATATTTTGAAAGATTTAGCAAAAAAAAAAAAAAAAATACACTACTACTTATTAAATGATTATTATTAATAATAAAAAAGCCAAATTGTTATCTGAAGAAAAAAAAATACATACAACCTCCTTAAATAAGAGCAAAATGTATTTTAGGTGGGACTACAAAACACTTAAACATTTAAACATTTACCTGGAGCCACATCTATGTTTTAAAGATGTATTTTTACATATTAAATAATATTATAACCGTAAGGGGGAGTGGTGGCACAGAGGCTAGAAAAGGTGGGCCTGTGATTGGAAGGTCGTCGGTTCAACTCCCCAGACCGACAGCATCAAAATGTGGGTGGGAAAAGTGAACCCCCCCACATGCCTCCATCCTGGGCCCCTGAGCAAGGCCCTCAACCCTCATCATCTCCAGCACCCTAGATGGTAGCCCCCCACACCATACAGACAGCTGTGCTAGTTAGTTCGCTGTGGCGACCCTAAAGAAGGGAGCAGCCGAAAGATGAAACAAAAAAAAAACAGTAATGTTATAACCACTGGTAACCCATGTGCAAATGCAAATTATTTTGTACCTTAAATATGTTTCCAAGAAACCATGGAGATCTTTTCACCTCTACCTCAGTTTCTTAGAAATCACAACATCCTGTTCTGTAAAGGGTTAAAGTTTACAGCTGAGCATCCTTTGACCTCGTCTCTCTCCTGCTGTTCTTTTTCATCACAAACTAAAGAGAGAGTTCTTGACAGAGACTTGCTTCAGCTCATCCCTCAACACATTTGTCCTTTTTTAAAGTAAAGATCGGTGTTTGGTAAATGAATCACACTAAACGCTGATGCTAATGCAAAGAAAAAGCCGAGGAATGAGAGTGAACGGGACTGAGATGAAAACCTTCTGGAAAGATGAGGGGAACACGGAGGCGCCTGCCTGCTGGGATGACTTGTGCTTAAAAGAGTGAGGGGCCGTCTGGCTAAAAATAGGCCGCGGAGCTGTGCTTGTGATGAGACGCAACATGCGGCGTTGTGGATGCCAGCATCTGCAGGAACGCAGGCTTTCGTTTTAATCGCCGCTGCTGTTTTTGTGACATGCCTGATTCACAGCACACACTGCTCACCTCGCTGGAACATAAGCCTGCAGGAGTTGACGGGGCAGAAGCGAAGTTTCACAGGTCAGACTGTTATCCAAGTGGAAAATGGCTTCAGGGCTGTGAAATGGGATCAAGGTGTGGTGGTTTAATGGAGAAGAATTTTGGAGATATCATAGGTAGGTGTGACTGGACACATCTCTCTTTCTTTCTCCGTCGGCATTCTTGTGAGCTCACAGTGTGGGAAAGGACTTGCCAAGATCTAATAAATACCTGTCATACAGAGATGAAACGGAAACAGCCCATAGATAGAAAGTGTTTATCCTTTGAGTTTTCCTCCCTCTGTTGGAGCTTTAGAACAAAGTCAGTAGGAGGGAGTTCAAATGGACCTAATCACTACACGTATCTGGACGAGTCCAGATAAAGATACCTCATGCTGCTGAGTCTATTTAATTTGCACTTTTTTAACCAGATATCTGCATCAATACACTAAACAAATCCAATGTCAACATATCATGTTTAAAGAGTTCAATTTGTAACCAACCAACAAGCTTAAAGCAAAAAAATGGACAAGCGTTTTTCCTCTGTTCTTGACCTACCGTCCATGGTTTATGTCAGCTGTGCCTCAATACGGCTGCCATCTTTGTGTTATACCGAGCCAACACATCTGAGGTGTGGGAGTATTTTTAAAATGCTAAAAATCAAACAATACCATCTGATACTTCCATTCTTTTACATTTAATTACAGATTACACACCACAAGTATGGTAAAGTTATTGAAATCATCGTCATCATGTAAAGAAAACCAGTTTATTTTGTTCCACCCGTTGATTTTAGAAACAACAAGGACATATAGTTGATACATCAGGTGAAACAGTTGAGCATTTTTATACAGTTGCGGTAGCTCTTTGTTGTTTGTAGGTTAGTTATTCAGAGTTTATCCGCTTTTTAAATTTTTTTTACAAATTTAAATGAATAAAAATGGTTGAACGTGGGTGATTTTACAGATATAGAGCTCAAATTTGTTGTGGTAGCAGCTGAGAGTTCGCCCCAATAAATATTTCAGGGGCTACCTGACTACACAAGATTTGTTTTTGAAACTTTGCCTAAAAAAAAATCAAGATTGGGACATCATTTAAAAGTTTATGTTTTAAACTCAGAGTAAGAGCATCTGCCTGCTCTAAGACCTCTGTTTATTTAAGCACTTAGAAAAGCTCTTGACACGAGCCAGCGTGGTTTGTTTACAACACAGTTAGCATGAGTTTGGCTCCTCTGGCTGAGTTGGAAAATGACTAAACTTTAACAGAATGAGACATGTACACGTCAATGTATTTTCCAAACCATCCATGTGCTTCAAATAATCTTCAAAGCACCAACTCTTTGTGTCGTTCTTACTTTGCTCAGGTGATATTGTCACTGTTTAAACACGTTATGAGGTAGTTTTCTATGAATCAGACAAAGAAAGGGCTCGCAATACGTCCTGACACTTTTCCAGACCAATCATGTCCTCCCACACGAGAGCAGCGCTGTCCTACAGTAGCAGGTCCCTGTCAAGATGACGTCAGTGGGCCCCAAATCCTTGATTGAGTAAGAGAACATGACAAACAGTCTGAGATGATTCCTTGAAACTACAGATGTTATTCTCCTTAATAGGAAAGTAAAATCCTTACAGAAAGAAAGCATCAGTGTAGCACTTTATCTATCTATCTATCTATCTATCTATCTATCTATCTATCTATCTATCTATCTATCTATCTATCTATCTATCTATCTATCTATCTATCTATCTATCTATCTATCTATCTATCTATCTATCTATCTATCTATCTATCTATCTATCTATCTATCTATCTATCTATCTATCTATCTATCTATCTATCTATCTATCTATCTATCTATCTATCTATCTATCTATCTA